>NW_006261964.1:13490705-13690563 GCF_000493195.1 Citrus x clementina
ATTTGTGAGCTTGCCAATTTGGAAACAAATCAAAACTTCCTTCAAAGCAAGAATCATGTCTCTACTTCAAAACCACTTCAATTACTTCACATAGATTTGTTTGGACCTTCTAGATATGCTAGTTTAAGTGGCAAATTTTATGCATTTATAATTGTAGATGATTATTCTAGATACACATGGGTATTGTTCTTAGCTAATAAGGATGATGCCATTGATGCATTTCGAATTTTCTATAAAAAAGTTAAAAATGAAAAAGGTTATTCTATTACTTGTATTAGAAGTGATCATGGTGGAGAATTTGAAAATCATGCATTTGAAAATTTTTGTAATGACTTTGGCATTGAACATCAATTTTCATCACCTAGGACTCCACAACAAAATGGAGTTGTAGAGAGAAATTCAAGAAATGGCTAGGACCATGTTGAATGAAAATTCTTTGCCTAAGTATTTTTGGGCCGAAGCCGTCAACACCGCTTGTTATGTTTTGAATCGTGTGTTGATTAGACCTAATCTTAATAAAATTCCATGAGCTTTGGAAAGATAGAAAACCCAACATTGGCTATTTTAAAGTCTTTGGATGCAAATGTTTTGTTTTGAACATAAAAGATAATCTTGGTAAATTTGATCCAAAATCTGATGTTGGTATTTTTCTTGGTTATTCAAACTCAAGCAAAGCTTATAGGGTTTATAATAAAAGAACTTTAGTTGTGGAAGAATCTATGCATGTTACATTTGATGAGTCTAATCCCTCCTCTACGGAGAAAATAGTTGTTGATGATAATGCAGAAGAAGAACAACAAGAAGAAGCATCAATTGACAACAAAAAAGATGCACCACATGGAATTCAAGAGGAGCACCATGAAGAAACAAATGCAGAGCAAAATGAAGGTACTTCTCAAACACTACCCAAGGAGTGGAGGTATGTTTCTTCTCACCCTAAGGATGTAATTTTAGGAGATCCCTCACGAGGTGTTACAACTAGATCATCTCTTAGGAACACATGTGAGCATGCTACATTTATCTCTCAAATTGAACCAAAATCCTTTGCGGATGCGGAAAATGATGATTCTTGGATTATGACTATGCAAGAGGAGTTGAATCAATTTGAAAGAAACAATGTGTGGGAATTAGTTCCTAATCCAGAACATCAATCCATTATAGGCACTAAATGGGTATTTAGAAACAAAATGGATGAATCCGGTGTGGTTGTAAAAAATAAAGATAGATTAGTGGCTCAAGATTACAACCAAGAAGAATGAATTGATTTTGATGAAACATTTGCACCTGTAGCAAGGTTAGAATCCATTAGGATGTTGTTAGCATATGCATGTTATAAGGATTTTATTTTATATCAAATGGATGTCAAGAGTGCTTTCTTAAATGGTTATATTATGGAGGAAGTTTATGTGAAACAACCTCCTGGTTTTGAAAATGAAAAATTTTCAGATCATGTGTATAAGTTATCTAAGGCTTTGTATGGACTAAAACAAGCACCTAGAGCTTGGTATGATAGGCTTAAAAACTTCTTGTTGGATAACAATTTTTCGATGGGAAAAACAGACACAACTTTATTTGTTAAGTATAAGAACCAAGATATACTTATTGTTCAAATTTATGTTGATGATATTATTTTTGGTTCTACTAATGAGTTGTTGTGTAAAGAATTTTCATCGTGTATGAGCAAAGAATTTGAGATGAGTATGATGGGAGAGTTGAAGTACTTCCTTGGACTCCAAATCAAACAAAACGAGGAAGGAATTTTCATAAATCAAGCCAAGTACGTGAAAGATCTACTCAAAAGATTTGCCTATGATAATGGAATGGCAAAAAGCACTCCAATGAGTACTACCATCAAGCTGGACAAAGTTGAGAAAGGTAAGGAAGTTGATATTAAGACATATCGAGGTATGATCGGATCCTTACTCTATTTAACTGCTAGTAGGCCTGATATTATGTTTAGTGTATGTTTGTGTGCTAGATTTCAATCTTGTCCTAAAGAGTCACACATGCTTGCTGTCAAACGCATTTTTCGATATTTGATTGGCACCATTAATCTTGGCCTTTGGTATTCTAAGGGAACTCATATTGACTTAACTTGTTATTCGGATGCCAGTTTTGCCGAATATAAGGTTGATAGAAAAAGTACTAGTTTAACATGTCACTTTCTAGGCCATTCGCTTGTCTCTTGGTTTAGTAAGAAACAAAATTCGGTTGCGCTTTCAACCACCGAGGCAGAATATATTACCGCAGGTAGTTGTTGTACACAAATTCTTTGGATGAAACAAACCCTTAGAGACTATGGTATTAAACTTGATCAAATACCTATCTTGTGTGACAATACTAGTGCTATAAATCTTTCCAAGAATCCCATTCAACATTCTAGGACTAAGCATATAGAAATTAGACATCATTTCCTTAGAGATCATGTTCAAAAAGGAGATGTTGTAATTAAATTTGTTTCAACTGAAAATTAGCTTGCGGATATCTTTACAAAACCTCTTAGCGAAGAGCATTTTATAAAGATAAGACATGAGCTTGGAATGATGAATGTTACATCTTGACTTATGTTTTACTAAATGGCTTGATATGTTTGTTATTATTTAGATTTATGCTTCATGAATTAGACAGCTTGATATACTTGTAATTTTATGATTTTATGTTTCATGCATTAAATGGTTTATTGAAAAGTTTTAAATCTCAAAATGATTTAAAACTAATCAATTTTTAAAAAGCCAAAAATAAAATGGTGTATAATACAAGTATAAGAGCTTGCCAAAATTCAATTAGAGACAAAAAGATTTCCAAGTCTAAACCGGAATACCACTTCCTCTCATCCGGAAAATCGCTTTCTTGTTGATTCCTCTCGGGACAAATTCTGGATAACCGGATTTATCAAACCGGTAAGCGATTAGCTTTGGTTGCTCTCGGGTCAACATTTGGATAACCGGATTTATCAAAGCGGAAAGCCGGATGTATTCTGGAGCTCACTGAATGCAAACCGGTCATCCGGTTATTCAATTCGGAAAACTGGATTTGATAAGCTTCCTCTCTGCCTCAAAACCGGACAGTTGGTTCTTCAAATCCGAAAAACTGATTACGGTTTGCATGGTCCTGCCTCACAACCGGCTAACCGGTTCTTTAAACCGGAAAGCCGAATTCGTGAAGCCATGTTCTGACTCAAAACTGGCTAGCCGGTTATTCGAACCGGTAAGCCGAATTCGTGTTTGAACCATTCTGGAAGCTATCCGGCAAACCGGATAACGTATCCGGCAAGCCATTTTTGGCTTTTATGATTCTGGACACTAACCGGCTAACCGGTTAGTGAAATCCGGCAATCCGAATTCGAAGCTTTATAAGCTGTTCATCTTCCTCCTTCATTCGGCCAACCGGATCTCTCTCTCTCTCTCTAAAAACCGTTTATTCCTCACTCGTTTTCACTCCAAAATCCACCATTTCTACTCGGTTTTAATGCAAATCAATCCGTAAATCCTAATTCCCATCCGTTCTTATGCCTAAACTCATACTCCAAATCCATTTTCAACATCTAAATCTCTAGATCCCAAATTCAACCTAGGGTTTAACCGAATTTTTCTCTCTCTAAAATTCTTCCTCTCAAGTCATTTTTTATCCAAATTGCTTCTCAAAATCACTTTCAATCTTCATAATCTTCATTCTCTTTGTTTCTTTCAACTTCAAATCACTCCAAATCAAGATGTCAAGCTCACGGTCGATTCGAAGAAAAGGCAAAGAACCGGTTCAACCAACCAACCAGTCACAGCAAGCAAGGGGCACCTCCAACCAATCCAATTTTGAGTCCACACACTTTCAGAATAAGAAACATTTAGTCAAACGGTTTCAACACAGATTCAGGACTTGTGAGGTACTCAATACATTTTATGTTTTACCGAATTGGATTCATACTCTCAATATTGGTCATAGAAATTTATTTCAATTGTTGGGAGATGTTGGTTGGATTGATGCACTTATGTTTGAGGAGAATTTGTATCCCGACTTAGTGAAAGTGTTTTACTCGAATATAGACGTTTCCGAGGAGAACAAGACTTGAGTAATCACCAATGTTGGAGGAGTTATGATTGATTTTGATGTTTCCCTGTTAAACTCTATCCTAGGATCATCCGATTTTGGCCTAGAAATTTATTCACCTAGGAAATCTCTTAAACTTGATAGTTATGTTCATGTTGACGTCGTTCGTAATATTTGTCGGCGTAATGATCTTTCTGTTGAAGATTGTACCATTCATTTCCGCACTTAGTGTACTTCCTAGATCAGGGCATCTAAATGAGGTTTCTCACATGGACGTTGCTTTGATTGACTGTATTCTTAGACGTCGTCCGGTTAACTTGGGCTATACCATCATCCAAACCATGTTGACCATACCTGCCTTGATTACCCGCTCCCTTCCATATGGTCACTTCATTACCCGAATCATTAAATATTTTGATGTACCGATTCAAGAACCGTCGTGTAGACCGTCAAAGGGTATCGGGGATGATGTTATTTTCGGCTTAGGATTTGAGTGGAAAAATGGCACTTGGGTCAAATTCACTGAAAACAAGTTTACCTTTCTTGCTCCAAGTGATCATCGGCCACTTAATGCTGTGGTTCCAGCCGATCAGTTACCCGTTTTCTCACTCTCATTTCGGGGGCAGCGTAGATGGCGAGATCCTCATGTGATTGCTTCAGCTCCTGGTGCCTTTGCATCTGTTTCATCAACTCCATAGCCTCCTAACTCTGAAGAGGTTACTCTTCAGCAGCTTATGGATGAGGTGCGAACACTCTCGGTGCGGCAGACTGAGTTTCAGCAGCAGCAGTTGTAGCAGCAGCTCATTCATGGACAGCGCCTTCTCTTTGAGTACTTCGGCATTCCATAACCGTATCCACCTCCATCACCACCATCCTCACCACCCCAATAGTCTCTTATGCTTGTATTTGGACACACCTACATTTCATTTACTGCATTATGTTCTTTTATTTTCAACTATATGGATGGTTATTATGCTTTTGGATTATTTATTTGTTTTGGATGATATGGATTTGTTTTGATTGTTTGTTATGAATTATATGGATTTCCTTATGCCTACGGATATGTTTTTTTAACTAATGTGCTTGTATTATGACTTTAATGATTGATAGGGGGAGCTTTTATTCCTTTTGATGATGAAGGGGGAGAATAATTTAATATGTGTTATAAAAAGTGTTATAAAAATATGCATGTATCCAGGGGGAGTATGCATGTATGCAGGGGGAGTCTTTTTAATAACTTGCATTGATTAAGGGGGAGCTTTTAATAACTAGATTAAATTTTTATAATGTGTTTTGTCATCATAAAAAAGGGGGAGATTGTTAACCTATATGGCTATAGATATTGATTTTGATGATAACAAACCACATGTATTGATTAAACAAAGATTTATGAATTGTGCTTTTTAAGAAAATGATGTTATGGAATTAAAGTGTTTTGGACTAAAATGAAAATATTTTAAAACTTTTGATATTGTTTTAAAATTTTGGATTTGGACCTATTTGAAACTATTTAAATATTTTAGGTCATTTTATAATTTCCCCTAATTTGGGTGAAATTATAATTTCATAAAGTTTTGAAATTGACAAAGCATTATTTAGAAATTCTAAAATTGGTACTATTTGAAAGCTTTCATAACATTTTGGGCCATAATACAGTTTTATAAAGCTTTGGGGTCAAACTATAAATTTGGAAAATATTTCATTGTAGCAGTTACTGTAGCGAGCGGCTAACCGGATATGATAAACGGCAATCTGAATTCTGGGCAGTAAGCTTCTGAAGCATAAACGGCTATTCGGATTTCGCAAGCGTCAATCCGGATTTCAAAAGCGGCTAACCGGATATGAAAAAGGGCATACCGAATAATTTAAAATTTAAATTTTTGCCTTAACGGTAACATAAAAGCGGCTAACCGGATTCCATAAACGGTAAGCCGGTTATGACCAAAATGTGCATAACGGCTAGTTTTTGAGCTCAAACTATATAAACTCAAATCCAATTCATTTTCAAGCTCTCCAGTAAGCATAAACAAAAAGCACACGAGATATCTTGAGCTCTCAATTTGCAAATCACAAAAACATTCAATCATCTCTTATTCTTCATTTTTGAATATCTACTCTTTGAGTGAGTTTTGTTGTAACTTTCATTTCTTCATCTTAATTGTAAGTGTTTGAGTGTGTGAGACACTTGAGTGAAGAGATTGGGAGATAATCTCTTTGCTGTAAAGGTTCATTGACACCTTAAAGTCAATTGTAAACGGTTGAAGCTTGGAAAGACTCGGATAGTGAAATCCTCAAGCTTGGATCGCTTGGAGGCGTGGACGTAGGCGGGGATTGCCGAACCACGTAAAAATTCGTGTGTTTGTTTCTCTTCTCCCGTACTCATTTGTTATTGTGCTTTTATTGAACTTATTACTTTCAATTTTATTAAGACGTTAGATTGTTTATTGTGTGGATTTGCTAGGATAATTTTTAAAATACCAATTCACTCTTGGGTTGCACACTTATATTTCACATTCTTTACCACTTCTTTCATATGAGGGTTTAGTCTTCTTTGTGGTTGACAGGTTGTTTTGGCATTTTCCTCTAAGTGTATTCGGTGTATGCAAATTAAAGGATTAATGCCTTTTATGTCTTTTAAGGTCCAACCAAATGCAGTTTTATGCCTTTTTAGTACAGATAACAACTTACCTTCTTGATCATGTGTGAGCTGGGAAGAAATTACCACCGGATATGTCTGCTACTCTCCAAGATAGACATACTTTAATTCTTTTAGTAAGGGCTTTAATTTAAGCTCTGGTGCTTCCTCTTCGTTTGGTTCTTTAGGTTATATTGTATCTTCAAAGTTTGATTGGTCATCGTCACTTGTAAGTACCTACATAGAATCAAGTGTAGAACATATGTTAGCAGTATCACAATTTAATTCTTTACTTCATTCAAAAGAACCAGCAAAACAAATTTCCACAGAGTTTGTAACATTCTCATCCTGCATGTGTTTCTCAATGATTGGCTCGATGTGATCAATCTCTTCATTCTGATTATCATCATTTTTTTTATGGTGGGGTTGTTTACACATGTTGAACACATTGAGTTCTAATATCATGTTGCTGAAAGATAAATTCATTACTCTATTCCTGCAATTAATCAAAACATTAGCAGTAGCTAAAAATGGTCGACCCAATATAACAGGAATTTGTTTATATTCATTAGTAATTGCTTCCGTTTCCAAAACAATAAAATCCACGGGGTATATGAATTTATCGACTCGGACTAATACATCTTCAATTATTCCTCTTGGAACTTTAATCGATCTATCAGCAAGTAAAAGAGTGGTAGAAGTTGGTTTTAACTCACCAACATTGAGTTGTTGGTACACTGAGTAAGGAAGCAAATTAACACTGGCACCAAGATCAAGTAGAGCATGTCCAATTTTATAATCCCCAATAATGCAAGAAATAGTTGGACAACCAGGATCTTTGTATTTCAAAGCACTATTGGTTGAGAGAATGGAACTTACCTATTCTGCTAGAAAAGCTTTCTTTTGCACTTTATGTTTCCTTTTCATCGTGCACAGATCTTTCAGAAATTTAGCATAAGAAGGTATTTGTTTAATGGCGTCCAGCAAATGAATTTTGACCTTCATTTGTTTAAAAACTTCATAAATTTCTAGACTGTGGTTTGATTTCTTTGGCTTAATTAGTGCTTAAGGAAATGGGGGTACAGGAGGAGAGTTGGTTATTTCTTCATAGGTTAAAGGTTCGACAGACTCTTCCCTATTTTCTAAAATTGAATCTTTACTAGTTTCACGAGGGTCTGTAATATGTTTTTCGACCACTTTACCACCACGAACGGTTATGACCGATTTGACTTGACTCATATTGTGGTTTCCTGAATTTCCCATTTGAGGATCACTAGTAGAAAAATGGCCTTCTCTGATACTATTTCGGTATCAGTAACGGTTTTTAGTGACACCGAGTTTAATGTCACTGATCACGGTGCAAGAAATTTTCTAACACATATTTTTTGTATCAACGATTCCATGACACCTTAGTATCAAAGAAATGCTTACAGTTAAAACATCACCTACGCTTTGATGTTATAGTGTCAAACAATTTGTGATTCGATAATATCAAAATAATTGTGATTTTATACAGTCACGCAGATAGTGATTCTATGGTATGAAGCATGTTTTGATGCGCTAGTATCATTTGTGTTGTGATTTAAAAATATTAATATTTGTCGATGCTAAATTGGTGTCAATAGATTTTGAAAATTTGAAAAAATAATAAAATTTTCATTATTACAATTACCAATAGCCTAAAATTAAAGCCATTAAACAATAATTTTCAACAATAGTTATGGAACAAATGTTGGATTCAAAACCCAATAATTTTTCATTTAACAAATGCCATCAAGCTCCACTCTACATTTAACAATCAACATAAAATTCACCAAATTGGTTCAACAATCAAATTCATGAAATATAGCTTGAATGACATAATATTAGCAAAAACCACAGTTAATTTTGAAACAAAGAAAATATCTTGTTTTGGCAACAACTTTAGTAGCAGTTAATAAGGCAAATAGACTAGAATAAGAAGCAGCAGCAGCAACATTGCTCTATCCCTCGGCCTGAGTAGCAGCAAAACATTGGAGGCAAATGCAGCAAAAGAAAAGGCAGTAGCAGCATTGCTATCTTCAATTGCCTGAGTAGCAGTAGCAATAAAAGGCAATCAGACTTATGATTAATTCCAACAAAATCAAACCAACACAGGCACATTGCAACACATTAATCATGAACATTTAATTATAAAACACAAACAAACAAGTGATATTTACCTATTTTCTTAAACTAGTGATTAAGTTAGCCACATATGCAGCCCACTCATCACGAACCTTTAAAATATCCTCATTTGTGTACTCCGTTATTCCCTTGAACTTCAATTACAGAAAAATGAGAAAGAAAATTATGATATAAACAAAATGTTCATAATTAAAATAACTAACGAAGCAGAGGTTTGAAACTTACATTTTGCTTCAATATGTTCGGATTTTGCACAATATCTTGCATGCCCTTCATAACAAAATACCCACATTCAAAATCTTTTAATTGCTGAGGGCACTATAAATTTATGAAATTAGTTTTAGTATCAATTATATTATACCAAAAGCTACTTAGTCAAAATGAACATATCACTTATATCCTTACTTGGACTAACATCCATTTCAAATTCAGCTTTGGTTTTTGTTTTGTTGCATGATACATCCTAACTCCTCTGAATATGAAAGCATACAGTGAATATAATACTCAATATACTAAAATTTAATCATATAAAACATTAAAATATAAGTATGGAAACTTAATTGCTCTATTATTCACTCCAAATGACAGTTCACTTTATGGGTGAATATAACACACATAGATAATAACCTTTGTCTTTAGCTTTGATTGAGCTTTCAAGCCAGCATTGCAACTAATGGGTGATTTGGTATTGACTGCACTGCAACTACCAACCTCTGTTCGACTATAAGCATTTAGTTTTGCATCCATCATATCTAGTCAAGTCATCATCATCTGATACCTTTCCTCAAAAACCTTTCTTTCTATATTCATTCTGTCCATATCTGAGTTTATTGCAGTTGGCACATGAAAATACATACTAAAATTTAACCATATAAAACATTAAAATATAAGTATGGAAACTTAACTACTCTATTATTCGCTCCAAATGACCGTTCACTTTATGGGTAAATACTGAATCCAAATAATACACAGTGGAGGCCAATATATCTATTGCAACCAACACCCAATGATTGCTACAGCAATAAGAATAAAACCATTATATTTAGCTATATCGATATATGAAATAACTATATATTCTATAATTTCTGAATTGTGGATGTTAATATATTGAACATATGAAAATAGAAGTCCTTACCCTGGGTTGTATGGGATTAATACCAATTGTCCAATTAGAGCTGCTTTCAACAGTTCAAATACACAGCGAGACTTTATTGTTATAGCCTCCTCTGTTGGATTGAGTGAACTGATCATAACTGGGGTAAATCCCACTGGAAACGACTCCCCATCATTTTCCATAACCTCATGTAAATGCCTATGTGACAATTTGAAACATGATCAATAAAATTATTATTAGTGTTCTTAGTATAATGGCTTACTTAAAAAGTTAAATAAAATATTAATAATTTAAAAATAATGACTTACTTTGCCCATAGCTCGATCACCTCATTTCTCAGACAACTAAAATCAATGATCACTTGACAAACAACCTTGTTCAACAGTGTTTTCAATGCATAACCAAAAACTGACTCATCATTTTCGATCAATAGCTCTTCATCAAGAAAACTGTCAACTAGTAAGGAAAACATATTAATGCTTTGACTAGTGTTCTTTCTCTGTTGTGCAGCTGACCTAGTGTTCTTCCTCAAAAGCAACTTCCTATTGGCATTTGGTTTCATCACCTTTGCCTTCATTGGAGGAGGAGGCTTAACTCCAACTTCGATAACACAAGGGTCTGCTGCTTTGCTTTGTTGGGCTGTAGTCTCTTTCAATCTAGGAGACTTTCTTGGGGTCTTTATTGAAGTCTTCTTCAGAGTCCTTTTTGGAGTCTTTTTGGCTTGTTCTGCCTCAATTTCAATTAGAATTGGAGGAGTTCGTGTGCTGGCACCATCATTCTCCATGTTCACCTTGTTCAATGATGTCAATTTTGGAGATGGTTCGTTCACAAAATCCGTAACATATTCAATAAGTAAACATTAAATATCAATTAATTAAATAAATTAAATATCAAATGAAAAAATTTAGAGCTAGATAATAACCTTTGTCTTTAGCTTTGATTGAGCTTTCAAGCCAGCATGGCAACTAAAGGGTGAGTTGGTATTGATTGCACTGCAACTACCAACCTATGTTCGACTATAAGCATTTAGTTTTGCATCCATCATATCTAGCCGAGTCATTATCATCTGATACATTTCCTCAAAAACCTTTCTTTCTATATTCATTTTGACCATATCTGAGTTTGATGCAGTTGGCACATGAAAATACATAGTTGGGGTTATTGACTGCCCCAGACCTTGGACTCTACTACCATTTGACTGATTTTCAAGAGCTGTAGTTAGAATGTCATTGACTCCATGACAGTGAAAGAAGCCTGCTCTACTTGACTCTTTAAATCCTCCTATAATAACATTGGTATAAAATATAACCTCAATAACTTACAAGGCATTAAATTAAAAAAAAATAAACGAAATCATTGCAAACCAAGTAACAAAAAGGTAAGACCTACAATCTTCTTTGCCACTTGCTGTACATCATTTTCATAACCACCATTGCTGTTCTTTTGAGCCATCAACCACAATTGACTGCGGTCGATCTCTTTAATAGACACTCCAAGCTCTGCCTTCTATTTTATGTTAACAAAAAAAATATAACTAAATTTTTCTTACATTTACAAAGCTAACAGGAAGTTCCTACACATCTGAACTGTATGGAAGTCAAAGCAGAAGAGGTTGTGATAAGATACATTTCGATATAGTATACCACCATATCCTGAACTACCTAAGCGATGGTTGTATTTAATCTTTGCACGTAATTGCTTCCCTTTTTGGCTTTTTTCCTTAGAGAAAACATTTGAAATTCATTAATCATTTCCATTCACAAAGTAAGAGTAACAAAATAATTAATAACTACTGTAATATAACTTACTTGAAATTCAGTACCAAGCATCCTATCAACAAACTCTTGCCACTCTGACTTTGTAATTCTAGGATACTCTCTAGGTGGCAACTTTAACTTATTACAGTGATCCTTGTTTGATTGGATAAATTCAGTGTTTAAGCCTGATCTGAAGTTCCTTAAAGAAGTTCCCATTGTCCGCAACACATATTTTTTGCTCCTCATGTCCAATACAAACTTACTCGGTTCCAACATATGCGTAAGAAATCAAATAAATTTATTTCCAGAAACTTAACTATATAATTACTGAAATAAATAAGAAATCATATATTACCAGCACATGGTCCCAAAGTTTTTCTTTAATCTGTAGGGAAACACGTCGCCAATCATTGTACAAGATTGAAACATTATCTCTGACCACAACACCAATGTATGATCTCAACTCAATGCCACCTTCTCCAATAGGAATTCCATAGTCATTATACTCGACTATGATTTTGTTGTCAGGTGTTAATTTCATCAAATGCTTCTTCTTTGTTTTTTCCTCCTCGTCGGTCTCTCATCACATTCGGGCACACTCATCTCTTCATTTTCTTCTTTGTCAGACATCTCACTAAAATTTAAAACCAATGCACAAATTATTAATCAAAACAAATTGCAGAAAACACAAGTAGTCAATGTGAACATATAAGTAAAAAGCATAACAAAGTTAAGAAACTTGCAGAATAAACTACCTTTCATTCCTCTGCTGAGTCATTATCAATGGGGACATCATCACAATCAGTTCTATCATAAATTCCAACATCATCTTGATCCATATCCATGTTCGAAGATGGATATTCTTTAAATAAAGGTTCATGTATGACCATGTCAACATTCCCATCATAACCTACTGATTTATTGACTCTTTGACTCACTGAACAAACAATTGATTTTTTTGGATCTACTTGATCTTTCACATAAAATACTTGTTTTGCATGTGAAGCTAAAATGAAACAATCAGACTTATGACCAACACGATTAAGATCAACGATAGTAAATCCTAAATCATCAATCTTAACCCACCTACTATCTACCTAGTCACACTTAAAAACAACTCTCTTAGCCCTGAGATATTCAAGCTCCCAAATCTCAACAAGGACCCCATAATACTCCCTTACACCAGTGTGTGGATTTTTATCCTTCGAACTTGAAACTTGTAATGTTGTTGCTGAAACGTGGACTCCACTATTTTGTGTAATACGGTTATTATCACGGTCCTTAGTTGTAAATTTAAAACCATTGATAAAATACCCTGAATATGTTATAACAGTAGAGCTAGGTTTGTTGGCCAACCACTTTACTGTTTCTGATACATGTATACCAACTGTAATATCATTTGCTACTTACAATTAAATAAACACTTATAAATTTTAAAAATAAATGAAACAATGTTAGTTCAAACTAGTTATATATTCAAACCTTATGCTATAACCAATCAGTAAAGGTATGAGCATGCTCAATTTCTAACTAGTGGCCACGTTTTGATTGCTTTAGGTATTTTGTTTGCAAGTACAATTTATGCTCCCTACAATATGATTATGAAAATGTCAGTTGTTTTGAATTTGCTATAAGTTAAATCAATTTTAAACAAGAACAATCACCGATTATAATAAACTTACTTGATATAAGTTTCACACTCGGTGGTGTTTTCCAAAACACAAAGATGTGCTTGCTGCAATAATGAAACATCAACCACCATAGCCTCTCTGCCTCCAAAGGGCTTTTCAATTGTATAATCTACCATGCAACTAGGTGGCAGTCCAATGAAATCATGATTGGACAAATATTCAGCACAAAATTCAAATGCTTCCTCTGCCACATAACACTCGGCAATGCATCCCTCAGGGCAACAATGGTTACGAACATAGCTCTTTAGTAATTTCATGTTTCTCTCAAACAGATACATCCAGCAAAGGTGAACCGGTCCACACAATCGGACTTGGTCAACAAGATGCACCGTTAAGTGGACCATTATGTCAAAAAAAAAGGTTGGAAGAATTACTCAAACAAGCACATAATGACGTAATGTTGTTTTTCTAGTTTGTCAAGAGATTATGTTTCTAGCACCTTACTACATAATGCATTGAAGTCAAAGCACATTCTAATGATAGCTTTTCTAACATTTTCTAGAAAACAACCATGGAGTGCTAAGGGCAACAATTGTTGCATCAAAGTGGGGCAGTCATGAGATTTAAGACCTTGAAGCCGACAATCATCCAAGTTTACAAGACTCATGAAGTTGGAAGAATAACCTTTTGGAATTTTGGTTTCAAACAAAGTTTGACAAAATATTTTTTTCTCTTTTTTACTCAAGGTGTAAGGTGCTGCAGGTATGGAATTTTTATCATTTTCACTAGGAATTAATTTGCCCCTAATATGTAATTCAATTAGATCTCTTCTAACCTCGACCCCATCTTTCGTCTTTTTAGGTTGATGAAGTAATGTGCCATAGATGCTCTCACAAACATTTTTTCAATGTGCATCACATCTAATACATGGCGAACTAATAAATGTTGCCAAACTATAAATAAAAAAAATTGATTTTCTTTTGAATAATTTGTCAATATCATCATCACAATCATCATGTTTTCGTTTGCTGCCTCTATGCTTACCACTCTTATAGTTAATACCATCTACCAGTTTCAAAATTTCTTGACCATACAAAGTTTTTGGAGGTTCATCCCATTCTGCCTTACTATTGAAAACCATCTTCAGTGATCTAAATGAATGGTCATGTGGCAAAAATCAACGGTGCCTTAAAAATACACACTTTTTACTATGTGTAAGCCACTGTGACTTTTTGTCTAGGCCCCAGACTGGATAAGCATAGTAACCATTAACAGGAGAACCTGAAAGATTCCCATATGCGGGAAAGTCACTAATAGTCCACATCAAGACAGCCCGCAAATTGAAGGTTTGCTTTTTAAAAGCATCATAAGTTTCTACACCAACATTCCAAAGGGTTTTCAAATCATCAATTAAGGGTGCTAGGTAGACATCTAGATCATTCCCTGGTTGTTTAGGCCTAGATATCAATAAAGACAACATAATGAATTTTCTTTTCATGCACATCCATAGAGGAAGATTGTAAATGACCAACATAACTGGCCAGCAACTGTAGGTAGAACTAAGAGTGTTGTGTGGATTAATCACATCAGTTGAGAGAGCTAGACGAAGATTTCTAGGTTCTTGGTCAAAATCAGGCCACTTAAAGTCAACTAAATGTCATGCTGGTGATTTTACTAGATGGTGAAGTTTGCCATCATTAGTTCGGTGAAAAGCATGCCAAGTCAAGTTCTCAACAGTTTGGGGCGATTGAAACATACGTTTAAACCTAAGAATAGAAGAAAAATACCACAATACCTTTGCAGGCACCTGGTTACTACTTGTTTTGACATTTTTTTTTATTTTTCCACCTAGACTGTCCACAAGTAAGACACTTATTCAAATCTGCATACTCTTTACAGAACAGAATGCAATCATTGTTGCATGCATGTATTTTCTCATAATCTAATCCTAACACTCTCATTGTTTTTTGCCCTCATACATCGACTACAGAACATTATTCTTGTCTGGAAACATGTCAGAAAAAACTTCTAACAAAGCACTAAACCCTTGGTCAGAACACCCATACTTCCTTTTCACATTATACAATTTCATTAACCCTGACAACTTAAAATACTTTGAACCTAAATACCAAGGTTTCTCAGCATCCTCAAGTATATCCCTAAAACACTTAGGATTTTGATCACATTGTTCATATGCATAATGGATCATGTCCTCGACATTACTGTGATCTTGGAACCTAAATTTGTGATTTTCATAATACTTTGGGCAACTTACAGAGGCTACATTTGAATCAACCTCTCCATGTTTATCCCAAACTATATATGTTGGCAAAAAACCATTTTGAAATAAATGACCCTTTATTCAATCAAGAGTATGGAACTCTAGGTTGCAACACTCATTACAAGGACATCTAACTAATCTATGATTTTCAGAATTAAGCGTAGCAAAATTCACAAACCCCTCTACTCCATCTTCATATTCTTTGGACACTCTTGCTGACCATATCCAAGATTTATCCATTTCAATAACGATGCCTGTTAATGTAAGATTTTATTTAAATGAAACAAATAGTGAAATTAAGTTGCCATGCATCATTCCCAACATACACCAAATTATTAAATTAAGCAATCACACATCATTCCCAACATACACCAAATTGTTAAATTAAGCAGCCATGCATGCCTTTCTCACAAGTAAAGCAACAGAGGACAAAATAAGACATTTGATGTCAATGAACCCATTATCATAAGTCACCAATGTATAGCTAAAGTGAAAATGTATTTATGTTAAACATGTATTCATACCTTCAGCAATGAAACACCTTCTTGTAATTTTGTAGAAGATTTTAGCACAGCAGCAGAACAACAATTTGTAAAATTGAATTAGTTGAAGAAACAATCTGCCAACCACATGCAAACTATAACAATATCAATACTTTTATCAGTAAATATATTACCCATGGTTAAAAAGGTAAATCAAACTTCTGTATCTTAGAACCAATATTAAAAACATCTTTAAAAAATCAATGTAGATTGTATTCATATAATATCAATTTCAAATGACAGATTGATAAGTTTATATCATAAATTAGAAAGAAACAATGAAAACACCTCAACCAATAGATACAGTTTTCATAGTATATCCAGGATGACCAAGAAGATGAACTAAATTTCTGCATACTACAGTCAAATTCACAAAATCTTTAAAAATTCAATACCAAGGCTATTCATATGATTCTAATTACAAATGAAAGACTGATAAATATATAATGTGATTTGGAAACAAAGTATGAAAAAACCACAGCCAATAGATACAATTTTAGAAGCTTATCCAACATGGTGAGAAAGGTGGATTAAATTTCTACCTCTTATAAGTAATTTTAGAAAATCATTACGAATTCAAAATGCTATAAATATAGTACCAGTTGCAAACAAAAGCTTAATTAATGTATAATTTAAAAGAAAAAGAAAATAAGCAAATAACTTATCCTTAGTACAATAATCAATAACTCATTCATTTTGTCAAATACCTTATAGGCACAATTTTGTATCATCTTCTTTTGACAAATCTTGTTTTAAATTCTACCTGCGCAAATACAATACCCAACAAGAGAAAAACATGCAAATGTAAAAAAAAAAAATACCCAGCCTAAATTGGATAAAATAAAAAAATAGAACTAGCTCCAAGTGTTTCAAATTGATGTTTTCCATTATTGGGCATGGTTATTTTGACGAAAGATTGAAGAATAAAGTAACAGATAATATGACATTCAAAAATTAAATGAAATTAGCCCCTAAATGTTTCTAAAAATAGGGATTTCTATTATTGCTCTGATTATAGTCAAAACTGAAGAAACTATAATGACTTACTTCTTTTATAGGTTCGAAGGGCTTGTTGCTTGAATCCTCTTTTAAATCTTCTTCTTCAGAATCGCTAAGTACTGCGACTTATCAATTTCTACTTCCATGTTCAAAGAAAGGCATACTTGTTAATTAGTATGAATTTGGCTGATGAGTGATTGAAGTGAAAAAGCTAGCAAGAGGGGTTTAAGGAAATTGAAGGGGATTTCGATTTGAGTGGAACAAACAAGAGGCCCCAAATTTGAGTTAGAAGAATAAAGATTTTAGGGTCACAAGTTTCATCGATTTTGTTTTAGGGTTCATGTAGAAAGCGAGGAGGGAAATCGATTTTGGAGGGAGGGGGAAATGAGGAGCCAAAACACTTCAATTGTTCAATTTATATCGATAGCTTTTTAGCAATTAGAACGATGTCGTTTAGATTTAGGAAAATTGAAAAAATTAAAATTACTTTTCCAATTAGCATCAGTGCTTGGTTCTGATACTAAAGTATCAATGATCACTGACACTTAAATGTAAAAGGCGCTAAAATCCTCTTAGGTCATCAAATGCTGATACTTTTTCATTTAGTATCAGAAACGTAGTATCAGTGTTTCCCATTTTTCTAGTAGTGGATGTTGTTGACTCTAAGGGTTTAGTTCAGGTTGAGCAGGAAACTTTCCTTTTTCATGCATAATCAGGTTGAGCAGGAAACTTTCCTTTTTCATGCATAGTCAAAGCAGATGTAAGTTTGGAAATAGTTTCTGTTAAATTGGTTAAGGTTTGCATTGTTTGGTTATTGATCGATTCTTGTTTTTCAATAAACGAATGCCATGTGTCTTCCAGAGTTTTTCTTGGTGGTGGGAAATATGGTGGGTAACTCTGAGGGTTTTGGAAATTTTGACATTGAGGAACTGGTTGTGAAGGTTGTGCATGATTGTCATTTCTCCAACTAAAATTTAGGTGGTTTCTTCAACCAGAGTTGTAAGTCTGGGAGTATGGATTTGGATTTGCCCTTTTGAAATTATCAATGAAATTTACTTGTTCATGCAAACTTTCTTTCAGAGCTGGCAAAGTTAGACAGTCTTGCGTAGAATGGTCAGTAGAATTGCAAACATAACATGAAATATTTTGAACAGACTTTACATGATCATTCTTTTTCGACTCCAATGCTTCGACTTTTCTAGCTAAGGATACAAATTTGGCTTGAAAATCATGGTCTTCCCTAAGGTTATGCGTGCCTCCATCAGATGAAGATGATTGAGGTTTACTTGATGACTCATAAGAACCAATTGTATCTCAGTGTTGTGCATTCTCTGCTACATAGTTAAGATAGTCTGATGCATCTTCAGGACTTTTATCCCTAAACTCACCATTACAGATCATTTCAACGACTTGTCTACCTTGGGATGTTAATCCCTCATAGAAATAAGACATTAATCTCCATGTTTCAAAATCGTGGTGTGGGCAAATGTTAAGTAGTTCTTTAAACCTATCCCAACATTGGTAGAGGGTTTCTCCAAATGTTTGAGTGAATGTGGTGATTTGTCTTTTGAAAGAATTTGTGTCTGTGGGGTGGGAAGAATTTTTTCAAAAATTGTGCTTGCATTTCATCCCAAGTTCTGATGTATTCTGACCTAAGATTTTTTAGCCAAGTTTTAGCTTTATCCTTCAGTGAGAAAGGAAAAAACTTAAGTCTGATTATATTCATGCTACAATTTTGATCAGTACATGTGTTACAGACTTCCTCAAATTCCCTTAAATGCAAATATAAATTTTCAGACTCAAAACCATGAAAAGTAGGAAGAAGTTGAATGATACCAGGTTTGAAATTAAAATGTCATGCATCAGGAGAGAAAACTATAGATGATGGTGACCCTGTTCTAGTAGGATGCATGAAGTCTCTAAGGGTCCTAGGTTGTTCATGAAGATTTTGCAAGGCTTGGTCATTTTCGTGCTCCAAAAAATTTTCAGTTCCTATGTCAGTCATATCTAAGGGTGGTGAAGGTGATCTTTTAATTAATCTGCCACTATTTGTACGAGACCAACGATGCATGCAATGCTAATGATGTGTGCTAAACCAATGATGCATAAAACGCTAAATGAAAATTGCAGAAAATAAAAATAAACTGGAAATTAAATAAGTAAAAATACAAAATAAAAATAAACAGACTGAAAATAAATAAAATAAATAAATTAGGCGGTAAAACCAGCCATAAACAAAGAAATTAAAAGAAACAGTTTAGGCAGTATTTTAAAACCAGCCATATAATAAAACATAAAATTAAATAAATTAATGTACAAGAATAAATAAACTGAAATTAAAATGATAGGTGGTAAAACAAACCATAGAAATAAATTAACAAACTGAAATTAAAATGCTATGCAGTAGAACCGATGATTTAAAATAAATGCGGAAAGTAAATTGCAGAAATTTAAAGAAATAAATTCAATTTGGGGACTGATTTGCAAAGATTTCTGGGCTAAAATGAAGTTTCTTAAAAACTTTATGAATAATGTTAAAGTTTGAAAAGAGGAAGGTGGTAACTGAAGTTTTGCAAAAAGAGAATAAAATAGAATCATGGAAAGATAGTAACGACAAAAAAAATATTAAAATAAAATAAAAATAAAATAAAGACAAACTAACACTAAATTTAGAAAACTCCCCAGCAACGGCGCCAAAAACTTGACATGACTCAAAAGTGTATTACTCTCAAGTATAAGAGTGTCTAATTATAATATAACCCGGTGAGTCCGGGGTCGAACCACAAGAAATTTTAAAATCTAGTTGTCAATTTGTTAAATAAAGAAAATTAATTGTGGGGAAAATAAATTATTTGAAAACAATTTAAAAATATGCTAAGGTTACGGGATCCACTCTCAATATTCAAACTATAATTTTAATACTCTGTCATTTATATTTTTCCTCACTTTTATCAATTAATTATTATATCATTTAATTCTATGTGTGTGGATAAATATAGAATAAAATATCTAATGTGTCACACTATATTAATGTGTCGACATTATGTCAAAATACCATACAGATCCAAAGAAATTTATAAATTAACATGACATAAAAATAACTAGAAAAGAATAAAATAAACTTAAAAACTCATTTGAGAAAATAATAAATTTAATAGTTAGAAACATTGAGCTTCACCTTTCACCTCAGCTTAATAAAATTAACCACTAATATTGAAAAGAAAAACACAACACTTTTTTTATTTGATAAACTTTTGAAATATGTTACAAAGAAAATTGATACAGAAGGAAACAAGAAAAGAAAAGAAACAAAGAAAGAAAGAAATTCTTCAGCTACACCCTTAGTTATCACTCTCTCTGAGAACTCGGCTCCCTCCTCAATGGCTTGCAAAGCATCTTCTTTTCTTTTATTTTATTAACATTAATATTTTATTTTATTTTTATATTAGATATATGTTAATTGAAATATGTAATGCTCAGGAGGCGTGATGGCCTCCTGACCATCACCAACATGCTTGCCAATGTTTTTTTCTTTTTTCTTTTTTCTTGTTTTATTTTTTTTATAACATCTCCTTAATTGATGAATTCTAAATAGCTCCAACTGTCCTTTTTTATTCTCGTTTTCAACTCTAATTTTATTTTTATTCTTGAAAAATATTTATAAGATAAAAATTAATATATTGCGACTTAAGTTGACATAAAATATATTTGGGGAGTATTAAAATAATTTAGAAATAATGAGCGCGTTAATCGACTCAACAAGTGAAAAACTAATAATCTTAACCTTATTAAATGTAAATTTTTTAGTGTCAATCATGCATAAACCAAAGGGGGGAGGGGGTATTTATACATGAAACAAACTAATCACAACCATTCATTTATTCAACTACTACACAAATCATCACCATTCATTAAAACCTACCACTCACCTACTTCACCAACCATAGAGTGAAGTTAGCTCATAGAGATCTTGAAGACTCCTTGTACATTCTTCAGTTCTTTCATTTAAGAAAGATGGTGGTGAATCTCTACATGTGGTTGATGCTGGTGAGATAGGTGGAGTAGCTGACTCTTGTTGTTCTTCTACTTGTTTTATCTGTGTATGATCATCTTCTTCAATGGGAAAGAAGTTGAAGTCATCCACACCAGAGCCAAAATCTCATTCTCCTTCTTCATCAAAAATTATATCTCGACTGATCATGATCTTCCCGTTGTTTGGATTGTAAAGCTTGTATCCTTTGGAGTTGTTGTCAGAGCTGATGAAGATGAACTTTTCACTTTTGTCATCCAACTTGGCTCTACTTTCGTGTGGTACATGTACATGGGCAATGCTTCTAAAAACTCTTAGATGGGTGATGTCGGGCTTTCTTCCACTCTAAGCTTCTTGTGGCGTCCTGCCTCATACACTTCTTGTTGGAGATCGATTGGATAAGTAGACTGCACATGCAACAACTTTAGCCCAAAATTCTTTAGGTAGCCTCTTACTCTTGAGCAAGCTTCTTTCCATATCGAGGATGGTTTTGTTCTTTCTTTCTGTAACACCATTTTGTTAGAGGGATCTTGGAACTGTCAAAGGTCGTCGAATTCCATTTGCTTCACAAAACTCTACGAATTCTTTGGAAGTGAACTCTTCACTTCGATTAGATCTCATGGCTTTAATATGGTATCCACTTTCTTTTTCCACTGCAACTTTAAACTTCTTGAAAGTTTCAAAGACTTCTGATTTCTGCTTCAAAAAATACACCCAAGTTTTTCTTGAAAAATCATATATGAAGATAAGGAAGTAGTTACTTTTATCAAGGGAGCTTGTCTTGAATGGACCGCACACATCAGTATGAATGAGCTCAAGTGGCTTCTGAGCTCTTAAGTTTGACTCCTTTGGAAAGCTCTTTTTGAACTGCTTGCAAAGTAAACATCTTTCACAAAGTTGATCAGGGTGATTGATGTATGATAAGTCTTTCATCATGTTCTTCTTAGATAGTAGCTCCAGTCCTCCAAAGTTGAGATGCCCATATCGAAGATGCCAAATCTAGGATGGATCTTTGTGACAGACTTTGAAATATTTTGCAACAACATTTTGAATATTTAAAGGAAACATTCTATTTTTCAACATTTTCATCTTTGTAATTAGATTTCCTTTGTCATCTCTTAGGAAAAGACTACAATCTTTTAAGTGAATATCATAGTCTTTTTCCAAGAGTTGACCCAAACTAAGGATGCCGCTTTTTATATTGGGCACATAGTAAACATTCGAAATTATTTGGTGGCTATTATCTTTTGCACGAAAAAGAATGTTACCTCTACCATTTACTAGTACTTTTGAATCATCTCCAAAAGTGATACTACCATTCACATATTCATTTAGTTCCACGAACATACTTCTGTTCCCACTCATATGATTACTAGCACCTGTGTCAAGATACCATGTATTTTCTTGACCTCCACTTGTGTCATTGCATGCTAGTAAAATGGTGTCATATTCACCATTTTTCTCTTTAGCATAATTCACTTTTTCCTCAATTTTGGTGCTTGGACCTCTGCATTCTAAAGCATAATGCCCAAACTTTAAACAATTATAGCATTGTACTTTGCATTTGTCATACCTCGATCATGGATTGCCTCTACCTCGTCCTATGGTTGAGCTTTCTCCTTTGGCATAATTAGAGTTGTTGTTGTTGAAATTCCAACCTCGTCCATGACCACGACCTATACCTCGTCCTCGACCTCTACCTCGAACATTATGTCTTCTCTCGTTGTCGGAGCTTTCTTCTCTTTTCTTTGGATTGACTTTCATCTTGAGAAGTTGTTCTTCGATTCATTTCTTCTTTTTCTATTTTTCTTCATAGGCTTGCAACCTTTCTTGAAGTTGTTCGATCGTCATATCCTCCAAATATTCTGATGCCTTCATGTGTAAAGACTCAAATTCTCCCCGTAATGTTTGGAGACGAACCTTCTTAACTTGCTCCGCTCCTTTGTAAAAGGTTTCTAGCTTCTCCCATGCTTCTTTTGAGGAGGTTGTATCAGCAATCTTTTCAAAAGCATCTTCATCTAATAATTGAAAAATAAGATACTTTGCTTTATTTTCTTTCTTCTTCAAGTTTTTTAAATTCTCCTTTTGCGCCGCAGTTAAAGTGGCTTCATGTTCTGGCATAATAAAGCATTTCTCCACGACATCCCATACGTCATGTGCACCCAATAGAGCCTTCATTTTAATACTCCAGTTGTCAAACTTAGTTCCATTTAATTGTGGAACTTGAAATGACATCATACCACCATTTACCATAACTCACAAATTGAGTGAGAATTTGGAGATTCTAAATGCACGGATGGATCCGGCACGTCGAAAAACTTTGGGAAGGACTCAAGTCAACTTTCGGTCAACGATCAACAGTCAATGCAGGTCAACAGTCAACGCAGGTCAACAGTCAACATCGGTCAACAGTCAATGTCGGCTTGTTGACTTGGTTCGGTCCGACTTAGTTCGGCTCAAGGCGGCTCGGTTGAACTTGATTTGGTTCGAAAGTTCGGTTCAGCTTGGTTCAACTCGGTGAGTTGACTCAACTTCAGAACAGAAAACTTCCGGCGGCGAGTGTGGGCGTGTCTGGTCTCCGATCAGGCTGATTTTTGCGGCGTCGTGTTCCTCTCCTCTCGTCGAGATATTCGATTTGATATCTTATATGACTATATATAGCATCAAACACTAGCTCTGATACCACTTTGTTGGAGAATTAACAAATTAAACACTAAAAAAACACATTATTTTATTTCTTCAACAACACTCCTTACCAACTATAACTCTTATTTTTCACTCTTTACAACTCAGGGATTTTGTTACTTCACTTGATGCATAAACCAAAGGGGAGAGGGAATGTTTATACATGAAATAAACTAATCACAACCATTCATTTATTCAACTACTACACAAAATCCTCACCATTCATTAAAACCTACTACTCACTACTTCATCAACCACACCTACCACAAGAAGCTTCTATGTATTTGGGCTTGAATTTATTCATCTTGGATTAAGTTTATGATCCAACACATTGGACACCAACCAACTGGTAAAATACCAAAATTCCTTAAAATCACGAATTAAATCAACATTACTGCAACAAATTATTACAAATAGAGATGCCAACGACATTAAAATAGTTGTAGATTAAGGAGTTGGCTATGTAACGGATTCTGTAACTTACAAATCCAGCTTCAACAATGAATATTACTTGCACTTGTATGATTTTCTCTCTCCTCAGGACACGTGTGATTTTTTCATTGGGTGTGTAAATAACATAAGTTGTAACATAGTAAAATCTTTAGATTAGAGGTGACAGTGTAGATCATGACATGACTATACGATGTGGAAATGACACAACTTTTTTGAATTCATGTTGGTATAAATTGCATGATTAATAAATGTATTGATATGACTTTTTATAGTTTTAATAATTTTAAATTTTTTATTAATTGTGTTAAATAGGTTAACCCAATTAGTAATCGAATCGTATTTATATTTGCTTAAATTTGACACGACATTAACAAGATGGATAACATAAATTACGATCCCTAGTATAAATAAAAGTTAGAAAATAGACATAAAAAATAAAATCCAATTTTTTTTAAAAAAAACTGAGCATTAGAAAGCTCCAATATTGTTAACAAACTCATATTATTTCAATATCATTACAACATAAATTTGCCAGAAACAAACCCAAAATTGCAAATTAAACTCTAAGCATTCACACAGCCAGACACAAGAGTAATAAATAGGGAGAAAAAAAATATTAAAAAAAATCTTATTAGAAACCTATGTTCACTTATTTGAAATTACATCACAAAAATTTGTAAAATGAAATACTAAATCCAAAATACTACATTAGGTCTGACTAATTTAGATTCGAGTCGGATAGGATCACTAGGAAGACTACTAGAGCGGTAAAATTCTCTCAATAAATATTTAATACAACTGTATTTTTAAATTTCGAATTGAAGACTTTGGTTAAGATAAAACAACCCAATGCTAGCTGATTTTCGAACTTGTTGGTAAACACTGAATTATAATCTGGACTCTAGCATCATAGTAGGTGTAGATAAATTGGGGAGACAAATAGAAAGTATCATTACGGCCCGATTGGGATTCCATTTTCTCAAGCTTTTCTTCCCAATTTCATGCTTCCAAACCATAATCATCTCTTCAACAACAATTTTTCATCATCTAAACAACATTTTTCCACTCAAAATTTATAAATCCCTAATTATTTCACATAGCCCAAACAATTTAATCCAAAGCATAAACCCCGAATTGTTATAGCATTTTCAATAGTCACCACAAGCAGCACAAGAGTGAAGATTACATCTTTACCATATCTTTAACTCGAAAATGAAAGACAACGAAGTCAGATGTGTTCAACTGCTCTGGATGACAGCAACCTTGTGATGGATTGGGCTCGTTGTTTGCAGTGTTCGGGATGGTAGCTTCCGATTTTATGTGCTTAGTACAAAAATCTTGCACAGAAATCAGTGATTTGAGAGCGAGATGGTGAAAGACGTGAGAGAGGAAAGGATTTGAGGGAGGAAAAAAAAAAGGGCAAAGTGAGAGAGAAAAAAATGGACAACCGATTTAACAAGTTGACCATTTTTTTTTTTTCCTGTCAATCTGTAACCGATAACGGCTCAATTATTGAGGCCCGGCATTATAGCTTTCGCCTTCAACAATTACTGATTTCACCGAGTTAGCAATAGCATTGGCCCATTTCAATAAATTATCAGATTGATTGAATGTTTGACTAATTGTATTCTCTGGAGTCTGGCCCATGATTATCTGTTCATGTCAGCTAACATTTATTAAGATCTTATCAATTATTTGTTTTTCACCGATCATCTTATCTGATTTATAATTTATTCAGCAACCAGTTAAAAATGTCGGAAATGCATCGATGTAGCCAATTTTGCAGTAGGAAATGCACCTTCTTTGAAAGAAAAATGGTGGCTACCAATTGCTATGAGGATAATTATTCTACTAGGACTAAATTTTCAAAGATTATGCGGTTGAAAATATAAACAAGAGAGAGACAGGAGCACCAAGTGTATTTGTAGCACGCGCAGAGCATGAGGCCATGGTAGTTGAAGAAGATAATAAGTAGTGCACAGATCTAAGGATAGCCATACCCATGATTGAGGCTTTAGTTTTAGATGGTATTTGTTCAGAGGTCTGGGAAGTGAGTCAGTCTAAGTTGATTTTTTAGCTCATATTTCTCAGAAGTCAAATTTTGGTGACTAGTTAAAAAATTGTTTGAAAATTACTTGATTAAATGCCCTGTGAGCGAAGTTTTACATAGTTGTATAGAAAAGAGAACATAAAACTGGCCCATAATCAAAACTAAAAAGATAACAACTGATATACCAACTGTGTGGTTCTGAGTTTTACAGCTTTGCTTTTTGCTTAAAATTTCAAGGCTCAAAGTAGATTCACATAATTGGAAAAAGATTAAAATTGAGATTATGGCATTATTAGCTAGCTTCCAATTCCTTAGATGGGGCTGTCGTAGAGCTTGTTCTCCATCACCTCATAGTCATTGCCATGCTTCTGCTCAGACCTGTACTTGTATCTATATGCAGAATACAAGAAAGCACAGAAATTGATGACACTCAAAACGGCAAGCAGCCAATACAAATAATCAAACCTACCAGTATTTATATTCTGAGCTAACCAATTTGGTTGCCCTTTCTTAGGATTTCCTGTTACAGACTTGATGATGCTGTTCAATATAGAAGCAGCAAAGCAACCTAAACCCCCCGCTAAAGCTGCATAAGCAGACCCTATACTCTTCATTGCATCCGGGGCTTCCTCGTAGAGAAATTCAAGTAAGCCTACTATGCAAAATACTTCAGCAATGCCAATCAGACAATACTGAATCAAGAGCCAGTATGCACTTAGGTCTGGCATTGCAGTTAAAAAACTAAATTCATATCCATGACTTATCGCATAATTTCTGCGATATCTCTCAAAAATACCTGCCCATATTACTGATAAGATTGAAACTGCCAAGCCGATGCCGACTCTCTGAAGCTGAGAAGCCCCACGAGGATGACCTGTAATGCGGCGACATAGAGGAACAAATGTGGAGTAATAAAGAGACAGTATAAGAAATATGCTGAGACCTGGAAATACAGGCATACATGTCACTGGAAGTTTCAGTTTACCCATGTGGGTGTTCATTGTGTATGCCTGCTGCACTGAGAGAGTTAGGAACTCTGTTAAGATTACATTGAGCATGATTGTGCAAGCTGGTATTGGTACTAGCCTGACAAGTGTTTTAACTTCCTCAACTTGAGTTACAGTGCAAAGTTTCCAGGGACTTGGATTAATAACATCTTCCTTCAATTCCAGAGCTGCCTTGTCCAAACATCTGCAGGCTCACAAAGGCTATAATGTTATATTGAAATTAAACTAATTTCAATAAAATGAAAGAATGAGAGCTCGTGATACCTGAAATCATCAGTGTGAGCAATCTTTCCACTACCCTTTATAGCAGAATGTTTACCGGGTACCTCATATAGGCCGATTAACTCACTGCTAGAGAAAGCAGCATGTCTCTTCCGAAAGGCAGCAACGAGAACCTGGGCAACCCTTGTTAAGGGGCTGCCTCCTGGCAACCTATGCCTGTACAAAGGAGTGCCAATGAAAAACAACATGTTTGATATCCCCATGGCTATGGCCAAAGCACCAAAAGCAGATCCCCATCCATGTTCCATTTGAATGTAGACCACCAAAGTAAACGCCACAATGGCTCCAACAGTGACAGAAAGATAGAAAAAGTTGAAAAATCTATCCAGATGAGTCTTGTAATCTTTACTCCTTTCATCAAACTGATCAGCCCCAAACGAAGAGACACAAGGCCTTATACCGGCAGCTCCAAATCCAGTTATATAAAGAACTGTATATAGGTAAAGCATCTGCCATGATTTAGCTGGCTCGCAGCTTCCTAGAAGCTGGGATATCCGATCACAATTATCTTGGTTTGGCATGAAAACTTTCATTGTTGCACATAAAGTTATTCCTGTCAAGCCCTCCGAGAAATTAAGGCAACAGAAAAAAAAAACAAGCACTACGTGATCATCATCATTCAATATTAGCTATAGTCAATGAAATTCTTTTTGAAATTTAAAAAAAAAATCCATACTGCAAGATAGATAGTGGTGAAAATGGCAATTGTCCAATATCGACCAAGATAAGCATCAGCTAGAAAACCACCGAGAACGGAAGATGCTTGTGATATTCCAAGAAAATTGTTAACAGCATTGGATGAATCAGCAAAAGATTTATGCATAACATAGAACATAAAGGTCACCATATTCACAGAAAGACCAAAATAAGCCATTCTCTCTGCCATTTCATTCCCTGCATAATTAAGACAATATCAAATTCGCTGCGCAGTACATGTATCATCTGTGCAGGTTCAAGCAAACAATGCATTTGAAATAAATTTTACCGAAAATGAATAAAGCAGCAATCCAGCCTCCAGTCTTTGAAAGATCAGCTATAGGCTTCCCATGGACATTAACAGGGGTAGTTCCTCCAGTATAGCCACGGCCAAGAGCCATTCTTCTATTATCAGACTCAATAAAATACACACTCAGCTTCTTTCTCTGATGGCTTGAACTAGTAGCTGGTGTCTCTTGTAAACTTTCAGGTGATTTGATTTCTCTGCTACCCATTTCTTAACTTCCTGCAAAATGATTCAAAACAGACATTGCAAAATTATGCATGGAAAAATGATAGACTTCAATTGTAAGCAAAACCATTTCTACTTACTTGCGCGGCAGAACAATGATACTGAAGAAAAACAACTGTTGAAAAAAATACCAATTTTTGTGATAATATAATTCAGATAATCATGTTTTGGGTACAGTTGGTAAGTAAAAGAGTCAAGAATAATAATGTGGTTCCAACCAACACAATAGGACCCCCCATATTTGAACAAAGATCAAAATTGCATTAAATGGGGTTACAATGAAAGAAACAGCTACCCATTTTGATGTTTTATGTTTAACTGTCATTGCTGTTCTTGAATGCAAAGCCTAAAGCTAAAGCCCTCCCATATTATACATCTAGCTTCTTTGTTAGTTGATATTTGATAGATCATCATAGCTAGTCATCATTTACTTACTGTGACACTCTGAAGAAAAACGGCCAAGAAAATGAAACCAAAATATTGGTAGGTCATTGCTTTCAAAGGTGTGAAAATTTGTTAAACATCAATTTTTCGCCTTTGCTAGGCTTTAATGTTATGTACTTGTTGCTCAGAGAGGCCTTCCCTTTTCTGGTTTATGCCAACTTCTTGTCTTAATTGCAAGTTTTACTACCTTACTGCTTCTGGCGGCCAAATTAATCTCATTAAAGAAAC
The DNA here is from genome assembly GCF_000493195.1 of Citrus x clementina. Classification (NCBI taxonomy): domain Eukaryota; kingdom Viridiplantae; phylum Streptophyta; class Magnoliopsida; order Sapindales; family Rutaceae; genus Citrus; species Citrus x clementina. The sequence continues at coordinate 13,520,282 of NW_006261964.1, forward strand.
TATTCATGAGTTCTAAGAACTTTTTTTTATAATAATAATAATAATAAATTATTATTATTAAAAACGAAAATTTATTTTTTATTTACCATTCCTCTTAAACCCGTACTTTTTCTATAAAAAAAATAGTTTTTCAAATTCCTCTAATCTTTTTTATGTTATCAAATAATTTTCCATTAAAAAATCTAGAAAAGTATGGGTTTAAATCGTACCATTAAAATAAAATAGCCACATTAATAAAATAATAATATTTTAATGGGGCTATTTAAGAATTTTTTATTTTTTTGTTACGAAATGTTTTCATATTTTTTAAAAATTATTTAAAATATTTTAATAGAATTATAGAAAATATTTTCTTCTTCTAATAATAAAAAAATATTGTTAAATAATTTATTTTTTTAAAGGAACAATATTTGGAAAATTTTCATAAATGGCCAATTATGAGAGTTACTTAATTTGGTTGAGACTATTTGAACCTACAATTTTTCTTTTAAAATTTTTTTAAATATAATCATCTTTAAAATTTAAAATTCTATCTTTTGATCTATATGCCGCCCTCCATAATCCCAAAAGATATTTTTTGACTTGTCCCTATGGCTATAGTGCTACTTGAAATTGGTTTGGAGGGCAAACTCTCATATGTTATGGTTTAGGTTTATTGATGAGAAAACATATATAATATCAAAAACATTAATTTTTGTTTTCTAAATTAACACTTGATATCATTTTAATGTATTTTATCTTATTATTATTATCATTACCACCACCATCATCATCATAGTGTAAAAATCTTGTTTCTCATAAAAAAATAGTTTTGTCAAGAGTTTGAATACATATAAGAAATCCAATTAAAGTTTAATGTTAGATGAGTGTAAATTAGGTTGGTGCACGGAGAAGTATGATTTTATGCAATGAAGAAATATGATTTTATTATTGATTATTTTATTTTGTCTTTAACTATAACTTCCTCCAAGGTATTGCAGTAATATTAATTTTATCAAAATAATTGTAATTCTAATCAAACAACCCAAGAGAGGGAAGGCGAATTAGGTTTTTTAAAAAGTTCATCAATCACAACACTACTATCCAACACCAACAACTACCACAATTCAACAAAAAACAATAATTACAAATACTACAATTTTTACGTGGTTTGACAAACCCTCCTACATCCACGTTTCCAAGTAAACTAAACTTGAGCATTCCACTAACACCAAACCTTAAATCTCAAGGCTCTAAAATGGATATAATTGACTTCAAATGTGTTAATAAATCTTTACAATCTTGAGACGATCTCACACCTCTTTACCCAAGTGTTTCCTTCACTTACAACTTCTCAATTTTAAAAACAATTATAACAAGATCAAGTACCTTATAAGAAGTTACAACTCAACAATGAATTGAATGTATGTAAGTAAACAAATGAAAACTCAAGTACGCTTGGAATGATCAAGTTGTAATTTAACAAAAGTTGTGAAATTGAGTTAGAGTTGGCCTTTTTTGATAGATGGATGAAGAAACTAGTTGTTGAAGTGTGCTATTAGATTATCGATAACTTTGAAGCAAATAGTTACTTGCTGAAGTGTAGAGGTGCCAAAAGAACCCGCCCAGCCTAGATCTGAACTGGACCTAGCCTATGCAATTCGAGTAAAACCCAGCCTGGGTTAATAAAGAAAACAGTTATGGGTATTGATTTTCAATACATAGCTATTTTCATGCACGGTTCAAGGCAAGACCCAAAAAACCTAAAACCTTGATCTGTGCCTAGTTAAATTTTTTAATTTAAGAAAATTAAGAATAAAAATATACAAATAAGCCTCAAACCTTTACCCATTTACAGACCCTAAATCTAACTCATAACACACACACGCAAAACATAAGCCTGAGGCCACTAGCTCCAACTACAACTCCAAGCAGACCTATTGATTGCCGTTCACTGCACTGCATTTCCAACACCACAGCACCGCAGCATTGCACCTCCAACATGTATCCCATGTAATGCATGCACCATACAGCACCGTAGTGATGACATCGCACCTCCAGCCAAATTGATGTTTATCTTCCTATGAAGTTGTTTTCAGTTGCTAGAATCCTTGTAAATTCTCTTTTGTTCTCTATGAAATAGTTGTAGCCAAAGAAGATGCAAATTTATCATAATATTTTGATGAGTGTGTCTAATTTATTGATAAAGTTAAAAGGTAGGTGGTGGTGTGCTGGTTCATTACTTTACGGGAAGATCCAGAAGTTGTCATTTATTTCCCCATCTTGGCTTTTTTTCAATAATTGTACTTGTATACTCTAATGATAATAGATCCAATGAATCTAGAAAGTGAGCAATTTTATAACACCCCAAATCCAACATGTGCGATGCACGCGATGAAGGAGGCTACTTACAAATCAAAATCTTTACATAAAAATCTCAAACTGATATATCTCAAATTTTTAATCAATTAAAACAACAAATTCATGTGTTTAACAAGAAATAATCTCTCTCGAAGACAAAAATATAACAAAAATCTCAAAACTCCCCAATTACAAGTTCATAAAATAAATAAACTTAAAAAAAACATGAGTTTATTCCTTCTCTTATTCAACTAGCAAAAGGAAACAAATCTCTAACTCCAATGATAAGCACATGTCTCAACAAGGTAATTAATCTGCAAAAAGTAATGAAGAGGGATGAGCCGTCAACTCGGTAAGTAAAACCATTCCCAACACATTAGGCTTATCGATACCAAAAACATTGCAAGCCTTTTTTAATTAAAACATATATCATAACTCATAAATTTCATAAAATGACATATCACGATAAGATGATATAATTTCATAGTAATTCATAATATCAAAAACATAGTTAATTATGTAGCAAATTGTATAACACATACATAGAAAACAAAATGTTAGCTCATGTCACATAGTGTCACCTACACTCTCGGTGACTCGGCCAAAAATAGAATCAGAATTATAATATCGTGTGCACACTCAGAACAAAAACTCATGTATATGTAATGACTTGTATGGACAATAAGCCAAAACATTCAAATTATTTTTTTATCTGTAATGACTTGTACGTGCATTTTGCACTATATGTGGCACTTCGCGACGCTCTATCCCTCGAGAGGTGGCCCCCATATAGTCTCAAGAGTGGCCCCCGAATAGTCTTAAATAATCTCAATCATATATGAGACTAAAACATTCTTGTCAGAGTCAAAAAAGATCATAACAATAAATTAGGCTTGCAAAACAAATTCCATTATGGTAGTTTAGAGATAATTTCGTAAAAGATAATCATTTAACAAAATAAATTGCATATTTAAAGGCTTTTACAATATTATGTTAAAACCATAAAAAAATAACATAACTTTCATATTTGAAAACATTTACATAAACTAATTTTGTTATGAAAATCAATTAATTTTCAAATAATTGCAAAAACACATGTACTTATAATAGACCAAAATAATCATACATATCCAGTACATTAAGAAAGAAGTTACTTATCTCAATAAAAGAATTGATCTAACACACATATAAGCCTCTAAAAGCCTCAAACACCTCAAACACGTTAAGCAAATACAAGATATAACTATTAATAACTTATTCTAAGAACCTAATTTTCTAATTCATAACCATACAAATTTGTTTCTCAGAATTTTAACTCTTAATCTAAAAATCAGAATGACATAATATTCTATAGAACTATTCTGGACATCTATGGGTATCTCATGTAAAATTTTCAAGAAGATTTGATACCAAAAATAGTTTCAAAACTATTTGTTTCAAAACTATTTGTTTCTTAACAAATTCAAAACTGTTTCACAGTGCCTTCACTGAATAGAATGAGTTTCAAGAATTATAAAATCAGAAATTAACCAGAAGATTATTAAATTAAAATTGCAAATACTAGAAATAATTTTGTGAAGTTTTTCATTTTGCTGAAGTTGCAGTTTTGCAGTGCAGCGGTGTTTGTTTCGAAAATACATATAAAATTGAAAAGTATGTCAAATCTTATGAAACAAAATTTATTTAATAAGCCCTATATGTCTAGTTTTAAAAAAGATGAGGTTCTTCTTAAGAATCTTTCATAAAATATGTGTTTAATTTTGAGTTATTCACGCTGTCCAGAATTGTCCAGTGTGTTTATTTCATCAAGGATTGATTAATAAGACTCAACAATAAATCAAAGCCCTAAACACAACTTAAACACATCCTAAATCACGCATAATGGTCTATAACAATCTAAACCCATGTCAACAAAACCCTTAATAGAGTAATAGAAAATCTTATGGAGAATAGGGAGAGTAAAACTTACCAACTGTTAAGATTCTCTCCTAAGCAAGGGTTTCAATCCTAGGGTATTAGTAAGAGAGTAATGAGCAGCAGATAAAATAGAAGAAAATGTTGTGGACTTAGGGCTAAAGAAGAGGGAAAAGAATGATTTATAGGGAGTTTTAAGAAACCCTATTAAATTTGGAAAAAGTAAATCTTTTCCAAAATTACCCCAAGAATAATCCTTATTAATAAGGGCAATAATGCCATTTGTAATTTCTAATAAAGAAAAATATTCATAATTTAAAATCATGGAAATTTGGCGTTATATATTTATTCTCTAAATCTAAGGGAAGCAAATGTATTTTAATCAAATTGTTCCTTTTTAGTGTGACTATCGTTGTTGCTTATCTGATGAAAAAGCGTGGCATGAGCCTATCTCAAGCTATGGGGCATTATTATATCCAAGCAGTTGAAGCCTGAATAAAAAAACCCATGCGCAGGTGTTCTTGGGCTAGACCAAGCCTGTATTTCAAAAAATCGGGCCTAGGCTCGATATTTGGCCATCCCTACTGACGTGGCATGTGATCTATTAAAATAATTTGAAAATTTTAAGTCCAAATAAAACACTGCTAAAAAAAGGCAAGCGTCTATTTTAAAGATAGGATGTACACATTATTAATGGATTAACACTAACTGCGAGGCGAATGACTGCTAGTTCTAATTTCTTAATTTTCTAAATTTTACACTTTGGTCCCAAAAATTTGTAAAATTATATTTTAGCTTATTAAAATAGGTCCTCTTCTAGAATTTCAAACAATACTTGTATGATTTCATAATTTTAAAAACTCTTCAAATTAGTCCATATACTTGAAAACAAACCTTTTGATAAAAACAGTTAATTCCCATTTTTCTTTATGTTTAGAAACCTTAGAATATGAAAACAATGATAGATTTAAATGTCATGACTATGATAATAACTTGAGCTTTTAAATGCTTACTCATGCATACATTTAATCATACTAGTTTTACAAGAAATGTGACAAGAAAGATCACTTAAGTTATTATCCTTTATACTTATTCTTAACTTGATGAGTTTCGTCAATGAATCCTCTGAGTTTGATCTCACATGGCTAATATTTGGCCTTCAAGAACTAATGAGATTTAAAACTGTTTTTCTGATATTACTCTTACTATATTGTTTGTTATTATTAAAATCAAGGTTTACAATACCTTTTAGGTTAACAATCTCACCATTTTTTATGATGAAAAACACTTTATGTACTTTAACATGCTTTGGAAATTTTTGACAAATTTTTTTTTGAGATTTATAATACTACCTCAAGTATTATATGGGTTTTAAGAAATATCAAAACATCAAAAGCACTACAAGATGCTCAAAATTAATGAATTAAGAAATAAGTCATAATTAAAGCACTTCACTATAATTTCATCAAGCATGCAAGCACTTTTCAAAAAGATCTCATCTTATCAAACACATATGCACTTCATCTTATCAAAATACATTCTTTCTCTCTCCCTTTAGAAATCATCATAAAGTAACTTTGGCACTAGTCATAATCAATATGTTCAAAATCAAGACAACCAAGCAGGTCAAAGAACTAATGTGACATTTCAATTCAATTTAAATAATCTCATATGTGTCAATATCTCAAAGTTCATGTATTTCTCCTCCTTTTGATATCATTTAAAGCAAGTGAGTAATGCACATTCAACAATATGTCAATAAAGTCCCAAAAGAAAGGCATTGAAAAAAAATGTATTCATTCATCAATCATAGATCTCATAAGATCAAACTTCATCAAGTATAGTATAATCAACAAAACACATTCTTTCTCCCCATTTTTACATCATTAAAATTTAACCGAAGCATAAGTACATAATATCAATGTATAGATCATCAAAATCAACATGCCCATCAAGATAAGCCATCATCATGAGTTAAAAGAACAAGCGATCAAATCCATAAGTATAAATATTCATATATGCCAATTTTATACATGAATGATGATATAACACAATCAATGATGGTATAAGTGAATTTGAATAAAAACAAGTTATCGATTGTTAAAATTGTGAGGAAGAGAAAAATTAGCATCAAACATGCAGACGATTAGCCACTTGCAAGTTAGCAATTAGCTGCTAATGAGTAATGTACTCACTAACTTAGTAGCAATGAGTCGCATGTGAGCTAACAGTTAGCCTTTTGCACTTGCACGCATATTGTCTTCAAAGCAGTCAATCGTTACAATGAAGCTGGTTAGATGCCTACTCTATTTTTCTTGTACTAATTTGATTTTTGCCAAAAATTGATAAACTCCAAGGACATATCTTGATCAAAAAATCTTTCAAGGCCATTTCTAAAACACAAAATTATAATTTATAATGATAAAAAATCTAAAGCCATAATGATAATTCAATCATGCAAAGTTTACCAAGCATACAAGCATGCCTTCAAAATTTTCAAGCTACTATCCATCTATTAAGACCCACTCAACTTAATCAGTGGGCAAGATAATCTTATCCACATCATGCTAATGTACTCAATGTCATAGTATGATAAGACAAGTATGAAACCTTTACTAAGATTAAAGTAAATGACCATAGCTTACAATCAATAAAGCAATAAGCATTATTATTGAAACAATTAAATCATCGTGCCTTATCATTTCCTCTTAGATAATGATCAAGTGATCACGGTCACTAGCTTTCATCAAGGAACTCTCCGTCATCCTTTGATTGTGGTATTTACAAAAAATATTTAAGTTGTGCCTTTTGGTACCCAAACATTCTTGGATCCTTGGGTGTTAGACGTGGTTCATTTTGGAACCCAAACCTTCACTAAAGTAAGTATTTTTCCTAATTGAATATGGATGGATCATATGACCATTGCCATTACAATAATTGCAAGTGATTTGATGTTCAATGTTTGAGGTAGCCTTAATAAAATAATTTTTCTAATACTTTTGTTTTATGTTAGGCTTATACCTAATGCCTTTCTCAAAAATGCACTTTTGAGAACAAAGCAATTATCTTATATTCTTTTGCCCATCGATGAACATTAAAACACTGTTATTTAGTTCATTGCTCTTTTTCTTAAGAGCTTGATTCTACTTAATTAAAATATCGACATTTGAACTATCAAATTCAATTGAGCTACTTGGTTTCTCTTTCAAATAAGAATTTCTTTATGTAAGTTCTTTTTCCTACTCAAGAATATCAAGTTTATTTATGGTAGAAGCATTTTCATTTTTTAAAATTTTATTTTGCTTTTATAATCATTATTTTTATTTGAAAAAGCTAAAATCTTCTTTTCAAGAAAGGCATTTTTCAAATAAATTTTCTTCAAACTACCATGTAGTTCTTAAAAAGCTTCAAATAGTTTATATACAAAGGTTGTTTATTTACCTCATCAAGTTCATCAAATGATTTACCTTCTAGTGCCATTAGTGCAAAATTTGATATCTCACGAGCTTGCTCCTCATTGGAAGTGTCATTATCATTATCATCCCATGTTGTTACCATTACTTTCTTTTGTGAATAATGGTTCTTGATAAGAAGGTATTTCAATCTTATGTAACCCAGCTTTTTGTAATCAAAACAAATAATTGCCTCTTTCTTCTCTTTCTCCACTTTAAGGTTTTCTCTTTTGAAATCGTTAAAATTTCGTCTCTTAGTTTTGCTTCTTCAAGAACTTTCTAGCAATCATTTTGATACCTTTATCTTGGAAGTTATTCCAATAAAAGATCAAAATGCAGTGCTCTTCTTCTCTTATCTTCATCAATCTTTTCATTAGCAATATCTTCTTCATATGAGATAAGTGAGCCAATAAAATCATCAAGAGATAAGATATTGAGATCTATTGCTTCTTTAATGGTAGTTCTTCTTGGTCTCTACTCTTTCAACAAGGATATAATAACTTCACTTTTTCATTATCAGTAAAGGTCTTTCCAAGTGCTCCAAGAGAATTCACAATGTGAATCTAGTGTACATATCATGGACACTCTCATATGATTCCATTTGAAACATATCTTGGACACTTTCATATAATTCCATTTGGAACATCTCATATTGCATAGTGAAACTACTAATTTTAGACTCGATTCCCTTGTAAACAACCTCAAATTTCCTTTAAATTTCAAATGCATTAGCACAACCTAAGACTCTATAAAATTCTTCTTTCAAATGCCTTAGCCCAACCTAAGACTCTATAAAATTCTTTCTTGTCTAAGGCATGAAATAAAGCATTCATAACTAGAATTTAAAGACCTCTTTCTTTTATTTAATTCACTCTACTCATTTAAAGGGTTTGGAATTTCTTCTCTATTTTCATCTTTTTCCTAGAACGTATGGTTTATCACAAACTATTTCCAGTATTTCATAGTTTAAGGCTTGTAGATAGATTCTCATTGTCATATACTAATAAAGGTAGTTATTAGCATAAAAAAGTGAGGGCTAGTGGTGGATTGACCTTCTATAAAGGTTGTGCCATTTTGGTTTGCCATAGATATTTTACTCTAGATAATTAAGTACTAACAAGAGAACTTCTCTCTGATACCAAATGTAATTCTAACTAAACAACCTAAGGAGGGGGGTGAATTGGGTTTTTAAAAAGTACTTCAATAACAATACCACTATCCAACACCAACAACTACTACAATCCAACCACAGCGTTAGCCATAACAACAAGTAAATTAAAAAAAATAGAGGTAGATAAAACAAGCACAATAATCTTTACGTGGTTCGACAAATCTGCTGATGTCCATTCCTCCAAGTAATCTAAGTTTGAGGATTCCATTAACACCAAGCCTTATATTTCGAGGTTCCAAAATGAATACAATTGACTTCAAAGATAACAATAAACTTTAGAATCCTGAGATGATCCCACATATCTTTAAGCAAACAAATGAAAGCTCAAGTATGCTTAGAATGATCAAGCTTTAGCTTGGCGAAAGTTGTGAAATTAAGTTAGAGTTAGTTTTTCATATATGGATCAAGAAACTAGCCATTACTCTCTTAAACTAAGTCATTTTATACTGTTGAAATAATTTGAAAATTTTAACCCTAAACAAATCATCACTAAAAATAAGTAGATAATTGTTTCAAAGACAAAATGCATCACATTGTTAATAGATGACCGCTAACTGCAAGAAAAATGATAGCTAATTCTAATTTATCAATTTTTCATATTTTTCACTTTGAAACTAAAACTCTATAAATAATATATTAACCCAAAATGTTATAAAAACTTTCAAATAAGTACTTTTCTAGAATTTAAAAAAAAAATACTTGGGTGATTTCAACATTTCCAAAACTCTTCAAATTAGTTCATATACTTGAGAATAAACCTTTTGATGAAAACATTAAATTGAACTGTTATCTTCAACTATAGAAACTGTATAATATGAAAAATAGAGCTAGTAAAACAGGTCATTGGGTCGTATTTGTGTCGTGTCAAAATTAGGTGCCGACCCATTTAATAATCGTGTCAAAATATTAAGACTCAAACCCGACATGGAAAAATAATCGGGTTACCCAAAAACCCGCTTAATAGCTATATATTAAACAAAAGTTACATCAAATATTTACAAACTGTCATACATACGTATGTACATAAATACATACATACATAATTTATCGATATTATAAAATATACATATCTGCCAAAATATTGCACATTTACACTATTGAAATTTTAATTATATATATGTAAATAATATTATATATCAATATTATAAAATATGCATATCTACCAATATTTTATACACTTACACTATTGAAGCTGTAAATGTATTTAAAATTTTATAAATAAAACATTATATTTATATTCATCCTTTTAAAGAATAAAAATAAAAGAGAAAATCATCTCTAATATTTGAGTTTTGATGACAAGAACCTGCAAATCATTTTAAAATAGAAAATATAATCGGGTCATTAATCGAGTAAATGGGTCAAGAATTTTAAGCTTAATCCGACACAAAAAAAAATCGTGTCAACTTGGACCCGATCCATTTAATAGTCGTGTTAAATTCGACTACCCATACTCATTTATTTGTATCGTGTTCGTGTCAGGTAATCGGGTGGTGTCAAATTTTGCCAGCTCTAATGAAAACAAAGATAAATTTAAATACCTTGATCATTATAATAATTTGAGCTTTTAATTGCTTAATCATGCACACATTTAATCATATTAGCTTTACAAGAAATGTGATAAGAAAGATCACCTAAGCTATTATCTTTTATGCTTGTTCTTGACTTGATGAGTTTTGTCAATAAATTTTTTCAGCTTGATCTTACATGGGTAATATTTGATCATAAAGAACTAATGAGATGCAAAAGCATTTTTCCATATAACTCTTACTATATTATTTGTTATCATCAAAATTAAGGTTTGTAAATAGATTATACACCCCCTAAAATCCTTATAACATCCCGTTTGAATTTTATTTCCTAAAGTGTCCCAATGTTATGCTAAAATTAACCATCATTCTATAAAATTCACCTTAAAAAAAAATTCTTTAAGTTTTATTTATAGAATACATAAAAATCCTAAAATTTTAAATTATTTTCTTCTTATAATATAACTTCTGTCTTCATGTTTCTAAGCCCTTATAATTTTTTAAAAAATTATTTTTTTAATTACAATTTAAAATATAAATTGAAATTATGAAATAGGATGGATGTAAAAATTTTGTTAAAAAAATAACCTATTTAAGTGTTTGATTGAATTCCCATTCAAAATAATAATTGAATTAATTTATCCTTGGTTATTTATGTAATTTCAATTGGAAAATAATTTCATAAGGAATTTGAAGATGGTTTGAGCTATTTGACCCCTCCAAATTCCTCTCTACACCCATTTGGAAAAAAAAATTTAAAAATTTAAAAATTGAAGTCCCAAAATTACCCTTCACTAATCTCTATCTCTACTTTAAAATTGCATATCCTCTCTCTACTCTCACATTTTATAAATTAAACACTCAATTTTACTTTATTTTGGATTTATTTTTTGGCTTTTCTTAATATAACAAAATCTCTATTACATACTTTATATACATAAGAATTTTTTTTCTCGTTATTCGTTAGCTTTTGTGTTCAGTAAAATTAATTTCTTGCTGTTTATTAACTTTCATTAATGATATAAATTTATTGTGTTTATTTTAAATGGTGGGTTTTGTTCCTTAAAATTAGTGATATCAATTATTTATAGTTAAAAAATATATTTGGATGAATTTATGAGGATTTTTGAAATTGAGAAAGAAAGAAAAGAATATGTTAATTAACTAATTTTTTCAAAAATTATTTAGATAAATAAAAATTTTTAATTAAAAAGGAGGTTTTGAGAAAAAGTTGGTGGGTTTAGTCTCAGATTGTCCAAAGGCTTCTTTATAAAATACCCATCTAGGGTTTGTTAAAAGGTCTGGTCCAGTAGGCTTGGTCCAGGGCCGACCCGGTCTTAACTGGCCCTTAAATTATTTAAAAAATATATTTTAAAATCATTTGAATTAAAAAGCAAAAAAACCCTAAAATCTCTGCTCTTCTATTCTCCCTCCTCGCGCGCTCACACCCTAAAATCCCAGCCGGGTTTGATCTTCATAGATTGGAGCGAGGATATCCTTTGATATCGCATCGGTGGCATCAATAATCCCCACGGAAGAGAGGCTGTGACGCTCACTCTGAAGGTATGCATTTCTTTATCTTATTTTTTGTTTTATTTTCTATATATGTTTAATTTGTGTGCTGTGGTTTGGTATTATTATTGATATAGCTCAATGTAACATCCCAGTTGAGTTAATCACTTGTTTATATCTGCTTGAGCCTTGACCCAAATAATTATCCCAACGAAATCATGTCAATTAGATTGGGCATTCATTATAGTCCAATTAATAAATTATTGTGAAATTGTGAATTCTCCCTTATTTAAATGCTCGTTGCATTATTTATTATCTGCTGCTATGAAATTATTAATTGTTTGTATTTAATATAGTGGGTTAGGGGGATCAAGAGTTTGATTGAGGCAATGGATGATGCCACTGTAGAAGGCTACAAACCTACAGAAGAATATGAAGAAGAATTGAGAGACCCTCTTGTTGATCTTTCTTTAATTGACTCCACTGAGCTTTGGCTTATTCAATGGCCTTATAAGCAAGTATGTTATTTCTTGCTTGATTTCTTTTTATCAATGATTTAACTTCTGTAATAGCTATATATCAAACACTGAATGCCATTTTGTAACATAAGGACGAATTGTTTCATTTATTGAGAACTCATTGGAGTCTTTTGTGGATGCAACTCATTCTTATCGCTAGAAAATTTTATTAGTATCAGCTTAAGCATTAATGATGATTGGGATCTGAATTTATTGGTTCTTTTTATTATATAAATATTTTTTTCAGATGCCTGATTTTGATGGAAAAGAATTGTCACTTGAGCTCCGTGGCAACGGATGGTTGGGCAGTTTTGAGGATTCATCTGGTATATACAAAGAACAGAACTAGTGAATAACTCTCCATGCATATATATACATGTAATTGCAGCTTGGTATCAGTATGATTTTTGTATGGCTAGGCTGTAATGGATTGGTTTCGTGACACTGTTATGATGAATACCTGTTATATTTTGTGGTAGGAAAAGCGTATGATATTGTCAGCAATGACTTTCAAGAGCCAGATGAAATGGTATTTCTTAACTATCCATCAGAGCCAAAAATTGGTATGTATTTGAAGGATTATTCATTCTTTCCTTTTATTCTTATATATGTTCTCTCTTTCTAATATATTTGTCACGGTGGTGGTTTGTTGCTGTTCTGCTTCATGGACAATGACTATCTACTCTGTTTACACAACTATATAATTTTTATTCCACCTGCATCAGTAAACCATTTTTTTTTTTTAAGTTGTGTGGATGCTCATTTATAGCCATCTTTGTCACAGATTAAGTTCTTGAGAGAAGTTGGTTTCAAAAGTGCTCTGTAGGGTTCAGGAAAATATGTCTGCATAGTTACCTTGTCATGGTTCAGTTGAGTGGAGGTTTCATTACAAATTTATATATTGTCGAGACTTTGAGCATCCTTTTAGACTATGCTACAGATCATCAAATATTTAATAAATTTAAACAAAGAAAGGAAAATTATAATTTTTTAGAATGCTTCGTAATCCAACCTAACGTGATACCACATCAGGAGGGTTTTACTTTGTTCATTCATGCTTCATTTTCATCTAACCTGAAAATTGGAATTGTTTTTGTTTTGGCGAAACTGGGCCAAATTGGAATGGTGGTTTTCATGTGATAACTGATATATGGCAAACTATTGACTGATGGTTTCAGCAATGTTGTTACAATTTATTTTTTCCACCGTGCTTAAAAATAAGTTATCTGTCTCCTCTGTATGCTATGTTCAAATGGTGTTTATAACTTAGAGGCCTAAGATTAAAGTCTCTGATTTGGAGGTTTTGGGCAAAGATTCATCTTGTAAATCATATTTTTCAGTGGTTTATTGGAGAATCTTTCCAGTGTGATTACGAATTTCAAGATTATTCGAAAGGCTGAAATCACACCCAAAGTTCAAGTCGTTTAGGGTCTTTGGCCCTGTGTATGTCAGTACCAGGGAAGTCATTCAAAGAAAGTGTCTGATGATGTGCCTTTCACCATCATGACATGTGACTTGTAGAAAGAGTATCCTATATGCCATTCTCGATTCCTGTGGATCCTTACTTTTGGAAAATAGTTGTTTTGGGGGAAGGGTAGAAAGCCAAATCCTTAGTGAGTGCATTGGATGCATTGTTTTATCACTCTTATGGATTCCAAAAGGAGCAATTGTATCTTTAATGAAAATATATGAGAAATTATATGCAGGCTTGTGGGAGAGAGTTCATCGTTTGCTTCATACTGATTTCAAGGATTTTCTTTATACATCTAGATGTTTGGGAAGGCTTTTGAGATAGTATTGTATAGATTGATATCATTTTCTGGGTGTGATCTTTTATGAAATTGGTTCCCCCCTCCCTTATTGTTTGTTTTCTTTGTAGAATTTAGTCCACATTTCTACCTCCTTTCTTTTTGGCATTAATTTACACATTTTTCTTTTTCTGAAAATAGGGAGATTCAAATCTCTGATTTTGTGTGTTTGATGCTTAGATCTTGCATCTGTATTTAAAAATTGGTTATTTATGTATTCGCTTGTTTAATCATTGCTCATTACCATTGTTCTGCTAGTCATTGTATAAATAAACCCGAACTTTGAGAACTTGATACGAGGCCAGAGGGTATCTATTTGTTCTGATGTAAATACTTTGATGTTAGTTGGTAAGATTTCACGGCGGGTTTCCCTAGTCCATTACCCTGAGCCTAAAGAAGTAGAAGAACTTAATCCTGACAAAATCAGACAGTTGCATGTGACATCTAGTGGAGCTTCAATGCCAAATCATCGATTTGCGAGTTCTGGACAAAGTAGTTGGCGAAGAAATTCACAGTCGACATTGGAACATTCATCCTACACCCAAAGTAGCAGATACAAAAGTTTTTCACCTGAAGGTGGGGAGCCATCAAAACATTCAAAGCGTCGACGTGCCCACGAGCCCAATCATTCGACAGACCATTCACTGGGGCGTCACAGTGAAGTTACCTCTTTAGGGTCCTCAGAGCGTTCTCATCAAGAGAAATTAAAGAGGAAAGGAAAGTCTTGAGTAAGGTTGCTACCTGCTCGGTTGCTCTCCCACTATTATTCACGTGCAGCTTCCTGCGGATATGCCGTTATTTTCAAAGTGAATTAAGTAGTAATTGTACTCAAGATTCTTGTTTCATTTTGAATTCCTTTCTTATTGAAAACCGGGCTCAGTAATTTTGGCTTTGGTCATTGAAGGGTTGAAGCAATAGTAGCCCTATTATTATGCTTGATTATCTTAAATTTTTCTTGTTCACTCTAGTTTATAGAGCTATTTGAGGAAGCTTTTTTTTTCATTTACATAATTAATTAAAACCAAAAAATGTAAAATGTACTCTATTTTAGGTTATTTATATCCCAGTGCATCATTTGAAATAGAATTATATTATTAGATTCAGAGGTCGTAGCCTTACAGGTTCGTTATAACATGCGGAAATTATAGTTTTTGAGAATATTTTTAGAAGGTAATTTGACATCTGTTGTGACTCTAAATATACATATTTATAGTACTAGCCAAAAATTTAATGTGACTATTTTGAAAATTTTTAATATTATAGCCTAATGGCGGCACAATTTCCTCACCATAACCCATCCCCACCAGCAACAATCATCTGGCAATCATAAACAACCTCTGAATAACCTTATGGAGCTGTTCATTTCTTTGTTCGAGAAACACTCATCTTCTCGAGCAAAGAAATACAGTTTCAATTTCTTCAACATCAAGAAATCCGAACACCATCAAAAACACCTTCCTTGGCATAGAACAGACCATCATTTTGGCCAAATGCTTAGAAACCCTAAAACATCCCTTAATCGCACTTTTCGTTATGTCACCATTCCATAATTCCAACCTTAAGCCTTAGCACACGTTAGGTTTTTTTTTTCCCAAACTTAGGGTGTGTTTGTGATTGAGGTTGGACAATTGTAACTTAAAAGTTACAGCACTAAAACGTTTGGTAAACACTAGATGTTGTACCTTTGAAGATATGTTGATATGATTTTTTACTTGTATAATGAAAAATTTATTATATCTTTAATAATTTTGTCGAAATTATTATTTAAAATTTATATTTACTACATATTATTAATTTTGGTTTTATAGTTACAGTTTTTTTTTCACAGTAGCTATAGCTTAAAAGCTATAGCACCTAAATCCCAAACAGGACCTTAATGCCGCATTACTACTGGAACAACACCTTAAATCTTGATCTCCATTATTCAATTTTTTATTCTGCTTCTCCTACACCACTCCTTAAAGCAGATGTCGTTACTATTTACGCCCCAAATCTATTTGACAAGTCAGATGTGATAAAAGCACCAAGACGAATTTATTTGGATCTTATCAACGTCTAGATGCACCCTTGGACCTTACCCCTCGAACTATTGAACAAAACAGTAGGTTCACATAGCACATCAAGCACAAGTCACAAATTACGTCCAAATCCTAATTTTAGCTGAAGAAAGATCGTCTCTGGCCAATTCGGAGGTGACACATGGACGATTGAAATCTAGTAAAACAATAATAAGATTTGGGGATTACTATGCTATGAATTCGATATACATGATGTCTTTAAAATAATAATAGTAATAATTTAGCTAGCTTGCAACAATGATTTAGTACCCCTATTTTTTGTCTTTTACCGATTTGGCCGTTGGATTTGCAGCATAACAATCAAAAGGCTTTGAATTAATTTACACAAATAACATTGGAAGACTTGTTTGAGTTCAGTTTTTGATAAAAGACTATTTGAGAAAATTGAATTTTTGTCAAATACATTCAGTGGAATGGATGCCACTTTATATAGATGCCTTACAACATAGATCCTATTCTTATGCCTATAAACTAGCTATGACTTTTATAGAAATGATAATTAAATAGATATACAATATTTACTTTCCTATCTTACATGATTTTCTTTAACACTCCCCCTCAAGTTGGAGTGTATGTTAATAACACCCAACTTGTCAAGTAGTACTTCAAATTTAGATGAACTCAATGCTTTCGTGAATAAGCCTGCAATTTGTTTGTTGGTTCGTATGTGTGCTGTCTTGATCAAGCCCTCCTGAATCTTTTCACGAACTAAGTGACAATCAATCAATATGCTTTGTACGTTCATGAAAGACCATGTTCGAGGCAATGTGTAGAGCAACTTGGTTGTCACAAAACAACATGACTGGTTGAGTGTGTTTGATTTCTAAGTTTGTCAAGATATTCTTCAACCGCAACATGTAGTAGCCATAGAGCGATACTTTGCCTCGACTGTTGATCGAGCCACTATTGTTTGCTTTTTTGTTTTCCGCGAAATTGGTGATTGTCCTAGAAATATACAATAATTTGTTGTCGACCTTCTTGTGTCTTTGCACCAAGTCCAATCAGCATCACAAAATGCCTTCAATTGGAGTGTGCTTGTGGAGGATAAAAGGATACTTTATCCTTATGTGTGCTTCAAATATTTGAGAACCCTATATGCTACCTCAAGGTGTGGTATACAGGGTTTGTCCATAAATTGACTTAAAACATGGACGGCATACACCAAATCTGGCCTAGTAATGGTCATATATATCAATCTTCCCACAAGACGTCTATATGACGAAGGATCATTCAAAAGGTCTCCATCAGATTGTGTAAGAACCAAGTTTTGT
The DNA here is from genome assembly GCF_000493195.1 of Citrus x clementina. Lineage (NCBI taxonomy): Eukaryota > Viridiplantae > Streptophyta > Magnoliopsida > Sapindales > Rutaceae > Citrus > Citrus x clementina. Next base: position 13,537,875 of record NW_006261964.1, read on the forward strand.
TCCATCGGAAACTTGGCTGGTTTAACTCCTAAAAATCTAGCATCTTTCTAGTATCTCCGATGCATATTTTCTTTGAGAAAGACAATTCCTCTTCAAAGACCTCGTCACTTTTATGCCTAAGAAATATTTAAGTTGACCAAGATTTTTAAGGTTGAATTGCTTGGATAAAAAATGTTTTACATCTTCAATATGCTGTAGATTGTTGCTTGCCAATATCACATCATCGACATAAACAATAATTGTCGTGAAACTACCATTTTAAGATCAAATGAACAATGAGTAATCCACTTTCAATTGGTGAAAACTAGCAGCTTTGAGGGCTGAAAATAGCTTTATAAACCATTGCTTGGAAGCTTGTTTCAAGCCATACAAGGATTTATTGAGCTTGCATACTCGAGTCTCCCTTTTTCGTCCAAATCCAGGAGATTGTCTAAAAAATCTCTAGAAAGCATAAATATTTCTAAAAAAGATTCTTCTTCTAGAGTTTAGCCGAAAGACAAAGGTAAAAAAGCTGGAAAAAAGAGACCGTCTACCAAGCAAGATGGCAAGCCAAAGGCAAATGCTTCAAGTGTGGACAGAAAGATCTCTAGAAAAAGGATTGCCTTAAGATTGTGAAATCAGATATGAGAAATCTTTTTGTAATTGAGTCATGTTTTGTTTAGAATCCTGTTGACACTTGGGTGTAGGATTCAGGAGCAACTAATCATATTTATAATTCACTTTATTTGTTTCAGGAAACTAGGAAACTAATTGAATGAAGCATCAAGCTACAGTCAGGGACATGACAGTTCGTGTCAGCAGTGAAAACTGGATCTGTTTTATAATAAGAGACTTATTTGTTTTGGTACATTGGAAGATAATTTATATCATTTAAGTCATATGATCCATTCTATGCATGACACAGTGATCAATAATGATGAGCATATACATTTATCTAAGAAAAGAAATATTTCTTCCAACCAATGTTACCTCTGGCATTTATGCTTCAGTTATATAAACCAAAATAGGATACAAAGAATGATCAAAGATGGGCTCTTGGGTCCATTGAAAAATGAATCATTGCTACTCTATGAATCTTGTTTAGAAGGGAAAATGACCAAAAGGCCATTCTCGGCCAAAAGAGTGTGTGCAACAGTACCACTTGAATTGGTACATACAGATGTATATGGACCAATCAATGTACAAGCTCGAAGATGTTATGATTATTTCATCACTTTCACTGATGATTACTCAAAATATAGTTATGTTTATCTAATGCGGCATAAGTCTGAAGCTCTTGAGAAATTCAAAGGGTATAGGGTTGAGACAGAAAAGTAATTAGATAAAAGTATAAAGAAATTTCGATCTGATCGAGGTGGTGAATTTTTCTCAGGAGATTTCAAAGAATGTCTGGTTGAAAATTGGATTTTATCTCAATTAATTGCCCAGGAGACACCACAACAAAATGAGGTAATTGAAAGGAGAAATATAACTCTTTTAAATATGGTGAGATCTATACTTAGTTATTCGTCATTATCAATCTTTTTTTGGGGACTAGCACTGGAAACTACAGTTATCTCTTGAACTTAGTTCCATCTAAGTCAGTGCCTAAAGCCCAATAGAATTATGGTCAGGTTGCAAACTAAGTTTACGACATGTCCGTATTTGTGGATCACCAGCACATGTGCTAAAACTAAAGGCAGATAAAATGGATTCACGTTCTAAGGTTTGTATGTTTGTGGGGTATCCCAAAGGAATAAGGGGAGATTTATTTTATAGTTCTCAAGATAGGAAAGTGATTGTGAGCACACATTTCACTTCCCTCGAGGAAGACTATATGAATAACTTCAAACTTAAGAGTAAGGTAATACTTGACGAACTGTCAGGTGATCAGGTTGATGCTTAGCTTTCAACACATGTTATAGAACATGAACAACAACAACAACAATCAATTTATCAACACAGGATTATTCTTCAACAATAATCTCTCTTAGAACCTCGTCGTGGTAGGAGGGTAACTAGGTTACCTGTGAGATACATGTTATTGGGAGAAACCTATATGGCTATCTCAGATGAACATGTACAAGATCCCACTAGCTACAACAAAACTTTAATAGACAGAGATGTTGAACTTTGGAAAAAAGCTACGAATCAAGAAATGAAATCTATGTATTCCAATAAAGTCTGAGAATTTATAAAGGTACCAAATGGGGTAAAACCTATAGAGTATCTATAAGAAATAAAGAAGAGTAGACGGAAGGGTGGAAACATTTAAAGTAAGATTAGTATCCAAAAGATTTACTCAGAAAGAGGGAATCGATTATGAGGAAACTTTTTTCTTCGGTTGCTATGCTTAAATCCATTAGGATTCTGCTCTCCATTGCTATAATACTAGATTATGAAATTTGGCAAATGGATGTCAAGACTGCCTTTCTTAACGGGCATCTTAAAAAAGACATCTACATGCAGCAACCAGATGGATTCATATAAAAAGGCCAAGAACACATGGTATGTAAGTTGCAGAGATCCATTTATGGATTGAAGTAAGCATCCCGGTCATGGAACATCATATTTGATCAAGCAATTAAATCGTTTGGATTTATTCAGAATATTAATGAACCATTTGTGTACAAGAAAATTCAAGAAAAATCTATAGCATTCATAGTTCTTTATGTAGACAATATTCTCCTAATTGGAAACGATATAGGAGTATTGACTACAATAAAGAGTTGGTTAGCAAAACAATTTGATATGAAAGACTAGGGAGTGATAAGTTATATTCTTGGTATCAAATTACTATGAGACCGGAAGAATAAAACTTTAGCCTTGTCTTAATCGGTTTATATTGACAAGATATTGGCTAGATTTAGCATGGAAAATTTTAAGACTGGTTTCTTACCATTCAGATATGGAATTATATTCTCTAAAGATCAATCACCTAAAACATCTGAAGAGATAAAGAAAATGAGACGAGTTCCCTATGCAGAAGCTGTGGGAAGTCTCATGTATGCCATGCTTTGCACTGGGCTAGACATCTGTTTTGCGGTAAGGATGGTTAGCATATATCAATCTAATCCTGGACCTAAACACTGGACTGCAATCAAGCATATAATGAAGTATCTGAAAAGAAATAAAAATTATATGCTTGTGTATTCTGGTGATGAACTCATTCCCGTGGGTTATACTGATTCTGGCTTTATGTCGAATAAGGATTCCAAAAAATTAACTTCCAACTATGTGTTTACATTAGGAAGTGGAGATTAGTTGGAGGAGTGTGAAACAGTTTTGTATCACAGACTCTACAACTGAAGATGAATATGCGGCTGCATCTGAAGCTGCAAAAGAAGTTGTATGGCTCCGCAAGTTCCTACAAAATCTTAAGGTAGTACCTGCTGCAACTGTACCCCTTAAATTATTTTGTGATAATAGTGGTGCGGTAGCTCAATCTAAAGAACCACATCAAACAAAAACATATTGAGAGGAAGTATCATCTTATAAGAGATATAGTGTAGAGAGGTGATGTGGAGGTTACTGAAATTGCGTCACAGCAAAACTTGGCAAATCCTTTTACTAAGGCCATACCTAGGAAACCTTTTAACTTGCACTTAGAATCCATGGGAGTGCGTGAAATGCCAAATATGCTTTGAGAGCTAGTGGGAGATTGTTGGGAAATTATAATCTTTAAAAGAATATGTGTTTATTTAATTGTAATAAATAATTTTTCTAATTAATAAAATAAATGAGGTATTTTATTCAAGTATTTTAGTTGCATTAATATTTTGAGTAAAGTCCATTTAATTATATTATATGTATTTATGTGATCACCATGTGGATTCACAAAAGACATAAATACAAGTTATTTTATGATTAAATAAATTAAGTTCACAGTTGATAAATAAAGTTGGGCACTTTATTTAGGTATAAACTATAATAAATTCATTGAATGATTTGTCTTAATCATGTATGAATTTATTGATGTAGTACGACTATATTGAACATGATCACATATGAGATTTAATTAACTTTGTAATAACTGTCAGACTTATTAAATCCCATAGGCATTGATTTTATTGTAATTTTAATCTTGAGTTAGTTATAATTTCACAATTGTAATTGTTATTCCATTTGAGTTACTAATGGACACGATACACACTTATAGTCAAGATTACTCGGTATCTTGGTGGGTGCAATAATGAGTATTGAAGTTATAGATTAACAATATAGAATTTGTACAACATATCTCTTGATGGGCTTTCGACACTTGATTATAGAATTCTCTGGCCAGAGTGTGTCAACATATTTAGTATGTTGAAAATAATCATTAGAAAAAGTCAATAAATATCAAGGAACAAGATGTAATTAAATTGATTGGACAGTTGAGATATTGATTTAATTAACGATGTGTTACAAAGGATTATGAAGTAAGGAATCAATGTGGCATGGGTTGAATTCTTATTAAAGAACACTATCCTACATAGCATACAATTATAAAGGTCAGTTCCAATTTTTTAGTGGAGTAGATTTAGAATTAAATAATTGGGTTGGTTTAATTACATATCTAATTATTGTAGACACTATTGTATATATCCATATAATCCTTAGGTTAGCTCATTTAATTGATTGCGCCGCTATTGGATTAATAAGCAAGATAACTAGATATTTAGATTAAAATGCTAAATATATTATTTAGTGAGAGGCTCCATTTAATATACTTATGTGTAAGGGCCTTGCGTTATTTTATAAGGTGTGCCCCTATAACAAGAATAAGTAAGGCCACTTTTGGTTTTATTATTTTTTAATTAAAATCAAATTTGATTTAATAGAATTAAAAAATATATAAATATGGAGTCTATGGTTTCCACTAAATAGAGATATAAAATGGCTTGTTTTTTTCCAAAAGAAGAGTGACGAGCCACAATATACAGATAAGAGAAAAAAAATATTTTCTCTCTAATTTTGAGAGGAATATTTTCTCGTGCTAGTTGCTTTTAGTGGTGATAAATGTGCTCACACGTCAAGTGCAGATCAAACTTGAATCATAACATGGAAGATCATTGGTGACAAATCGTAATCTAATAAGATTGGTTGTGACGGATCGTGATCTAACAAGAGTGGTGGTGACGGATCGTGATCTGGGAGCCTAGATTACTTCAATGAAAAAGAAAAGTTAGATTGTCAAGGTATAATTTTCTAGATTACGAATTCTTATATATTATATGAGATCGATCCTAAAAGTTTTTACAAGAAAAATTGATTTTCACCAACATGCAGCACCCTCGGGTCTCTTTTGTGTGACGTAGTCACAGCAATAATATGCCATCATGTAGGATGCTTAGCTTCATGCTGCTACTTTGTTTGAAATTTTTTTAATTTCTTTTTAAGTTCGGCTCGTCCGGACATCTATTTTTTTTTTAAAAAAAAAGGTTGACGATACTAAAATAGTCATTCTATGTTTAGGGTGAAAATAATCATTTAATCAATTTTTTTAAAATATTTTTGTAGAATTAAGACAGTAGTGGAGCAATAATACACTTTATAATCTTCTGATAGATTGCTGCTAAAAAAGAAGTGTTTTTTTTTTTTTTTTGAAAAGGCTAAAAAAGAAGCGTTGATGTTTGATAGTCGGTGGATATTTCCCATTTATTTAGTAACTACTATTAATTTCCGATCATCACCTCATTTGCTGCATTTAAAAAACACATGACAAGTTATTTATTGATAGAAAATAATTTTTTTTTTTTTTAAAGAAAGAAGTAGAAGAAGCACATTAGAAAAAAAAAAAAAAAACTAGTAGAAGTAGATGAGGGTTTACCTGGAGTGACGAAAAGAAAAATCCAAAGAACACTAAAGTTTTTAAGATTTTCATGATTAGAGTTTAAGGGACAAAAGTCTGATTGTTTTATGGGAATTATATTTCCAATCGGTAAAAGACAAAAAATAGGGGTACTAAATCATTGACTAGTATACTGGTGTGAATAATTAAAAGTTATTGTTTCCAAATTAACTTGTCTCTTAGAGACTTATGTTGCGATTGTTTTTTAACTTAATAACTTAAAGTAACTTAACTTAATTAATTAAGTTAATTAGAGGTGTTTGTTTTTATAACTTAATAAGATTTTTTAGATAATTTTGACTTAATAAAATAAGCCTATTTTTTTAGCTTTTTACTTAATGGAGAAATTTGAATTAAGTCAATTATTTACTAATGTCAAAAATATCCATGTTTTATAATTTATTTTTCATGTTTATTCTAAAACTCACCCATAGACATTTACCCCACATAAAAATATCCATGTTTTTTATTTCTTATATTATATACGATAAAATTTGAAATTTATGGTATTTTATTTATTAAAATTCTAAAACAATTATGTATTCACTTGAATATAGTTTTACTTATAAATGTTAAAATATTGTGGTATTTAATATATTATTTATTTGACATTCAAATTTAATAAGGATACAAATGTAAAAGTACATATTTTCAGCTTTTTCAGTTGAAAAAAATAAACAACTTAATATTTATTTTTCGAAATTCAGACAAAAAATAAACATATTATTTAGATTCAGACATTAAGATCTATTCAGAATTCAGATTAATTCAGGTCTATTCAGATTTCAGACAAAAAAACAAACGCCACCTTACTATAGGAGGAATTAGATTTTGACCAATATTGCCGTAAGTAAATTTTTGTACGGAAATTACATTAAAAAGTGAGGGAAGTAAGATATTTGTGATAACTTATTGTTTATAAATTAATGCACATTAATTTTCATCAGAAATTAGCGAACTTTTTCCTAATAATATCGATTTTATTAACAACAAAACAGAAATTTCTAACTTCAAACAATGTTCTCCAAACTGCTTGTTTTAGAGTTTCTATTATAATTTTATTAATTTCACAAAAATAAAATTATATCTTCTTATTTCTTCAGAAACAACCGCTAATATTTTATACAACTGAAAACTGATAGCTTATTCAGGGCAATAGAAACAATTTATTTTTTAAGTCAAAACAATTTTAAACAGGTTGAAAGGTTAAAAGATTTTTAAAAAATAAAATTAATTTCTTCAAAATTAAATGGTAAAGTTAAAAAAAATAAAAGATAGGTTTTTCGGTATTCTAAAGATCTTTAACATAAATTAAATGTTAATATTTATCTTATTTTTTATTTTTTTTCAATTTTATCGAATAACATAATTACATATTAGTTAATATTTAATAAACCCACATTTTATAAAATGATAATCATTAATGTTTGGCAATTAATCTAATCCATAACCCAATCATGACCCCTAAGAAGCAAGAATCCAACAACTTATCAGATAATAAAGAGGGAGATATTAATTTTCTAGAGTAACAATGCATATTTTAATATAATATAATCATCGTTATTGTATTGCCATCAGCTGGTCCACCCAGAGACTTTACCAGATCCATAATATGAAATATCATTTTAGTTTAGTTCCTACTGTAAATTAAAATCGAGCTTCTGTCGCCGGCGATGGCATGTCTTTTGATTCTAAGTGGATCTGCTACAAAATAAAGCTCAACGTACACAAACCCAGGTGCAAAATTTCTTCTTTTCATATATACAAGTTATTTAGAATCTAAGTTGAATTGATTTATCTTTAATGAATTGATTTATCTTTAAAGCTTTGAGATGGTAAGTGAGTGCCTCGCTTTTGTTTTATTTATTTATTTATTTTTTAATTTTTATATGCTTTACTTTTAAGTTCGTCTGTCAATTTTGCTGTTTTCTTTATATGTCTTTGTGAGTTCTTTTGCTTACCACATTTTAGATGTATTTTGCTCGAAAAATAAATATAAAAAGTATTCCAACTTTAGGGATCATTCAACACATTCAACCACTGACGTTATTATTTTGTGTTGCTTTTGCTCTTAACTTTCCTCATTTTTCTGTTTTTATGTGTTGTTCCGTGATTAGGTATTTTTGCTCGTCCTGGTTGATTGCTTTCTAGTTGTTTGAAGGTCGGTGCGCTCCTGGATATATTGCGAAATTACAAAGATGGGTTCTTTCTGCTGCTGTCCATGTATTGAGGAATTTGAAGATTACACGAACCCGAGCAACTCAATATATCGCAACTGCATATGCCTAAGATTCTTTTTCCACCAGCTACTAAATGGGGTATGCTTTTAGTTTTTCAGGCACTGGAACCCTTGGCCAGTTTTTTATCTTTATTATCCATGTGGAAATTTTTTCATTGGTTTGATCTCCTTACATTTTGTATTGATGCTGATGACTATCATCACTTGATGAATGGGTTAAAAACTCAGGGCTCATATGATATGAGTGACAGTTAGGCACCAGAGTCTTCATTGCTGATGTTTGGCCTAGCGAATATTATACCATTGATCAGTTTGAAACTTTATCAAAATTTGCAAATTTTTTCTTTGTCAGCTATGCAATAGAATCGACATATGTTCTGTTCTGATTGTAGTGTCCTTTGATACCTTTGAATTTTAAAATCAATTTCTGGGTTAAAGGAAAACCCTGAAGGAGAATTTAATTATGACAAGAAAAGCTCCTTAGATGTCCTGTTACCTGTAGAAAGGAATGTTGCTTTGTTTTACTTGTAATGCCATAGATTAAACTCAGCCTTTTAGCTTGTGTTGTATTTGTACTTCTGCATTGTGATCAAGACAGGATGTATGGGAGATTAGTGTAAATTATTAGATTTTTCATTGATTGTGACCGCCGTACTATCTGATACAATGTTATCCATTCTTTGTTTGCTGTCTCCCTATGCTTGTGCAGTATGGTGCAATATTCCATAGACTTGAAGGTCGATCTGTGCCAATATCAAATCTAGGAACTGCTTCTTCGGCATCATCAGTACCTGCAACTACTCTACCTGATAATTCTCTAAATGATAATCAATTCTCAGTGTCCAGACCGGCCACTTATGATACTGATCAGAGATACTCTCGTTTACAGCGTGATGGTTTGGTCTCTAGGCGTGATAAGTCGATGATTTATTTTCAAGAGGATGCACAGCCAATAAGAAGAAATATGAGTAGCTCAGGTAGAGAATCGTTGGGTTTTGGGAAGAAACAGAATGTAGTTGATTCTGAAGAAGATTGTAAACTTGTCAATTCCGAGTCCTCGGATAAGGCTTTGGCAACTAAAGCTGCATATGGACCTTATACGCAAACATCTACCGAAGATGAAGATGTCTGCCCTACTTGTCTTGATGGTAATTTGACATGCTTATGTTAGAAGACATTCTCGTTGTAGCTTACAGGGTCCTTTTATTTTCTGTTTTTATGTTGCTCTACTCAATTACTTTTCAAATAACCATAGGATTTGGGAGTAACAAGTTCTCTTTAGGCACACTGGCAAAAGAGCTAGAACGGAAAGGAATTTGCTTCTTTGATTCTTTAGTTATATTCATCTGGATCATTGTTTCTTGCAGAATATACTCCAGAAAATCCTAAAATCACAACACGTTGTTCCCATCATTTTCACCTTGGTTGTATTTACGAGTGGCTGGAAAGAAGTGAAAGTTGTCCAATTTGTGGGAAGGTAAGAACAATCTGCTCGTTTGGAACAAAGTCTACTTCATATGTTTTGGAAAAACACTTGCCTCAGGATATGAGGTGTCTTTTTAGCTCATTTATAAGGTGTGCATGGTAAATTTTTTTTTTTTTTTTTGACCAATTGATATGTGATATACATCTGGATACCCACACCCACATGCACATACATGCATGTATATATGCATGAACAGATTCTACCAAAACTTTTTCATGCTTTCTACCCATTGGCTTGAAATAAAAGAAAAATGAAAACATGCCCTTCATAAATTTATGCATATTTGTGCTAATTGAGTTGGTTATGCAGAAATCCTTTTGTTTCATTGTAATATTAGGCTTATTGATGTTTATTATGCATGACTTGCTTTTATCTGTTTTCATCTGAAATGTCAGGAGATGGAGTTCTGTGAAAGCCCTTAAGTTTATGTTCATAAGATTTTAAAGCAATGGAATGATTACAGAGATACAGCAGCCAGGGGAAATCTGTAAATAGAAAATCTGTTCTTGTTTGAAACTTACTTATGCTTGGAAAAAATATTGTTCTCTATGCGTCACAAGTTTCATTTCCTTCATAGTTTCCTTCTATATGTAATGGTTAGATTTGTATTTTTAGTGTACGAACTTACCCATCAATGTCAACTTATATCAACTAATTCCATCTATATGTAATGATGCTTGCTCCTTAATTTTCTGTTCAATAGGTTGACATCAGATTTTGGTTCAACGCCTAGAATTATGAGAGTTCTTGACAGGGTATATGTAATTAGTTTTGAATGAATTAAGTGGATGATAAGCTTCTATTGATGCATATGAGGTATTGTCTTCTCTAGGTGGCTCTGACAAGTAGTTGCAGGGTTACTAATTTTCATTAGGTACCTGGAAACAAGCCATGCACCAAAGTTTTAGTATTAGTTTGTTCAACAGGTAAAATCTTTTCAAATAATATTTAATTGGTTCATCTGCTAACATCTTTTTGAATAATATTGGTTGGTTCAATTGTTAAAATCATTTCGAATCGTTGAAGCGATTTTGTTTCGACTCTCTCTGACTCTTTCAAAGCAAAATTGTGATTTATGAGTGAGTTCAGTTTAAATTTATGTACTTTGACTTCCAGCACTTGAAAGTGGACTGATTTCACTGAGCTAGCAATAGCATTGGCCCATTTCAACAAAGGGTGGCATTGTAGCCGGTATGGTGAGAGCATAATGGCTAGGGATGTCAAATAAATCCGGATCCGACTCGGATCCACAAAGATCCGAAAGATCTAGATCCGAAAAAATACGGATTTGGATGTGGAAGATGGGTATCCGGATTCGGATAAATTTTATTTTAAATTATAAATTGAATTAAAAATATATATTAAAAATTAAAAATAAATTTTATTTGTGGATTTATTATGTTGTTGTATATTATTCATGTTGATTTATTAATTGTTGGATTATGATTGAATTTTATTTGATAATATGAGGTAAATTATTGAATTTTATTTTAAATTAAAAATGAAAAATTAAATTTTATTTGTAGATTTATTAGATTATTTGTATGTTATTCATGTTGAATCATTCATTATTAAATTATGATTGGATTTTATTTGATATTATTAGGTAAATTATTTAATTTTTAAATTATATATTAAATTATTAAATTTTAATTTTTGCGGATCCGGATATTCGAAATATTTGTCCGCATTCGTTGCGGATATTACCCGCAGCCGGATCTGCATCTTTTTTTGGATCCGGATACGGATCCGGATGTAAAATTATTAATTCGGATCTGGATTTTGCCAACCCTAATAATTGCAGCCAAAGACTTCGTGCAACTGGTTTGTTAACTGGTTGCATCTTTTTTAAAAAAATTAAAAATTAAATCAAAATAATATATTAATTTAGAAATTGTGGAAAAATAATATTAATAGTAAGAAAAAATAATATTAATAGTAAGAAAAAATAATAAATAGAAATTGAAAGAAAGATATCAAATTATCATACAAGAGAAAAAAAAAAGAGAAATATTTGTTTCATATATTATATGTAATATCTCATATTTAACATCAAAATTTTCATGTACTTCATTATTTGTCTCAACTCAATTATTCTAAATACCCCCAATTTCTTTTCATGCCCGTTTCATGTTAGATGTTCAAGTTGCTTGTTTGACTTCAGTTGTTGCACGTTTGATATGAACTCTTGTATGTTCATGTGGTTCACAAGTTTAACCTTATTTGTTCTATGTCTAACCATAAGTGTTGCATGTTTAATGCAACTTTTTTACATATAAATTTCATATCGCATGTTTGACCACATCTGTTGTATGTTTCACGTTGATTGTTGCAGATCTTAAATAAAGTCAAAAAATAAAAATTTTCCTGCACGTTTCATGTTTGACGTCATAGTTGGATGTTTGACGTCAATTATTGCATGTTTGACGTAAAATGTTTCATGTTCACATGGTTCTCATGTTTAACCTTAGTTGTTTTATGTTTGACCTCAGATGCTGCATATTCTACGTAACCTTATTACATGTAAATTTTATGTTGCATGTTTCACGTGAATTGTTGCAGGTCTTGAATACAGTAAAAATAAATAAAATATATTTCCACCCATTTTATGATTTCATGTTTGAAGTTATTGTTACATGTTTGATGTCGGTTGTTTCATGTTTGACATGAATTGTTGCATGTTCAAGTAGTTCTCATGTTTAACTTTAGCGGTTGCATGTTTGACCTCAGATGTTGCATATTTTACGTGACCTTATTACATGTAAATTTCATGTTGCATATTTGACCTCACTCGTTGCGTGTTTCATGTGGATTGTTGCAGGTCTTGAATAAAGCCAAAAATAAAAAATAAAAATTTTCCCACCTATTTCATGTATGACGTCATTGTTGCATGTTTGATGTTGGTTGTTGCATATTTGAAGTGAACTATTACATATTCACAATGAATTATTGCATGTTCAAATGTTGCATGTTTTATGTAGCCATTTTACATGTAAATTTTATGTTGCATGTTTGATTTCACCTATTGCATGTTTCACGTGGATTGTTGCAAGTCTTGAATAAAGCAAAAAAAAAAAAAAAAATTTCCCACCCGTTTCATCCTTGACACTATTGTTGCAATTTTGATTTCAGTAATTGCATGGTTGACGTGAACAATTGCATGTTCACGTGGTTCTTATGTTTAACCTTAGCTATTGCACGTTTGACCTCAAATATTGCATGTTTTATGTGACTTTTTCACGTGTAAATTTCATGTTGCATGTTTGACCTCACCTGTTGTTGTTTCACATGGATTGTTGCAGGTCTTGAATAAAGCAAAAATAAAATAATTTTTTTTGCATGTTTCATGTTTGACATCATTGTTGCATGTCTGACTTTGATTGTTGCATGTTTGACATAAATTGTTGCATGTCCACAAGATTCTCATGTTTAACATGAGTTGTTGTATGTTTGACCTCAAATGTTACATGTTTTACATGTAAATTTCATGTTGTACGCTTGACCTCACCTATCGCATGTTTTACTTGACTTGTTGCATGTGTTGAATAAAACCAAAAATTATAATTTTTCCCGTTTGTTTCATGTTTGACTTCTATATTCCATATTTGAGCTCAGTTGTTGCATCTTTCACGTTAATCCAAATTCACAAGATTAAGCACATTTGTATGTCTCACACAACACACGAAAAATTGAATTATATATTAGATAATATTTCATGCTCTATATTAATACATTTTAATATTTATTAAATTTAAATTGATTTTTTTAATCTAATAATCTAAATTTTAAAATCTTTTAGTGAGCACATGCAATGGCTAAGAACAAGTCATCCACATCAAATTGATAAATGGTTGTAAAATGAACATAATCATAAACCTTTGCGGATTGGCTAACAGATAAGGTTCATGCTCATAGATCATTCAATTTCACTAAAAATAGCCTGTTATTTGTTCTTATTAAACAAACAACAATGCTACCATACATTTCTTGCTTGGTAATGTATATTTTTTGTGGTTAAACATACAGTACATGACATTAATGGTTTCCACATGGTAATAAGAGATTGAGACTCCACTTATGTTACTTAAAATAGTAGAGTAACTCTAGTTGTAGAAGCTATGCATGTTGCTAGTGCAAAAGACAAAAATCTTATTACATGTGACATGATATTTTATGAAGTTATAGATGAGATATAGGTTATTGACTGCCATTTGTTAAAAATATTTTGTATTCATGTGTAATTGGGTTCGAAATAGCGGTGGTGTAAAGAAGGATGAACATGAACTCATGTTAGTGGACTTAAATCGGTTAGGGTACAAATATGATCTATTTATATTGGTTTCTAAAGCCAAACAAATCTTTTCTATTCCCCATTAGGTTGAAAAAAGTGGTCTATATCTCAATCCTATAAATGAACATGATGTGGAAAATACAATTGAATTACCAATTGTTGAATACTGGAGAATGTATATTTATAAAAGGCAAAATTGTCGTTTCGTGCTCTAAGTCTCACGAACATTTTTACTTTTATGTGTTAAAATCTTCTAAACTTTTATTATGTGCGTTTTATTATAATTTAAGTATTTTATGTATTTAAGGGATATTTTGGTCATTTCACAACTAAGGAGAAGTCGAATAGTAAAACGAATGGCATTTTTTACCTTAAAATGGTTGAAAACCTTAGGAGGGGCATCCAGCACTGTTCATATGTATGACATTGTTCACATATACAGCACTATTCACAAGTACAACACTATTCACATATACGGTATGATGACGTGGCAGCATATTATTGGACCAATGATGTAGCATTGACTGATGATGTGGCGTTGACCGATGATGCGGCGTTGACCGATGATGTGGCATTGACCGATGATGTGGCATTGACCGATGATGTGACATGATGCTATTGGACTAAAATACTGATGTGGCGTTGACTAATGACATGGCAGCATCTTGTTGGACCGAAATACTGATGTGATATTGACTGATGATGTGTTTCAACCAATCATAGCTTGCCACGTGGCGCAATCATAAGCGTCCAAATTGTATTCATCTATTGCTTATGATTTACTCATTATATCTATAAATAAAGGGCTTCCTCTTAATTTGAGACCTTTGAATCAATTTTTTAGCTCCATTTTCTATAATTCTCTCTCCATCTTTTATTTTCTACATATTTTAATAAAATTATCATTTTACCCCTAATTCAATTATGAGTGGCTGATATGGTTTCAGCTTGGGTTGAAGGTAAAGCCTCAACATGATCTATGAGCTTAATTAGGTAAGTTTATTTTCTTTTTCTTTCTGCTTTATGTGGTTGTTTTGACAGACAGTGTATCTTGTTTAGATTTTGGACGGTATACTGGCTCCCTAGTAAAAGATCATTACTATTTGGCACAATAAGCACTTAGCACCATATTAATTAGAGAGAAAATTATCCTCTATTATTTTGTGGGTCGTCTAGACTCATTGTCGATAGAGAGTATATCTAAGTAATTTAGTGGATGGTCTTGCCACGTTGTCGACAGAATGATTATTATCGTCTGGCACAGCGTGTTCTTAACGCCACACATAGCAGAAGATCATTACCTCTGGCATACTGAGCGCTTGATACCATATTTATTAAAGTGAGGATTATGAGGAGTGGAAATACCCCCTCATGAATTAATTGGAACTAAAAATGAAATATTAAGCCTATAATGAATGTTGAGTGTGAATCTAAAGATTCAAGCGTTTCATTTGCATTGGTTTCATCTTTAATTTATTCCTACCATTTTATCTCAAATCTTAAGATAAAAACAATTCCCTTCCAACCAACTCACATTTACACTTAGAAAATTAACCATACGCATAATTAAATATACCTCTTCGCGGGATCAACACTCGTCACCACAAAATCTATTCTACAATATAGATTCGTGCGCTTGCGAGTACAATAAAATTTGCACAATACAAATTAATGAGTTATTGAATCTCCTGGTGATGAAAAAACAATATATGCAAGAAATTCTGGTAAGGGAATTTGGATTAATAGCTAATGTGCCCTTTTACAGAGTTGATAGTGAGAGTTTTCTTATTGTTTATTATTTAACTACAATTAATCTTTGGAAATTATGATTGTTATGTTGTAGCTATTGAATGTGTTAATTTCTTTAACATCTTTCGTGTGTTGTGGCTTTTTTTTTTATTTTATTTATTGGATTTCTAAACTATTATTTTATCTTTATTAAGTCAATGTTATTTATGTATTTTAGGTGTACTTAAATGGATAAAGGACAAGTTATTGTTGTGGATAATCTGTATGATGATGGCATTAATTATGAGGATGATGATTATGATGATTTGTTCGATGATGACGCTAATCCTAAATTTCCCCTATATGTTATGGGTTCTTACTTTGAAAAAGACAAAGAAGGCATGGAAGATGTTACTAATGCAATGGTAAGTATAGAAGGTGTTGTTGATGCTTCTGAAAGTGCTGATATGAATGCTCAAGAGAGTAGTAATGTGACTATAAGCATGAATATAGGTACTAAGTAGTACAAAAAGCTAAAAATGAGGAAAGGTAAGATAATGGTACAATATAATATATGGAGAGTTCCTGCTGGTGATAAAGCAGGCTTGGCAAAATCCGGGTCCGGTCCGGGTTTTGGTGTTGCCCGGGACCGGACTGGATGAGAGAAATGCAAACTCGGACCCGGGTTAAAACCCGGTTTTTCCGGGTGCGGTCCGGGCTTGAGCCCGGCACCTTCCGGGTCCGGGTTTTGATCCAGGCTTTTTAAACCCGTATGTGATAAATTTATTTTTTTTTCAATTTTTTTCTTCAATTTTTTTTTAATTTCTCTAACAATACAAATTTTTAAAAAGAAAATAATCAAATAAACTCATTCAATTTCAAATTTTTAAAAAAGAAAATAGTCAAATACAAATATATAACACATTAACAATACAAATTTTGCACAAATGATAAATAAAAATTATTTCAATCTACTTTTTAATACCTAAATTTATCCAATTTCTAACTTAAACTCATTCAATCTATATATAAAATAAATAAATTAAATTCAACAACACAATAATTACACAATAAATTTAAATAAGATCCAATATATCATAAATTCATAATTATATATTTATATATAATATATTTATTTTTTTTAAATTTATTAAAAAACCAGGTCCGGTCCGGGTTTTGGGTTTTTTGTGTTGAATCCGGACCCGGGACCGGAAATGTCCGGGTTTGAGAATTTCAAACCCGGATCCGGTTTTTATATGCATGCGGTCCGGGTTTTGCCCGGACCGGATTGGCCGGGTCCGGTCCGGGCGGGCTTTTTTGACACCCCTATGATAAAGCCACTGAGTTGGCTTTATATCTTGGAGTCTTAGCTTGTACTTCAATTTCAAGTTTATTTCCTGATTGGCACAAAGTTCCAGTTGAGACAGAGGAGTATTTATGTGAATCTATGCAGGTACATGTCTATATTCTATTGTATTTGTCTTAAAGTTCATACTAAAAAATAAAAATTTAGGGGAAAAAATGAAAAATACTATACATTTTGTTATTTTATGAATCAAACATAAACAAATATGATATTGTATGCTATGTGATCTTAAAGTTATTGGTAATTGTTTTAGTCTTTTATGTAATTATTGTCACTTCATTATATTGGTATCAGTTAGTGCTTCATTATTCATGCTAAAAGTAAGAAGCAGTTGTTATAGTCAATTAGGCATGCATTTTCTAACTTCAACTACATGCTAACAAGAAAGTTCATCGTGTCATTTACATGAGATCAGAAGAGACTATACAAAGCCCTAGTTGATTATTCCCAAATCAAGAAACGTGTTTGGATAAAGCTAGCCTATCAACGTTTATTTGATGCCTTTCAAGTGAGTATCTTCAACTTAGGTTTTATCACTTGTTAATATTTGTCATACATATACTAATAAACACCTAATATTTTGAAATTATTTAGAAAGTCAATTGTACTAATAAGGAGAAAAGAACCTTTAACATGTTGAATCATCAGCTTAGTCGAAAATGATACATTAGATTGATGCAAGATATGGTAAGTACATAGTTATCAGATTAAGAAAATTTAATTTGTTTAAAATAATAATTATTGAGTGGACTAAAATAATATCGCTACTAAAAGAATGCTAAATAATGACAGAAATTTTATGACTTATCTTGTTATATCACGAATCTATCATTAAAATATGATACATACGTGACATATATACATATGTCATGAATTTATCGTATATTCGTGACTTATAACTTAAAGACATAACAAATGATAGGTATAAATCATATTTGTATTATGTGGATTTATATAGTTCTAAAATGGTGCCTTTTAAATTAGCTGTAATAGTTTTTTATTAAATATTTAAATAATTTTAAAAAAATGACTAAAACAAAAATGTTGTTTATACTAAACAACATTAGTTTTATAAAACCTAAAGATATCAGCAGAACCAAAACTTTAGTAAGTGTTGCACAAATCAACAAATCCTCCTTTCACAGACAAATCCTCTCTAACACTACGTAGAACTCTAACCCTTATCCTCAAATCCGCCGTCGACGAAGCCGAGCAAGTTCATGGTATATCAAGACCATACCCTCACTCACTCAAACACTCACTTTGTTGTTTCATTGAAAGATGAAACCCTTATTGTTGCTTTCGTTCAAGCCTTCATTTAACTGAAACAATCCTCATTGAAACTCTTAATTTGTAGAAGAATAATAACAAGAAGAAGCCATGAGTCCCAAGCTCTCATTGAAATTGTTTGATTAAAGAAAAACAAGGCGAGTTTGAAACCCTAAGTCTGGTGCTTTTCTAATTGAAACCTTAGGTTTAATAAAACCCGATTGTAGAAGCTCAATCCAATCAATTGAAGAAGAAGAAGGAAAAACGTAAGTAAAAGATGAAGCTAAATTTGTTTTAAGCTCTTTTTTTTTAAAAAAAAATTGGAATTACGATCCAAGGTTGTGCCTTTTTATGATTGTGCTACTATAAACAAAAGCTGGCCCAAGTTCTGATTTCATAAACCAAATCACTTATCAACGAAGGAGAACCCATTCGAGCATTTCGTTTATGCTACTAGCTTCCCAGAATCAGTAAGTACGTACAAATTTCATTTTCTGCTTTTTATTAATTTCGTTACAATATTGTGAAGCCTAAAGTAGTTATATTTTGTTAAGGGTGAATGAGGTAGCGTGCTGGGCTGGCATTAGTGGGACCATCTTCTGTTAAAGTCGTTGTTGTGTATAACAACCCATTCCTTTTATTCTTTAAGATATAAGAGGAATTCAAGCTGGTAGATAAAGGGTAATTTTTAAAAATCTCCCCTGAGGGTTGGGCTTGTTGTAAGTAGATGGCGAGAATTTGTTTATTTATAAAAAACTCCCTACCGTCAGTTAATTTTAACATTGACCGTTAGTTGACTGTGCAAAGACAATATTACCCTTAACAATAGTTTGTACATGGAAATAACTAAAAAAAAACCAAAATTGTTGGCTATTTTACCCTCTTTAAATTATTGATATTTTCTTAAAGTTCCTACAAAAAAGATAAAATTAAAAACTTAAAAAATCCTCTTTAAATTATTGATATTTCCTTAAAGTTCCTACAAGAAAGATAAAATTAAAAACTTGAAAATGAAATAGTCATAATCTTTACCTATGATATTGTAAATCTTTGGAATTGACAAGGATAAAATTGTCAAAAAATAGGGTTTGTGCTTTTCGCGCCAACAATTTTAGTTTTTTTTTTTAGTTATGTCAGTCTACAAACTATTGTTAAGGGCAATATTGTCTTTGCACAGTCAACTAACGGTCAATGTTAAAATTAACTGATGGTAGGGGGTTTTTTACAAATAAATAGATTCTCGCCATCTACTTGCAACAAACCCAAACCTCATGGGAGATTTTTAAAAATTACCCGGTAAATAAAAGAGCTTAGTGACTGATTTTGAGAGTCTTAGTGAGAGAGATAGAAAAATCTCAGTAGGGAAGATATAATCTCTGTAATCTCAAGAATCTCCTGTAACTCATCTCTTTTTAATAAAGTTTCAAAGCAGAGCTGATTTCAACCGTGAATGTAGACATCTTGTTGTCGAACCACATTATATGATCTTGTTATTTTTCTTTCTTTTCTTTAAGTTCTTGCTTGCTCTTGGTTCTGGTTTCGTTCAGTTTCTATTTTCTTGGTTTAATTCAATCTTGAAGAGACCTTCCTTTGTTCAGAATTTAACAAATATCATTTGAAATTCAAAGCTAGCATTTTTCAAATTAATTAATTACATATTATTAATGAAAATAATCTCTCTTTGTCTTTTCTCTTTCAATGCCTAGAGATAATTAAAGAATTGTTCTTGCCTCAAATACTATAGGTACTTAATAATGAAGTAGTTAATCAATTTTGTTTCATTCCCCATCCTGATCTTCTTTCTCCTTTCGTCTTTTAAATTGATTTTTTCATTAATTTCTAGATTAACTGGATTCTCATATATATTTTTAGAGATAGGAGGATGGCAATTCGATTATTAATCAATTATCTTATTAACAAGTTGAAACTTGATAGCTAATAAGAGGCATTTATGTGTTGTGTTGTTCTTCTTTTAATAATTACTGAAGATTCTTCAAAAGAAAATATAATTAAAAAACCTTATTACAAAAATGAAGGTATAATAAAGTTATGCTAGTAAAATTCATCGAACTTAAAGAACCCTATGCAAGGTTGGTGCATTGTAATTTGTCAAGCTATCCGACTTCAGGTAGTTTAATGACATCACCTAGACCATGAAAATCTGCCTTATTTAAAAATTATTTGTGTGTTTTGCTATTTCTTTTTATATTATTAAGGTGTTTCGTTTGGTATTGATCTGACTTGGGTTTAGTTTTTCTTGGTATGTTAAATGATAAAACATTTATTTGTTCCACGCTTTTCAAAATGATTTAATCAATATATACATGTAGTTGTTTATTTGTGTATATGTGCCTAATGTCACGACCCCCTTGTTCCCTCGCTGAATCATGCAGCATTAGGTGCCAAATCCTACTCTTTTGGCCCTAAGTCAGCCTAGCTCACTCAAAATGTTGCTGGATTTGAAAGTAAGAAAGAGTACTGACTCAAACTCGCTCAAGATGGGAGGAAAGAGTTCTACTGCTCAAAGGAAAGCTTACAATGCTTTATGGGATGTGTGTCTGCTGGGTTTTTTATCTATGTTGGCCAAATGAGGCCCCTCCTATTTATAGAGTACAAGAAAATGTTTAGATGGTGGCCAAGAACTATCTCCACTACCATCTAATTCATTAATTACATGAAATTATCTACAAGCTACCACATGCACTACATGAGTGTAGAGAGCCTCCATGGTTTAGAACCTTCAAGGTTAGTGACACACCAAGGCTTTGCTGACATGCTTGGGGCATTACACTAAGTATGCCAAGGTGACATGATCATTACTTGCATCAAGTTCTGATTCTTGACTGTGTATTTTTTTTTTTACAATTTTTTTTCATTTGTTTTTGTTATAACATCAAGCTAGTGTTAATATTGTTATTACTATTGCATAGTTAAGTATCTGAGCTAGCTAGTTGCAGGCAAAAATATGCATTAAGTTGTTGAGTTGTTGCAGTATTGTCCAATTTCAGCGAATAGTCACCATAACCAGATAGGCCATCATCCTCGATCCACCACAGTCGGCCTAGTTTACGTATCACCACATCTACCATTGAGTTTGAGATTGCTTCACTACACTTGTTTAATTTTGCAGTCACGGTAAGGTAAACCCTAGGTTAGGCAAAATTACTCTTTTGTCCCCTATTCATTTCAATGGTTGTTGATTTTCATTTGTTAATTTATAATTGCCTCACAAATATGCATGATTACATGATTTTGCTTATTATTGAGCATGGTTTCTTAAATCTATTTTTTAATTTCAATAAAGTATTAAGATACGCAACTTTCCTATGAACCTAACTATTTTTTTAACCAAATATTAGTATTTAGATATATTGAACCATCTATATATATATTTTTTAGATTTTTTAGTAGTTATCTACAAACTTTCATTGCTTCATAAATGCAAATATTTAAACCTCAAGAAATATTTGGGTGTCAAATGGGGAAATGATTTAAATGCTCGATTGATTTGCTTCAATAAAAAGACTTAAGAACATTTTGTTTTACTTTAATTAATTTTATAAAATGTTTTGCTCATATTTCTCTTGAAAGCAGCATCTAAAATAATGCTACACATCATTAATTAGACAATCTAAAACTTTTAAAATTACAAGGAGGTGCTATTGCTTTTGGTATATGTCAAATTTTGAAACTTACACTTCAATGGCTTTATCCTTTCTAAGTTTTATCCTCCCCTTTTTTTAATTACATTTGATTGAGTAATTTCTATGTGGATTTTGTATACATTTGACTCAGCACATATATTTTCATTTCAGGTCCTTGATGCTACTAGCAACGAGTCTTAATGTCCTCCTAGAGTAATTCTTGCTGATATTACACAAGATTCTAAAGACTAGTATGCTCAAACTATTATTTTTGAGGTTCTTTGCAATACTTTATCACTAAAGGAGCCTGAGCTCGTTTTTGAAAATTTTTTATCATGGAATTTCTAGGAGTTTTTGTGAATAAGTAAGTGATTTGAAAGTAAAGTGAATTATTATTTGTCTTGTTTTGATTGAAATTTAAGATAAAATTATTTTTTTGTAATTTTTTTATCTAATTAAAAGTGAAGAGTTAAGTACCCATCAAGTGGGCTGATTGAGATGAGTGGGTCTTATAGTTATAATCAGGTGTGGGTTTCATTTGTTTGAAAATACAAGAGATAAAAAGTGCAGAAACCTTAATTGAATTTTTCTTGTGAAAGCTTTTTTTTAATTTTATTTTTCCGTAGTAATGAGATAAGCCATTATACGCTCTTTGGAAAAATAGCTTATCACTTTAGCACTATATACTGAAAATTGTATTTGAAAGTTGAATAGAGATAAAGGTTAATCATAAAATAGCTTAGCCTTTTACTTAATCAAGTTGCTGGTCTTTCATTTGTTACTAGTTTCAAAATTTGTATACTTTTTACATAATTTAGTTTGGAAGGATGCTGGTGTGTCAATGAGTTATTAACTTATAGCATTGATCAAGTTTCACAAGGTTTCATGAACGTTTTATTTTCTATTAATTCTTTTACATACTTTTGTTAAGACTTAGAAATGATTGAGTTTCATAAATTATGATGAGTGAGTTTTTGAAGTTGTGATATAATTAAGTTGTAGGAGTATTAAGTCATAGAAGTACTTATCATTTTTTTTATTTTTGCAAGTTTTGCTAATCTTTCCTTGGATTTCTGGGTTCACTGAGCTGCTGGACATCATTTGCTAGTGTTGATTGAGTTGCAAGACATGATTCTAGGCATTGATGTTGTTGATTAATTGGTAGTTAGATTGATTCAAGGAACTATATCAATTGCTACTTTTTTGTGCTTTTGGATTAATTGCTGGGTTCAGAAGTTATGATCAATGATCATAATTATATTCTTTTAACTGATACATTGTAAGGTGAGATGAATGCATCATGATCTTACTTGAATCTTAATGATAATTGTTTATGCTTGTTGGCCAACTTTACTTCTTTTTATCATATAATATATATTACCTAATTCTATCTATATAATATAATGTAAAATTCATTCCCATCAAAACTCAAAAGAATATTTGGTGCAAAAAAAAAATTCCAGCTAAACTAATAATAATATTAATAATTACCTCCAAAAAAATTGTAATTAATATGACTTCCTAGTAATTTTTTAAAAGTAAAATTTAGTTCAAGCCAAATTAAATATTTGTCATTTTAAATGATAGATAATTTAATTGTAAAGTCATTATTGTTGGCCTCACTTCTCCAACTCCCAAATGCTTAAACACCGATAAATGTATAAGATTAATGCTAGCCCCCATATTATAAAGTGTCTTACCACTGTATTTAGTTCCAATAGAGCATGGACTTGTGAAGCTCTCTGGATCCTTCAACTTCTGAGGTATTTTGTTCTGAAGCATATGGCTACGTTCTTGTGTTAGAGTAATTGTTTCAAACTCTTCAAGCCTCATTTTCCTTACAAAAATATCTTTCAAGAACTTCTAATAATTTGGCATTTGTTCGAGAGCTTCTACAAAAGGAATGTTGATATGTAGCTGCTTCAACACTTCTAGAAACTTGCTTAATTGCTTGTCTTGCTTTTGCTTATGAAATCTTTGTGAGAAGGGTAGTGGGTGCTGTTGTGCTGCAGCATGTTGCACAGGTTGCTTCTCTTTAGTCATGTTATGGACTGATGTGCCTGGTACTGCAATGTCTTCTTCCACAATTGATGGATCATTATTTTATGCTAATGTCGTAGCTTGGTTGTTCATATCAGTGGGCTGAAAATTGGGTTGTTGTGGTTCCTCTTCAACGTGAGTTTCTTCTTGGATTGGAGTGGGTTATACTTCTTTTTTTTGGTACACCTATAGGAATATGAACATCTTTTCTAGATTTTAAGTTAATCACCTTACAATGCTCTTTTCCTTCTCTTTTCGGATCCTCTGCATTGCTGGGTAAACTGCCCTGAAGTCTGTTACTCAATACTGTAGCCAGCTATCCAATCTGATTCTCCAAGATTCTTAACTTGGCTCTGAACACCTGCTTCATTTTCACAATGTATTCCTTAAGCAAATCTACGAGAAAACTGAGTTGATCATTGTTAGCGTTTCTTTGCCCTTGATTTTGCTGGTGAAATCCAGGTGGTTGAGCAGGTCTGTTTTGTTTACTAGATGCTGCAGCATTTTGGTTCTAATTGGTCTATGAAAAGTTTAGGTGTTGTCTTCATCCATGGTTGTAAATGTTTGATTATGGATTGTGCTGGTTCTGTCTGTTGAATTTGCCCACATAGTTGATCGAGGTTGGATTTCTAGGACAATTGTCAATAAGTGTTCATTTCCACAATAAACGCAGGATGCTTCAGCAACTTTGTTAACAGTTACTAAAGCAGTAGTCATAGTTTTCACCATGTTTGTTAATAATGTTACTTGGATTGACATTGTTGTTAAGGCGTCTATATTATAGACTCTTGTTGTTCCTCTTACTGCAGCTTGTCTGGTTGATGGCCATTGATAGTTATTGTTGGCTATCGTTTCCAAAATTTCATAAGTCTTATTGTAAGACTTAGATAGTAAGGCCCCATTACTAGTGCTTGGGTTGAGTACATTATAAAATGTTTTCAACTGTATGCAAGAAGGAATACCATGATGACGACATCTCCTGAGTAACTCCTTAAATCTTTCTCATTCATCATACAAACTCTCATCTTTAAGTTGATGCAAAGATGTGATCTCGTTCATCACTTTTGTATTTTTGGTCGGTGGGAAGTATTTCATCAAAAATTTGTCAGCCAAGTCATTACATATAGTGATGGAGTCAGGTAGTAAGAAATTCAACCATGCTCTTGCTCGATCTCTTAAAGAAAACGGGAAAAGTCTGAGTCTCAATGATTCATGTGATGCTCCAGCAATCTTAAAAGCATTACTTACTTCTAAAAACAACTTTAAGGTGTAGATGAGAATTTTAGATGGCAGCCCATTGAATTATCCCACTGTTTGAAGCATCTAAAACATCACTAGTTTAACCTCCAAATTATCAGCTTGCACTTCAGGTCTAACTATGCCAAGGTTTATAGCTTGAGGAGTCAACACTACATAATCTCTAATGGCTCTGTCTCTATCATCTGCCATATGAATAATGTTGTTATTCCCTGGTTGCCGATAAATTATCTGCCCATTCTGACCTTCTTTACCTCCTTGTGCATTTACTGGTTGTATTTCTCCTTGGGGGTTCAAATTCCTCATATCTTGCAAATCATCTATTGCTACAGTAGCTTTTAAATTTCTTTACTCTTTTCTTAATCTACTTGCAGTTCTTTCAATTTTTGGCTCAAACTGAAATTCAACATGTTTATATTTGTGCATGCAAGGGTTACCTATCAACAAAATAAACAAATTAAAATTAAAATTAAAAATTAGCATCGTTTAAGATTAATTTCACAAATCACAATGAACAATCAATCCCCGACAACGGCGCTAAAAACTTAGTGTGCAATTTCTAATGCTATGGATGTCAATGTGCAAGTTTACACAACAAGTAATATACTGATGGGTATTCAAATCGTCTCTACAGGGATTGATGTTATTAGATTTGCTACAACAATCTTAACAGTGCAGTTTTGTTCTAAATAGGACAATTTATGAAACTAACAAACTAATTAAAATAAAAATGAAATAAATAAAACACAATAAAGAAAATTCTCACATCAAACACAAGGATATAACCAATGGAAATAGAGTAGTTGAGTGAATAAACGCACTTAATGGCATTAACTATTTTTTCAATTACAGTACCGTTGTTACAGCATCTGCTACAGCACTTGAAAGTCCATATTTATATGGTTAACATAATAATGAATTGTTAGGAAAAATAATTTGGTATTTAGTTAAATTACAAAGTTTTTTTTAAAAAAATTGATTACCTGAAATGTCATTAGAATTCTAACAAGGAATACACCTCGTTCTTATAAATGAGGTCTTCTGTAATTTTGTTCTTGTGTATTCTCATACGATCTACTAAAACTTTCTTCAAAATGTCTAAAGTCTTCATGAACAAATACAACCCCAAGGATAACTATTAAAATCCTTATAATTGTCCGTGTGTCACACATGTTCAGCTTGCACTTGGTTCTCGCATCCTTCTAGGGAGAACAACCTCTACAAAGTACAATATAACAAGCTTTACAATTTTCTATCATCAGTTGATGTGAAATTCATGAACATGTCCTCTAATTTAAAGGTGGTGCATCTCTCAAGACCATTAGTTAACTCCTTATACAATCTAGCACTATCGTCGCTACCTACATTGTCTATGTTGGATTCATAGATAGGTTTATAATTCAAACCGCTAACTAGTCCAAACTCTTCCATAAAGAATATACACACCTTGTTCTCTACCTTAAACCGTGTACAAATTTTTCAAATGCACCTCTCTAAGAACAAGGCTCTTTGTAATGATACCAGAGAATTGCAAATGTTGGATATGGATAAGATGTCCAAAGCAAGATTCCTTGAACATCTCCATTTTTTTTTATTCTTACTAAGATACTCTTGGATATTCTTAATTACTTTCATTTGGGAGAGTGTCGACACCTTAACCTTTGAAACAATCAACTCAATTTATTTTTGTTTCTAATATAGGTGTTATCTTAGAAAGAAATACACATTTTGTTATTAGTGTAATATAGTACTTTGAAAAAGCCTAGCCAATTGTGTAAATTCTTGACTTTTGAACCAAAAAAGCCTAGAAGTTGAGCAATCTATGTTATAGGATTCAAATAATTCTAATTATAACTAGCAACCTAATAGAAGTTATCCAAAACAAGATGACCATCTTTATCATCCTAAAATAACATCCTCAACTATAAATTCTAAAAACCCTATATCTACGGTAAATTCAAAAGTAATAAACCTTATATTATCAAAATTGATAAATTTAAATTTTTGTGTTTAAATAACCTTCAATTTTATGTTTTGATTCTCGATTTGTCTATTCTGAATAGACATCCATAAAAGGCCAACGAAAACGGTAGTTGATAGTGAAGAACTTGATTCTCCTTCTTCCTCACTTCTAACCTCATGACATCCCTCTTATAAACTTTCTAACTAAAATTTTGTTTTATTTTTTAGGGAAATTATCATTTTTATACCTTTAGTTTACTCCATTATCAAAAATATTACAATACTTTGAGGGTGTATCAATCGTCCACCCTAAGTTGACAAACTGTATCAGTTGACCACCAAACCGTTAGTTGCCATTTAAGTATGATGACGTCAGAAGGGTAATTTGGTCTTTTCATATGATACAAGTGATGATTTAAGGGCATACAAGTAATAAAAAGAGAATTTAAGGGTGTACAAGTGATAATTTTTAAGGGTAAAATCGTCAATTCACTGTAACCCCGTTAACTTTCAAACGGCAACTAACGGTTTGGTGGTCGACTGATACATTTTGTCAACTAAGGGTGGACGATTGATACACCCTCAAAGTGTTATAGTATTTTTGATAATAGAGTAAATATAGGGTATATGAATGATAATTTTCCTATTTTTTAAGTTAGTTATTGAAAAGGTTATCACTCACTATTATATCGTATTCTTGGCATGTGAAATATTGAGCCATACTTTTGGCATTTACTTAGTGCAATTTCCTAGAAGTAATATTACTACCGTGGTTAGTCCTGCGTGCATTTCTGTATGAATTGCTTATTCCTTTTCTATTGGCTTTCTTTCTTTTTTCCCTCTCTGATCAATTTATAAATTGCTCCTCTTTTTTCTATTGCCTTTTATCTTACTGGACTTTCTATATTTTTTTCTTTTGTAATTGTTTTTACTCTCTTTATTCTTGAATCTTGAGTAGTGTAGGGGCTAAGTGTCACCCAACTTGGGGGTGCCTAATAAGATATTTATCTTCTATGTATCTTACTTTAATTGATGCCTATTCAAAGTATACTATGGTCCTTCATTGGGTAGTTGCAGTTTCACGTTGGTGAATTTTATTTTTTTTTAGAACTCTTCAAAATTAAGAATGTGTATAGTTTGCTGTCGATTTTTTGGATTTGATTTGCCACTTACCACTTTCAAGTTTTGCTTTGAAATGCTATGACCAGTCAATTGGCTAGATTTTTCCTGTATTATTATATTTTGTTGAGTTATTGTTGTTTTAAGTTTGTAGGGACATGACTTTCGGGTCATTTCCTTAATTTTGCAGAGACTAGTGCCGGCTATGGAATAATCAACAAGTGGGGTTTGAGTGTGACTTTACAACAATACTTATTTTGTAACTTTTCATTTACTATATCTCACTTGGTAAGCCTATTCTAATGTTCGATATTGTCCTTCAGTCTGCTGAGAGTTTGCAGTTTGAGAACATCAATGTCGAGGGTGATAATATTGTGAGCTTTTCCTTTGCTGTTTGATTATTATTAAGTTCTCTGGTCCTTAGCTGCTATGATTTTTGTTATCATCATAAACAGAGTTTATATTTTTTTAGAGGGAGATTGCCAATTTCCCCCCTACAGTAATCAATATATACCATTTTTCCCCCTATTATTTTTATAATAGCCAAAAACTCCCATGACAGCATAAGTTTACAATATTACCCTTATTTTCAACTACTTTTTTATTTTCATTTATTATAAATTAAATAAATCACATGAATAGAAACTAAATAAAAAATTAAGCATTAAAAACAAAAAATATATGTTTTGATATGAGAAAAAAATTAATAATAAAATTTTTTCTTGTACTTATTTATTTTGTGAAAATTTTCTTATAATAAATATATAAGAAAGTTATTATAAAATGATAAAAAAAACTTATTATAAGAAAATTTGAATGACAAATAAAAATTTATTATAAGATAAATAATAAAATATTTTACCTATACTTTTTACATTTAATTTTAAAATATTACAAAATGTTTATTATAAGAAAATGTTCACAAAATAAATAATTACAAGAAAAAAAATTTTATTATTAATTTTTTTGCTCGTATCAAAATATATATTTCTTGTTTTTAATACTTAATTTTTTTATTTAGTTTCTATTCATGTAATTTATTTAATTTAAAATAAATATAAATAAAAGAGTAATTAAAACTAAGGGTAATATTGTAAACTTATGTTGTCAGAGGAGTTTTTGGCCATTATAAAAACAGTAGGGGGTAAATAGTATATGTTATATACTGTAGGGGGGAAAGTGGCAATCCCATTTTTTTAGAATCAAATATATTTACAAAATTTTGAAGAATAATTGGGATTGTGCATTGCTTAGGATGTTTCTAATTAACCTTTTAGGTTTTCCTAGTTTCTTGCAAGAATAATGTCCTAACGTCCCTAAAGTCCACAATCTTTTGTCTTTCTTCACTTCATTGTTCTCGACATTGTCTAATAACTCCAACAGAGAAGCATAACAATGAATCTCTCTATCGCTAAAGTTTCTTTTGAAGTTGAAAATTTGCTAATTCAACAAAGAGGAGGAAGATGTATATAAATTGATAGAAACATTTCTTTAGGACAAAGCCTATGCAGGCGAGGGAAATACTCATAAAAAGAACAATCCCCTAACCAGTTATCCTCCTCAAATCGAATATTCTTACCATTCCCTACACTTTCTTTAATGTGAGAAAGAAAAAAGGGATATTCTTTTGAGATTGAAGAAAAAAGGGCTATTCTTTTGAGATTGCTTTCCAAGGACTTCTAAGACTTCTGGTGTCAACCACATCAGAGTCCCATTTGAGTGAAGGCCATATTTACTTCTAATCACCGAATGACATAGAGTATCTTTTTTCAAGAGGAAATCTCTACAGTCACTTAGCTAAAAGAGATGTATGTTTCTTCTCCACATATACAATTGTTGAAAAAAATAGCATAACATGCTATTTTGAGGGCACATTTTGAGTGGGTCTCACTTAACGAAAGTGAAAAATATTGTGAGGTTCGGATTCTACTCCATTGATACTTCAATAGTATAATCTTATTTTCTCAAAATGATGCTTGGGTGAATGAGAAATTGTCTCTCAAAGTTCACCCTTGAAGTTGGAAATTTGAAAGAAAATGAGGTTTATCCCACATGGGAAAAAGAAGCCTAAGAATTAGTGTTTAAATATAAACACTTAACCATGCATGAGTAAGAATTATAAGGATAGAGGCTCTCTCCACACGTGCGTGCGCAGGGGTGGGGTGCAAATCCAAGACCGATTTAGTTGAACTCGTGTGCACCCGCACGTCCTGCGTACGTGAATATCAGCCCAAAATCATCCATGCAAGCTTGGCACGTTTTTTATTTCCTTTTGAATTTTTTGTGTAACAGTTTCACACGTTTTTGAATTCAAACAAAGTTGTAACAGCTTTACAATTATTTCTTGCTGTTATGTAATTCAATTTTTGAATTGAATTGTTTAAATTCAATGGCTGTTACAGCAATTTAATAACATAAATTGAATTCAGAAATTCAATACAGAGCTACTGTTACATCCTCACATGGCTATAAAAAGGCACCTCCTCTTCCGTTTTTACACACTTTGAAATCAGCACTAAGAGCACTTGTTATTTTTCTTTCCTCCTTCTTCGTTTATTTTTTCTGATCGAGTTCGTTGTTGTTGTTCGCCAGAATTTCCATCTTGTGCTTGATCAGAAATTTGTGCCCGTTGTATCCTGGGAAACAGATACCAGCAGACCTTAAGCACTACAAGAGGCGGTAAATCTGTTTTAAGGAAACTGTCTTGTGCAGGCCTCGGGCTTCATTTTATTTTACTGTTTCTGTTTCCTCCCTCTTCTGTTTAGCTTACTATTTCTCATTTGATTTTTTTAGTAGCTGTTTTTCGTTGTTTACCTACTGAGTAATTTGTTATCTCACTGTTTTGTTTTTGTTTTGTTTACAACAATTCCTAACCCTTCTTTGAACTAGGATCTTGAAAACTACATCCCATTTAATGAGCTACTCAAAACCTTCCAATAAAATCCCTCATCAGCCTTTGTATTCCATTAGCTGCATCACTCACTAGGAATTTTGAACAATGAAAGGAAGAAGATAGGAAGAGCTGACAATACATAATAGTGGATTAAAGTAAGCGTGCGACCTTAAGAAAGAAGGGCATTTTTCCATCATCTAATTCTAATTTTGATTTTGTCCACCATCGGGGCCCAAAGACTTGAAGATCTAAGATTGCTTCCTAAAGAAAGGCCTAAATACTTAGTAGGCTTGATTCCTATTGACAAGCCAATGTTTTTCTAAGGCATCCATTTTCTCTTGGACAGAATTGATTCCCACAACAAATGGATATTCTTGGATTTAGGGCTTTGCTCGAATTGTGTAGTGAAGGATACATTGCAATATATGCAATTAACATTTGTTGTTGTTAGAAAATCAGATCTAGAAAAACAATTTTTCTTTTTATGAAATCAACGGAAGGTAAGAACTTTTCTCGATTTTTTATGCATGCATAGGGTTAGAGAAAAATCTTGATTTTTTTGTTGAAGAACCGAAGAAGAAGATGTAATCTTTTCCACCACTATTGTTGGGATCTGCAAAATATGTTTGTAGTCTTCTTTGCTATCCTCAATCGTCTCTCTTACACGTGTAGAGATATAAAGAATCCTAATTATTGTGTAGGTAATGGAAACAATAGATTGTATTTTTCTTTTTCAAGAAAATCTCTTTTATATAAATCTCTTTCCATTAAAAGCCTAAACTTATATACTAGTAACCCATGCAATTAAATAAAAGCCCAATTAATTAAAACTCTTTTTGGTAAATTTAGTCTTGATCTTAGACCAATAATTACCACTTATGCTCATCATTAAAGCTAAACCTATAATAAATGTGTTTCTGTACTTACATAAACCCTTAAGTCACTATTTGCTTTTATGATCACTTTCAATATATCTATATTTGTAAATAAATTACAAATAAATATTATTAGTCAATAAACAATTTACTGAATAAACTGTAGCCATAGATTTAAATCATCAAGTACTACAAATAACTTAGCCAGTGTTTACTTTCTAGAGTGGAAGTGAGGAGTATGGATTCCTCCCACTCCAGTGATTACTTCAACAAAATAGAGAGAGATTGGGAATCCCACTCCGTGGGCCCCATTCATTTTTGGAGTGGGGAGTGGGAGTGGGACTCCCATGGGGAGAGGTGGGAGTGGAAATCCACTCCCACCTCTCCCTTTTCTACCATTTGTTTTAATTTAATTTAATAAAATAAAATAATTTATAATTATATTTATTTAAATATTATTATTATATTTAACTAAATAATAATTTACATTGATTATAAGTTAAAATTACTTAAAAATAATATTATTATATTAATAGCGAATTAATAAATATGTGCTATCTTTATTTAATAATATAATAATATTATATTTATTTTAAAAATAATAGTACTATATTTATTTAATATTAATAATTAATAATAATAAATAGTTTATTCTAAGAAAATATTAATTTTGTACTAAATAATATTATATTAATAAATTTAATATAATTATATAAAATAAAATAATGTTTCATTTTATATTTACCCTTCTTTTTATTAAATTTACTATAACTATATTTAATAAATATTTAAATAATATTATTATATTTAACTAAATAATAATTGGGTTTGATTCTAAGTTTAATTTACTTAAAATAATATTATTATATTAATAGAGAATTAATAATATTTGCATATACAATCTTTATTTGAAAATATAATATTATTATATTTATTTAAAAATAATAGTATTATATTTATTTAATATTAATGATTAATACTAATAAATAGTTTATTCTAAGAAAATATTAATTTCATACTATGTTAATAGTAAAAATATTTCATTTATATTGCCCTTATCAACAATTTTTAATTTATATAATTAAAATTAAAAAAAATTGTGATGTTCATAATTAAGAATATTAATAATTATTATAAATTTACAAATATAATAAAATAAATGTTTATTCATTAAATATATTTTTTATTAACTTTGTAATTAAAAACTCTAATTCTTTACATAAGGATAAAATTATAATTTGAAACTATTTACTCCCAATCCAAGACAAAGTAAACACATAAATTGGATTCTGATCTCCATTCCATACTTCTATTCCAGTGTAAGTAAACAACATACTCTCACTCCCACTCCACACTCTCAATCCTAGGATTCCCACTCCTCAGGATTTCCACTCCAATCCAAAAAGTAAACGCTACCTTAGATAAGCATCATTAGTATAGATTCTGTCGTATAAGTATATTTTCCAACAATCTATGAAATTACATTTCCAAGCTATTGAGGTTCTAACTGTTTATATAGATCTCACTCCGTGATAACTCAAAAGACATAATACATGAATGCAAGTTCATTATTAACTCGGGATTAAAGTCGATTAAGCTTATTAAAGCTTATGTGAATTATGATCAATGACATTTATTAAATTAGATTATAGTTCACTATGGTCTAGTTCAGTATTTAAATCATATATACACATTAACCATTCTACTCAAAGTCTCCACTTAAGTGATCAAGAAAAAATCAATTCACAATAGAAGTAGAAAAGTTGCAGTCTTACATAATAAAATGCCAATTTCATTAACAGTTGTGAACAATCTTTTATTTATAAAGAACCTATGATTTGAATCTTCTCATATTGACAAATATCACATAGTTAATAATATATGCTAAAAAAAAATGAATAAATAAATTTTATGAAATTCAGAAATTATTATTTTGTCGCATGCTTTTAGTTGTACCATTTAATTTCAAGTCATAAAATATTGAAACATAATGCTAGTCTGCTTCTTCAGCTTAATTTTGTTTCCTCTCTGTGGTTAGTCCTATCCTCTACTCCTACATTTTTCATTTATTTATTTATTTTTACAGAAGCGATTCTTCTTCATTGTCGGTTATCCTGAACGGCTTAAACAAGGTGTTGATGTTGCTGAATATTTTTTTCTTTTCCTATTTTCACTTCTCTATATGACTATTTGTCTGCTTAAATCCAAATTATGGTTTGTTCTTTTATTTTTGCGAACTTTTGTTGCCCTGATAGAGGAACGTTCTTGATACTTCTGTGAAGATGGGCATATTAGCGTCTGCCTTGCGTATCTCCCAATTTGATTGAGTTTTGGTTTTAAGTGATGATTAACTCGCAAACATGGTGTAACCACCGATGATCGTGCGGTGATTTGACTGAAAAAATGGCCTTGTTTTCTGTTGCTTGCGGCTACAATTTACGGTTTGAACATTGCTTATGGCAACTGTGTACGGTTTTCAGAGTGAGCTTATTCACTGGCTTTCTTTTTAATTTACATGAACCACAAGGACTTTGATCTTTATCAATTACGAGGATATTGATCTCTATTTCCTCTGCGACTGTTAAATAAGCAATATGTTGCAGCTTTGTTATGTAGAAGTTTGAGGTCTAACCGGCAAGCAATAGAGTCCGCCAATAGACGCAGGCAAGCATGGTGACGCAGGCAAGCATGGTGAACCACATAGATAAACCCCTCCCCACCGGCGCATCGATAGATAGGCCGGGCAAAGCGCAAAGGGGATGGATGTCTGAGCAGTTGAAAGCATTGGTCTTGAAAGCCAGAGTATCGATAAGAATACCGGGGGTTCGAAGTGTCAACCACTGAGTGTATGTGTACACCAACTTTGAATTACAATGTTCTGGCTCTCTCATAAACCCTACTATTTACCATTAAAAAATGACACTATCCTTCAGTAATCTGTTAAAAGATGGATGATTTAGGCCATGGAGGTTGAAGATACCTGTTTACATTGCTTCTGTAACTCCAGATAAATAATCTAATGGCAAGAATGACAAAAAGCAGAAGGCAAGTGATAAAGAAGCAGTCTTGCTCTAACATTTAACGGAAGCTGGCCATATGATATTAGAAACACCACTCACATTGATTCAGAATCAGAGCTGCCTGGGACCTTCAAAAAACCCATCGAGCACTCGTCCCTGAGAAGCAGTGACGGTGGCTTCTAGTTCATTGGTTTTATCGAAGCAGTAAACAGGGGCTTGCCACTTTGCATCTTCAAGCACTGCTCCAACTTCAAATGTTATCACATGAGCCTGCCGCCCTGTAAAATAGTCAAAACAACCAACAAAGAATTATTTCACTAGCAACATACAAAAGAAATTGAATTTGCAATACATGGTTTCGTTTGAAATTATATCATTGATCAATTGAAGTTACGCCTCAATATACAACAATGTTAAACATATCTTCCTGCATAGCTACATGCATATCTTCCTGCATAGCTACATGCATATCTTCCTGCATAGCTACATGTTACAAGTTTCGCATTAAATTGAGTACAGTTAAAGCTATGGCTATAATATTGTAGTAACTGTAATGATACACTAGTTGAACTTTCGCAGGCTAGGTGTTCAAGTTCATAGTTTCATTTTGCAAAATCTATTTCTCCTTTTTCATATTAATACATTACATAGGACTCCACAAATTTACTAATAATTGTATTAGAAACTTGCCCCAACTTGAAGTCTAATCAGAAAATCTGCTTAAAGTCTAATAAAAAAATCTGCTCCCAAAGGAGAAAATATGCTCCCACACACACGGGAAGACTCGAAAAGTGACTCAAAACTATGTCTAGGAGTAGTACTGGAACAGTGATTCAAAACTATGTCTAGGAAATGTCACTACTCGAATGTTTGCTATGTTTTGTTTAATATTAAGAAGTTGATCAACATAACAAATCATTTTTTATTTTAAATGGTTACATTCAGTATACAACCAATCTTAATGCACTGGGAATCTAAATGCATACATTAGTATAACCAAAAAGTCTACCGTGTCTAGCTCATAAAAATCTACTCCCATCATTAACAACATTGGAAAGAGGAAAATTATCTCTACACCATCTTTATTTTGTCATATGTACATTTAATCAACTCAAAATTTTAACATGTTATTTGCACCATCTTTATTTTTAAATTTATATCAATAAATCACTTTGACACTAAAAAATAACTATTTTATCCCTAAATGAATTAAAAGACCATTTTATTTTATAATTTTAAAAAAAAATTATAATTACAAGAATATTCTTGAATTTACTAAAATAAATAAATTTCAAATTCAACATGTTAATTTTTTATAATAATAATTTTGATTTAAAAATTATTATATTAATTTTTTTAATTATAATTTTATTTAATTCATGTAAGAAAGTTTTTTAATATTAATTATAGGAAAGTTTACAATAACTATAGTGATTTTTTCTCTCTCCATGTTAATTTTTGTAAATTTCCTTATATTTAATATAATTACAAAAAATAAATAAAATTATAACTATAGAAATTATAATAATAAGATGTTAATTTTTTATAATTATAATTTTTTTTTATTTTTAAAATTTTATAGAATATAATAATTTTTTAATTTATTTAAGAGTAAAATAATTATTTTTAATATTAAAGTGATTGATCGGTAAAAATTTAGAAGTAAAATGGTGCAAAGAATGTGTAAAAATTTTAAGATGATTAGATATATTAAAAAAGGTGATACAGAAATAATTTCCTTAGAAAGAAATCGGAGCCCGTATTGGGCTTCGAATCGAATCGTTGTTCAATGCACCACTATAACACCTCGCTTAGAGAATTACTCGTCAAAATCCGAAAAAGTCTAAATTGAAGAGGAAGTTTGAGAATTACGCTGATAATCAATTATTCAATCTTATATGATATGATTATTTATGCATGTAAAATTAAAAAAAAAAAAAAAAGGTTGAAACAAGTAAGAAAAAATGCTCCGAAGAGCGAGTGATACCAGTGTAAAAAACCCAATGCACAGGCCTTTTGGTGAGGACATCCTCATAATAGACTATAAAGTCAGCCTTTTCCCAGACATTGCAAAGGAAGCCATCCACGTGTCTTTGACCCAGATACTTAGCACCATCCAGCCAATTAGGGCGCAGAATTCCAACCTCAAGCTGTGCAGTTCTACACTCTTTGTTAGAATCCAACGTGAAGAAGAAGGAAGTGCCG
Source organism: Citrus x clementina (assembly GCF_000493195.1). Classification (NCBI taxonomy): domain Eukaryota; kingdom Viridiplantae; phylum Streptophyta; class Magnoliopsida; order Sapindales; family Rutaceae; genus Citrus; species Citrus x clementina. Next base: position 13,575,081 of record NW_006261964.1, read on the forward strand.
TTGTTCCATTCGAGGTCGTAGAGCAGCTTGCCCAGCTGGCTTTGAATGATGTTGAAGTTTCTGCCGTTGGACCAGTCGTACCAGAGATCGATCATTTCGAGAGACCCGTTGTAATTCATCCACAGTATTGAGTGGAATTGGAGAGGCCATGCCTTTGGCTTTGGAATTGCTGATGATGATCGTGCACAAACATAGGAAGATAAAGTGGATAAGAAGAAGATGAAGCAGATGACAATGGGTTTGGTCGAGGAGGCCATTGCTGTTGTGAGAGACAGACGCGTGGAGTATTAATTATACCATACATAATTTTTTTCCCAAGCGTTTTCAACATAGCTTTTGCCCCAGTGGTCGGGCTTTAGCGGTGCGTTTATTTTGTAAAATAAAAATAAGTTGGAAATGAGAATGAGCTGGAATGAAAATGAGATTTTAATGTTTATTTGGTAAAAATAAATGGGAATGAGAATATGTTAGAATATCATTAATATGTTTATTTGATAAAATAAATAAAAATAAGAAATGAAAATGAGAATCAATTTATCAAAATATTTATATTATTAAATAATATAATTTTTATTAATTAAAAAATAAAATTATTAATAATATTATTAATAAAATAATGATAACTAAAATAATAAAGTTAATAATAATAGTAATAATAATAATTATTATTATTATAATCAATTGTTAATAATGGTAATATTAATAAAAATAATAATAACAATAATTAATAATAACTAAGAGCGTTGAGGCCGGGCTCAATTAAAAAGCCTTGTGCTAGGCTGCTAGGCCCAGGCCCATCATTTAAATTTAAGATTTTATAGTTTTGATTTGAAGTATTTACACAAAAATAGATAGCACAGCACTATTAAGAGAATTGAAAATAGAAAACGATATCCGAAAATAATAGAAAACGATTTTTTTAAAAGTCCAACATTGTTGATTATTGAGCGATACTAAAATAGTTTGGTAGAAATTGAAAACCTGATGCCCTGATTGAGAAGAAATTGTATTTTTTTTCTGAACTTCCTTTTTTTGCTTGCTTAGTTGGCAGCTCCAAAAACCCTCGATTGAAAGGACATATAATTGTGAAGGGAAAAGATTTAAATAAATTATAGTTGAAGTGTCTATTTTAACTTTTAAGAAGTTTTTAAGTGGGATGCTACATAAGTGGCCATGTCATTTGAGATGTGTTTTGGGATTAAGATTTGAGACATGTAACGTTATTATTTTGATTAATAGTTCTGTTCAAATGATTAGTTATAATGTTGTTATTTAAAAAAAAAAACTATAATGCTGTTAATGATGAAGTCTTACCATCTAATAATCTATTATCCTCAATAACTGTTAATTAATTGATCTTTTGTTAGTTCTCGTCCAAAGGTAGAGAATGTTGTGGAGAGAGAAAATAATGAAACATTGAATAAGAAAGAGGGCAAAATATAGGACAAGAAAAGAGAAATTTTTGGAAAGTGTAATGGCGAAAGCAAAACTATGAGACAGAAAATTTATTAGTTACATTTTATTAAAAGTTCATGTCATCTATCACATTTAATTTTAATAGAAGATAAACCACTAATCTAAATGATGGAAAGTACTACTCAAAGTAGTGTAAAAATTATTGAATTTTAGGTTCTTACAAGCTTATTCTTACATTTTAGTAAAATGAATCGTGTCTCACTTTTACTCCTTTTTTTCCCTTTTGTCATTCACATCTTTCTTCTGAATATGATAAGTGTGTGTAATGATCTGAATTACCTTTGATCATAATATGCTGCAGTGTCCAAAAAGTTTAGCACGTCTTGAGGCGTCAAATTGCTTTGAATCAGAATTGAAATCTCACTAGGAATCAACTCATCATTCATAAATGCCAAAGGCAAAGAAACTTCAAAACTGAAAAACAAAAGTACAATTAATTTCACTAACATATCAATTGGCTACAACCTTCAAGCACGTTACATTCATACACATGCCATATGATGACTGTTTTGACCAAGTGCAACTGAAGCCGTTTCACCAAACTGCCAAAATCTCAATACGAGCTTAAGCGACTCAAACTTTGTGTTTCTTTTCAACAATCACAACCAGAACAGATGAAAGGAAGCAGGCACTCAAAAAAAGTAAAAATAAAAAAGGGAGAGACAGAGAGACGGATAAAACATACACAAGGCAACCCTCATGTAACCAACCATGTGGCAGGTGCATTTACAACTCATTTATCGGCAGCAGCATCATAAAATTAGAGTGGAGTAATAAAAATCTGATTCATTTGTCAAAACCAACGCCAAGAACCAACTGTGCAAGGTGGGTCAAATATGGTTCTGCTTGGGAACTACTGCTCAAAATTGGTCCCAAACTCTGAAGCTCATTATTGAATTCCCTCTCAAATTTGCTGCAATATGTTAATGCAAATAAGACAGCAATTTAAAAGAGTAGCTTGTGTGTCAGTGTTTGAGTGTTCTGCAGCCACTTACAGGATTGATTCAGTGACTGTTGCATCTCTGATCATAACTTTTTGTACCTGAGACAGGCTTCTTAACTTCAATCGCTTGAACTTTTCTGACCCAGAAAAACCATCAGATGGTTCCTCTAGCTTGGGAAGGTCAATAGAAGATGATATCAACCACTGAGTTGCGGCCGCATACTGCAGGCACAATGATTTCAGCCTCTCCACCTTCTGCATTTGGAAAGCATCATAAGTGTTAACTCGACAAACCACACTAACTGGAAACATATTCTAAGCCTCTTCAATCATGATTCTTCTCAAATGTGGTTTTGTAAAGTCCTAAAAATTTTCCATTTCACAGGAATATTTTAAAATTAATTCACTTATGTTTGTCAAACATAAAACTGGCTTGCAGGTCAAAAGTAGTTAAAATTTGAACAATGAATAACATATTTGATTTTATATCTGCAAACAGTTTGGACTTGACTGAATGTACACATTTCAGAGGCCCCGATGATCCTCAACTTTAATATTAGCTTTAAAACATCCACAAGCATATGCGAATAGCGTACATTAAGGATTAGAAGAAAGATGGAAATTATTCTCGAAGACTCCTACATCCAAGAATGTAATGGAGTGGGTATTATCAGAATGCAACTACTTTTCCCAAAAACATATCTGTTAGGTAGTCACTTCCATTGCCTATTTCTTCTAGTTGTTCGTTCTGCTTTTCAATTGAGATCTATTAGCTCAACATCTTCCACATTCTTCTGTCCTGCCTCACATATTCTAATCCAGCATCCATGACCATCTGTTCCTTCCATTTACTCAATAAGGAATCTAGGTTGATATTAAAGAATTAAAAAGCATATGATCAAAAACAAACCTTGAGAAGATCAGGCAAATGAAGCAAGCATTCTCTGAGACACTTGTCAAGGAAAAAATCATGATGTTGTATGACCTGTTTCAGGAGGAGACATGTAAGACAGAAAATTCGTAGGTCATTCAAGTAAAACAAATTGATAAAGCCCTACCTCATCTATGCTCTTTGCAGTTTGAAGTCTATTATGCATCACATGCCAATTGGGTTCAAGAACCTGAAACCAATGGGTTTGGAGTAGAACACTGAGTATCTAATCATTAAAGGAGAAACAAAATTTTGAGCATAAAGGGGGGTAAGGCCAAAATGAGCTTATAGGGGGAACAAGCACTGGAACGCTAGGAAGGCCAAAACAGACAGTATTCTAAAGAAAACTCCTATTGATGATAAAGATAAAACATGCCTCAAATGTCAAATAATGAAGAAGGCTATTAATAAACTTAAGCATGCTGCGGCAGAGCAGAGATGATCTAGAGATAGCAGTTCCACTTGCGTTAAAGGCACGAGCTCCCTGCGCAGATAAAATGAAACTGGATTAGAAGCCCCAAAAAGGCAAGAAAAAATATCCAGGCCAGATAAGAAAAATTGCAGCGCATACTTGGTGCACTTGCCAAGCCCCACACAGCTGGCGCTCTACATGTTTACAGTGAAAAAGTAAGCGAAAAACCATCTGATACTTTGTTAGGGCTTTTCTTGATATAACAATAGATAATGGCCACTGGACCTGATAAACAAGCCAAACACAAAAATTATTGACAATAGCCTAATATTTAACAATAAAATAAATATTGTAAATATTGTACAATCAAATTGATATAAAGTAGTATCACCAACAAATTTGCAAGTAATTAAAGGCAGAAAGTAGTTTCGCTTGAAGATAACCAAAATTATATGCATTATGTTCTAACAATCTATGTACTTCATTACTTCAACCAAGAGAAAATATTCAAAGGGGAAAGAAAAAGAACAGACCTTGTAGCTTAAAGAAAACGTCTCAAGACCAGTAATGCTCACTGGCTGCTCTAAATCCACGCCATCAGAGGAAGTCTTAATTTCAACAAATTTGAGTGTGGCCATTCTTTTAAGCAAGGATGATCTCTCCTGGCAGCAAAAAGGTTGCACACTTGCATATGATATAATGCAAATTTTATTTGAAAGTTTCAGCTAGAGCTAGTCACTTACGACAGAACATGTTAGGTCCTCATGACAAGGATCTGCTGCTGCAGCAGTGGAACGCAGAGCAATGTCTAGCAGAGACTACATATCCCCCAAAAAAAATAAAGTATACATTAAGACCTGTCATTTATACCCAGGTCTACGAATTTCTTATTTTAGGCAATATTTTAACTTATTAAAAACATAGAGATGTTATGCTCTTGATATGGTAGTAAGAGAGTGGAGGAAACCTGCAGTTTTTCCACAGTAATCTCATCAAGCTGTTTCATGAGTTCCTCACGAGCTATATCCATAAAATGAACCAAAAAATCACCCTGAAAAAATAAAAGATTACTACAATTGATTGACAAAAAATGATAGCAACCAAAAAGATAATCTCCTCCGGGCATAACAAGAAAGGTGTGACTGAGAAGGCCATTGCAGAGAACCTCAATGCTTCCACCCTTTATGAAAAAGGAAAACAAATGATGATATTGGCTTTCCACCCTCTGGTGTCCTGATCAGACTTTATATTTACTGAATCACTAAAAGGTAGACAGGCTACAGTGCTATAGTTTATGGATTGAAACTACCAGGCAATATTAAAATCTTAGATACGATTAATGAAATGATAAACTGATGTATGTAACAAAGCATTTTGAACGAATAAATCACTGCTTAAACCCTGGGTGAAACTGGCATAAGCCTGACTACAGAGCCTACCCATATACGGACATAACACCAGAACCAGAGTGCAATCTAACTACCCTCTTGGGGTTTTTTTTTTATGTAACTCTTTTTTCTTTGACAGTTAATACACTCTATAGTTTCTTATTAAAAAATAGTGGGAAAAAGCCCCATCAAGTAATCAAATTCTGTAGCATATAACATCCAATATTCGACGAACAAAACATAAAAGTTCAATCTGCATTGGTGCTTCCAGGAAACTAGGCAACTGCTCTAATGATCAACAGCCCCTTCATTAGGGCTTCCAGCACCATGCTAATTGCTAAGTCATATGTCTGATCTTTGGCACATAATAGTCTTAATATCATATTAAAATCAAGTAATGAGTAAAAAGCTGTCCAATTTCATTCAAAAATTCAACTTAGGGGCCTATATCCAACAACAGGCAGAACATAATTAATTTTTCCACAAGTTTACTGATTAAAAGATAAATTTACCTGATCGAGAAGTAGATAACGCTTTATAGACCGTAGCTTTCCCATTAGATCATACTACAATAAGAATAGGAAAAATCATTACAATGGGTATCATGATACTAAGGCCAAGAGTGACGGTTACATAAGGAGAACTAAACACACTGAAATAAACACATTTGCCATTCGGTAATGATTTGTTGATCCTTACCCTTTCTTTGATAAGATTTAAGAGTTCACCACTGGCAAATTCATATGCAACTTTTACACACTCCAGATAATGATGGTTAGAGCCAAAACTCAATAACTTTGAATTCTCTGATGTAGGGACCTATCAATAATGCTCCCATCAACAAGTACTAATGCAATCACAAGGAGAAAAGGGGAACAAAAACAATCCTTTGTGAAAGCAACACGGTAACATTGAATAGTGGGTAGAAACAAAACCTGAGCACTGTGACCACATTCTCTCATGACATTTAGATATTTTCCCGTGGTCAAAATTTTACCAGCTATATTTGCAAGGAAGCTTGGAATCCCATCCTTGAGGCTGTAACGTTGCCTCCAGTACTTAGCATCATAATCCTGAGTGAGACTTTCCTAATAAAGAAACTAACTGTGATTATTTAAAGCAAAAAGTATAATTCATTCACAATTACAACAAATTCAACATACCTTCAGGAGAGATTTGTCCTCAGCAATGAAAAACTCACCATAAGGATCATCAATCACTCCTTCATAGACCCACCTGAAATTTTTAGTGATTTAAACTTCAGTGAGGACGAACAAGAGTGAATCACAAAAATACATAGCAAAAAGACAGAATTGGATGCTCAAAGGCATAGATACTCCTGGTAAGAGATAAAACTAGTTGTAAAATGCTGTTCATTCTGAGAAGGTAAGACCTGCAACTTAAATTAGAAATAGAGATGCTGATTTAACAGGATAACAGGCTATTAAAGCAAAATGTAAAGTTGGCTATCCATAAAGTAGAAGCGTCTGAAAGCAGAATGAGGCAAAACCTTTAGAATGCCTACAAGGAAACTATTATGATAGTAATGGGCTGGCAAAACATACCTTTCTAATATGCCCAGATATGCATTGCTCGCACACTGTGTCATCTTTTCTAGCAATGACCGAACTGTATTATCTCCGGCCATAGCTTTAGCCTGGATACAATAAAAGCCACATCAGTTACAGATGAAACAAATAGTACCCAAAAAATAAGAAAACAACAAACTCACAAGTGCAGAACAGCAATGAAAGCTAGTCAATAGGTTTTTCACCTGACTTTGCAAAAGGTTTAGAACTGCAGAACCTGTAAAATTATTAGCTGAAGCCTTGTGTATCACAGCTGATACTGCTTGCATGGACCCCAGCATGGGCTGCGTAACATGGTAGGAAAATTTGAGCAGAAATCCAAAAAATAAAAAGGGTCTATCCATTGAAAACAAGCTAAACACACCTGACAGTAAAACCACAATCCTTGTATGGAAAGTCTCCCAAGCCTAAACTGGTGTTCAAGCTGTGCTACCATAGCCTCATAATCCTGATAAACAACGTAACATATTTCATAAAAGTGATTAAAATTTATGTATTAAAAAAATCCAATTAATTGAAAGGGGAAAAAAAAAGGAAATTACGAGAAGTAAAGCCCTGAGACTGGCAGCAAAGGCATGATTAACTAAGCCATTCTTAAACTGAGATCTCGACTCAACAAACTGCTCAGTCAAAACAAAGCTCTCACACAATGGAAATATCCGTTTCGCCATTTCCTACATCGCCAAGCAACACAAAAATTTCTCGTCTCTTCCTCGAATAAAATGTTAGACAATAGCACTATCCCACCTGATGAGGCAGATAACGTGGCCCTATCATGAAGTGCAATGTATTAGTTTGTTCTCTATCTTGTCATCACCCACCATTGCACTTCATGGCACATCCCAACATCATCTGCCACATCAGCTACATTCATTAAATTACAAATAACTCTTGTATTTACTTGGAGAGCTAAATCCATGGACGCATCGACTTGAAAAGTAACAGTAGAATCATAAGTATCATTTCCATGAACATGATTAACTCTTCGTTTAATCGAAATGTATCGTCCCTCAATTCCAACCAAAGCTGAGAGCAAATCATCTATCACAAGAAGTTCCTGCAGTTTTGTTTCCTTTTTTTAACATGAGCTGGCAATTAATCTACAATAAAATAAATTATAAAAAATCATTTCATTACCAAGAATTACCTGCACTCCAGCGTCATAACAGCCTATGGCCATTTCAGCTCCATTGTTACTGCTCCAAAGAATACAAGATAAATAATAAATAAAATATTTTATTAATTTAAACCAAAATTTTATGGGAAAAAGAAAGTGCACCTCCTTATAATAAAATTACCTGAAGGAATCGGCAAAACGAGAGGCAGCTTTAGTTTCCTGCATTAATGAAAAATGAAAGTGTAGCAACCAATCATAATGTGACAGCTCATTATTAGTGAAAATTGATTCCTGACCTGGTGGAAGCGGCCAGTAAGGAAAGGACGCTCGATGTTCCAGCGAGGAGTTGATGGATACGACATTTCCATTTCTCCGCTTCAATGGACCACTCACAGTTCAGTTTCACTTTAGTTTTCTCAGTTCAATTCACAAACAAGAAACATCTTATTTCATTTTCTGTCCCCCACAAATTGCTTATAAAAGCTTTTCAAAATCGAGACATCAAAATCTCTGATTGGTGATCTAATAAAAACGAAGGTGGGCCGAGTTGACCCAGAACTAAGTAAACCCTAGCTATTTATCTTTCGAGTCCCTATTTCAAGACTTGGTTGAGCTGAGCCGGAGCATTCACAGTTGTGATGGAGCTGCCTGTGCTTGGTGTTGGCACAGTGGCTTGTTGTGGTGCTGGTGATAATTGAGATTGGACTGATTTTGGACCAACTTAGTGTTGTATGTGTTTGGGTTTCACTGAGCCAAGATAGCAATTGGCAATTAGGTGATTTGCTTTAAATTTTTAAGATTTTGCTTCTTTATTTTCTTTTATCATTTTATTTAGCTTCCGATCCGAACTGTTCACTTCGGTTCGCATCAGATCCGATTATTTGATTGAAATCAATTATTTTTACTAGTTTTTTTCCTACTAATCGTTGAATTTAATTTCCTCCAATCCTTTTGGTAGGGTGGGCAAATCGGGTTTCAATCCGGGTTGTTCAGGTTTCGGTTTGGGTTTCAACCCATTCATGTTGGAGAATTCAATGCAATCGGGTTCATAGCTCAAACCCAAAATTCGGTTCGGATTTAAATTTCAGATCATTTCAGATGGAGCTGCCTGTGCTTGGTGTTGGCACAGTGGCTTGGTTGTGGTGCTGGTGGTAATTGAGATTGGACTGATTTTGGACCAACTTAGTGTTGTATGTTTGGGTTTTCAGTGAGCCGAGATAGCAATTGGCAATTAGGTGATTTACTTTTAATTTTTAAGATTTTGTTTCTTTATTTTCTTTTATCATTTTATTTAGCTTCCGATCCAAACTGTTCACTTCGGTTCGGATCAGATATGATTATTTGAGTGAAATCAATTATGTTTACTAGTTTTTTTTCCCGCTAATCGTTGAATTTAATTTCCTCCAATTCTTTTGGTAGGGTGGGCGAATCGGGTTTCAGTTCGGGATGTTCAGGTTTCGGTTTGGATTCCAACCCATTCATGTTGGAGAATTCAATGCAATCGGGTTCGTAGCTCAAACCCCAAATTCGGATCGGATTTAAATTTCAGATCATTTCAGATTGAAAGTCCTGTTGTCAATTTCAGTTCAGGATGCTATCAGGTTTCAACCTTAGTATCGGCAGTATGAGTATTTTATGTAATTGGGCAGTTCCGAACCTAACCGAAACCCATGCGTTTTAAATAATGACAGCTGAAGCCGAACCGAACAGTAGAACAGAACCAAAATATTTCTGGTTCAGTTCAGTTTAGTTCTCTATTTTCTCTAGAAGTAACCATTTAGACTGTAACAAATTACAAAAAGAAACTTCACATATTTCTAATTTTCTACACTAAAAATCATTATGCAAATTGCAATAACACAAACTAACCCTTTTTGCATTTTCCCCAAATACAGGAAATGGTAGCTATGGAGATATATGCATATGCTCCAAAAGAAGGGACCCAAATGTCATCAAGTTGATAAGTTAGACTTCAATCAGGGAAAAGTAGATTATCTAATCCAACCAGTCAAAATATTGCCCTAAACTACATGTAAAAAAGATAAAATTGTCACAAACTATCATCTCAGGAACCCAAAAAATTTGCTTCACATTGACAGCAGCATAAGGACACAGAAAGTAAGCAATAATGGAAAACAGTACAGTACTAGAAATCAATCAACATGGCCCTCATTGAATTGCAATTTCCACACTGGGGACCAACAGAAACTATCAAACTAATTTTCAACCCCATTGGGTTGTCTGTAAGACGCTGGAGCCAAATTTAAAGCAAATAAAAAGCCAAGGTGGTGACACAATCTTGGTTTGCATTAATTTGACTAATTTAATTATTAATCAAATTATTAATCACAGCTCAAAAGAGTAATTAATTTGACTAATTTAACTCAGGAAAAAAATTAATAAAAAATTAAAACATAATAAGTAAAAAAAGAAGGCTAAACTCACTGTCTCCGGCGGCTGGCGCGATGTGAACAACTGAAGATGCTGCGACGGCAAAAGTTGAGACCGGAGGGTGAGAAAGTGACCGAAGACGGAGAGAGAGACTGAGCACGTGTAGAGAGGGGCTGCTGGTGGCCTGGTGCTGCCGTGCTGGGCTGCTGCTTCGTGAGCTGCTGCTGCGGGTATGCGTGCTCCTGAGACTTGACGGAGAGGGGCTGGTGAGGCAGAGGGATAGAGGCTGCCACTGGAGAGCTGCTTAGTAGTTAGTGGTGGAGTTAAAGAGTTGGGAATTTATGTTCCGTCATTTGGGGACTTAGAGCAGGGCCGCTTCCCCCCCCTCCCCCCCCAAAACACAATTACGTCGGGCCCGACCCGACCCTACCAAAATAATTTTCATAGAACCGGCAATTAGGACCATATTTATTTTAACGTTAAATTATTTTTTAATACTTTATTTTATATTCATGTTATTTTAATATTTTCTCCTATGCATGTGCCTTAATTCAATAATTAATTATAAATTAATTTAGCTAAAATTATAAATTAATTTATAAGCTTAAATGAAAAAAATTAATCAATATTTATGAAATTATAAATTTAAGATATGATTAAACTTAATTTACAATTACAACATAATAATTAAATAAACCTTATATTTAGGCACAATATAATATTTACAGGAACTACATAATTAATTAATTAACATAAATATATTTAGCTAAAATTATAAATTCAATTATAAGCTTCAATGAAAAACATTAATTAATATTTGTGAAATTAAAATTACCAAAGCTAAATAGCTAATGCCGGCGACAGAACATGTGCGTAGCTGAACGTGTGCGTTGGCTGGCAGGCGGACGCGGCAGGACGACGACAAAGGGCGGCTGGTTCACGTCGCAGCGTCGTGCAGCTGATTGCGATTGGAGATGGAGCAGGTTGCAGGTAGCAGGCGAGAGGGAGATAAATGGAGAGTGGAGACAGTTCGCGACTGATTGGATGGTCGTTGGCTGGCGTGTGGCTGACGGTCACGATGCTGGCTGATGGGATGGCGGCTGAGTGGCTGACTTAGGGTTTTGTCACTGATTGCTTTTGTGCATTGTGAATTTGTGTAAGTGTATGTGGTGTACTGATTTACTGAAGAGTGAAGCGTGCGAGTGTGATGTAGAATTGCAGATACACTGATCTGTGTTGCGTGCGTGTTTAAAAAATGTAAGTTTTTTTTTTTTTTGAAATAGGGTCGGGTCGGGTCAGCTTAAGCCCGACCCTAACCCGAAATGTGTTCGGACCTAAAAATTTTGGTCCGAACCCGACTCAAGACTCGAATATTCGAGTTAAATCCCAAAAAATTAGGGTTGGGTCAGTCGAGCCAAAAGTAGGATCGGATCAAATTGTAAAGACAAAACACAATTGCATGAACTGAGCGGTTTGTGCATCTAGTTCAGTTTTGGAGTCGAACCGAACATAAACCGTTCGGTGCATTAAATCCAAACCATTTGATGTCTGCTAGTTAAATCAAACCGAACTAAATCGAGTATCTTGGTTCAGTTCAGTTTGGCAAAAATCAAACCGAACACCGTACCCTTTTACACGATAATGGGATGGCAATGGTACCCCCAAATCCACCCAAATCCGCCCACCAAAACCTCTCAATCGCGGGTAATTTTGTAGGTTGCATGCGGGTTTGCTATTATAAATTAAAAACCGCACTAGGTTGTAGGTGATTTTGGTATTACCTAAATACCTGGTGAATACCCGCATGGGTATCCACCAACACGTGGCTTTTTTAATTATTTTTAATTGAAAAATTTTAAATCTAAAAATATACTTATATATTTATTATAATTTTGATTGAATTTTCTTTAACTTAATACATGGATTAATATATACTTATTATAATTTTGTATGAATTATTATTTTTTAATTTAATGCATGAATTATTTCATTATTATTATTTTGATGTGAATAAACATAAGGCCAAACAAGAGAATTTTCAATTTCGTTTCTAAATAACTACTCACATGAGCTAATAATGGAAAATCAATTAATAGCGCATTTACTTTGTGGAAGTGGGAAATCAAAATTCATAATTGGAATGATTGAGAGTATTTACTAACTAAATTATAAGGGGAAATGGGATTATGGAAATAAGTATGCGAGTCCTATGCCCTTTTGGGATTGACGAATAGGAACTTGATTACCAAGGGTGGGTGGGAGTCAAGTTCTTATTCTCCGAACTGACTTTTATGCCCCAACTAAATTTCTTATTTACATAATAAAAAATAAAAAATGAACAAATGGATGAAAAATAAACCTAAATCCCAAATTCTAGATTATCAAATTCAAACCAGCAGTAGTGTAATTCGATCCCGTCGAGCATAAGCACTCAATTGGCATCGCGTCACTGCTCATGTGTGATGTTCATCAGTTGCTTGTCAAACCAACGGCAGTTATTACATCAAACTAGCAGCAACTGCTTGTTGAACTAACAACACCCGCGTCATTGGGGTCAGCCTGTAATACAGCTCTGTATGTCATGCAGCTGCCTTTATTATTTTTTTATTATTGCGGATGTAACTGGCCACCGATATCAATTATGGGTAATTTTTAAAAACCTCCCCTGAGGTTTGGGCTTGTTGCAAGTAGATGACGAGAATTTATTTATTTGTAAAAAACCCCCTACCGTCAATTAACTTTAACATTGACCGTTAATTGACTATGCAAAGATAATATTACCCTTAACAACAGTTTGTAGATGGAAATAACTAAAAAAAATTAAAATTGTTGGTTATTTTACCCTCTTTAAATTATTGATATTTTCTTAAAGTTCCTACAAAAAAGATAAAATTAAAAATTCGAAAAATTCTCTTTAAATTATTGATATTTTCTTAAAGTTCCTACAAAAAAAATAAAATTAAAAACTTGAAAATGAAATAGTTATAATCTTTACCTATGATAGTGTAAATCTTTGGAATTGACAAGGATAAAATTATCAAAAAATAGGGTTTGTGCTTTTCGCGTCAATAATTTTAATTTTTTTTAGTTATTTTCGTCTACAAACTGTTGTTAAGGGTAATATTGTCTTTGCACAGTCAACTAACGGTCAATGTTAAAGTTAACTGACGGTAGGGGGTTTTTTATAAATAAATAAATTCTCGCCATCTACTTGCAACAAGTCCAAACCTCAGGGGAGGTTTTTAAAAATTACCCTATCAATTATGAAACAAGTAAATATTGAAGGTAACTATCATACAGCTACCCTCATTTCAAATAAATATCAAACTAATCATTTCAAAGTAGAACACTACCAAAGAACCCCTCAATTTAACTTGAAAATACACTACTTTCTTTTTTTTTTCTCCGAATAACATGAAAACACACGTAAAATATATGAGACTTCTATACTAATTAGAATAATATTTAAATATAAATTAATAAATTGACCAATTAATTTTTAATATTACATTATAAAGTTAAGAATGTTTTACATAAAAAAAAATTATCATAATATTTTATCAATTTTTAGATAATACAACGCAGTATAAATATTTAGACCTATAATATTTCTATATTAGACAAGTATAAAACATCTAATGTTTGATATTTTTAAATAATACTCAAAAACAATCTCTTGTGTAAATTAATTCATAGAAATTAATGTGAAATTAATTACTTTATTCATTATATTATTTATTACTTTTATGATTTTATTTATTCACTATTTTTAAGTCACAATAATTTCTACAAATACTTGTAATGGATAATTACGTATGTATTGTTAATTTTTAATCTATTTTTATTAGTGTTATTGTGATTAATGATATCATAATTCATACACTAAGCCTTTTCCTTTTTTAATGTTGTTAATAACTCTAATGGGCCTTTAGCCTAGTGGTGAATCTCTACCCTCACAGTTAAGCAGGATTGTCAGGGTAAGGGTTTGAGTTCTCATGTACTCAAACTCTCTCAATTAAACATTATGCATGATCGTGTGGAGTTATTTGCAAGTATTTTTCCCTTGCGAAATACGAGTGGAGCAGAGATATCCCTCGTTTGTGATAATTTGATGTGTAATCAGTATTAAAAAAATGTTGTTAATAACTATCATGGCTAGTACTTGGTCAATATTAATTTGATTAAACTAAATTCAGTTATGACATTATTATTTTTTTAGTAATATTGTTAATTTAATATTATTATTTTGGGGGTATGGTTGGGAGAGGACAAATATAACTTTTTAACTCTTACAATCTCTCATGAGTTTAACTCGGTAGCAATAAATGAAGAAACCATCCAACTGTCCCCTTGGAGCTGAGTAATATTGTTAATTATAATTACAATTCTTATTCACATTGCATTGTAAATATTAGAAAAAGAGATAACAACAAGCCCGTGTTTTATGAAATTGTCTCAAAGACCCTTATTATTTTAAAAAATAATCACATATTCCTCTTTTTAGACAATTATGCCCTTTAGCTAAAGTGACCCACCGATATTCTATCTGAACATAATTATTCAAAACAAGATTTATGTAACAGTTTCACTAAATCATGAGGTATCAATATACTATTTGTCATAACCTTGGGTAATTACAATCTGAATGCTACTAATATTGAATAATTTAGAAACGTTTTTAAATTAAATTAAATTATTTGAGTAATGTGCAATATTATAGTTCGTTATAGTATTTGTATACTAAATGTTGTTCAATTCATTTATTAGTGTTACAAAATTATTACAATATTGGTAGATTATAAAATAAGTATCATTGAAATATAAACATATAAAAATAAGTCATCAGATAGAATATAAATTATGTATCCAATTGTATAAGGATAATATTATTAAATTTATCTGTATTAATAAGTTTTTTGATATTTTTTATTTGTATTACTATAATAAACATTTAGAAAGAAAATGTAATAAGGTTTGATTTAGGCGGTAAAACTACCGCCAATATGAAAGAATGATTTATTAAATTTTAATTTTTTTGAAATTTTTTCCTATATAAAATTGAAAGCCTTATATAGCTTTTCTTTTTACCCTAAAAATATAAACACTTTAGTACTTCATATTGTTGAAAACCCTAGCCCCTCGCCTCAGCCGTGCTCAAGCATCACAAGCCAGCCACCATCCTAGTAGTCGCGTCGTCTTCGTTGCAACAGCACTAGATCGCAGTCGTCGTTTCCGTTTCCGTCGCCGTCCCCATCCTGCATATCAGCCGCCAGCTCACCAGCCCTCACTGTCTTGTCACTTTCCTCCACGAACTGTCTCTGCACACAAACCCTAGACTAGCGAGTTGAATCAAAGGGTGAAGGTTGCTCTCTTTCTTTTCTAACAATAAAGAACAAAAATCTCATCAATTTCCTTTTAATAATAACTTCTAATTAGTGATTCGGCACTTCTTCTCAATTTACAGCTCTCATTTTTTAATTTTGTCTTTAATTCTTGAAGAACGAAGAACATACAGAAGCCTTTTAGCTTTCATCGACTTTGATTCTCGAAATTTAGGTATTGCCTCTATTACTCACTTAAAGAATTAAAATTCTTCGCTTTGATTTTGACACTACGGTTAGATTTTGATTTAATGCTTGTTTAATTAGTTTAGAGTTTCATTTAATTTGTTTTGAGTTGTTCATTTTAATTGCATCTTCAAGATGGAATATTGGTACTCTAAATGATACAAAGTTTTATTCCTATGCATTATGATTGGAAGAAGTAAATTGATTGTGCACTTGATATTTTGCATCTTAATTTACAAATGATTTAATGCCTAAATTCTTATTTTATCAACCAAACAGCCAAAAGTGATTCGTTTGGGTTATATAGGCTTATCTGTAATTTTGTGTTATTTATATCTTCATAAATTCTTGTTTATATAGGCTTGATTGTTGAGGCTTCTTTTATCAGTGATGATGTGTTATAGACTTGGTTGTTGAGGTTTGTTTTATCAATGATGATGTGCTATAAAAAAAAAAAAAAAACACACACACACACACACACATTTTGATTTTTTTAAAATATATATAGAATAAGCATGACCATGGATCTTTAGGTGTGTATTAGTAATTTAGTAATTTAGCATCCATTTCTTTCTAACAAGTGCTTTTAAGTTCAATTATTTTATTTCACCTATTCTTTAATGACCATAGTAATCATTAAGGCCGAGCATAAACGTACAACATACTACAAATTGATCTAAAGTAGGAAATACTACAGAATTCAGATGAGGCTGGTTACTAATTTCTGTTATTAAAAAGCTGAGATTTAATTTTAATGTGTTTGTAAGAATTCATGGGTGGTGAGGGTTGCCATTGTATTTGACTCTTTGTCTTCGGAAATGTTTTATCAAGATTTACTTTTGCTAATATCACTCGGGTAATGCCCTGGACATGCTTATCAAATGTCATTACTGCCAGGTTGATGCTTGTTGTCCATAGTTCTTAGTCTCTAATTAATTCAGAATATTGGGAATATCTTTTTATGGCACATTGGTCTTTTCTTTTTGTATATCCTTGATCTGTATTTTGATCGATTAAGTATAGGTTTTTGAGTCCTTGCTCTGTATTTTTTATGGATTAAGTATGAAGCTTTGAGTTTACAATTGATCATGGGTATTTTCTAAAATCTTATTACTTTGAAAAAATTGTAGGTTGGAGGAGCAAGTAAGCCCTTTTCCAATAAGGACAAAATGTCACAAGGTAGAAGGTTTTATCTTCATCTTATTTATTGTCTTAGAATGAAAAAATGACAATTTGCTCAAGCTGTGAAAGCTTGGTAAGGCATTTTAAAAACTAGAAAAGTGAGGATGGCTAATGCGTGGTAACTTACATGGTGATAGATAATTTGGAAGTGTTGCCAAATTAATTTGCGTCTCCGCATTTCAATTTCTATTTCAATCTCCACTCTCTAGTGCTTGAACTGGTAGCACTGTCTTTTTTCCTCTAATTTTATGTAACCTCTTGTGTCATTGTTTATGGATTGAGATATGGTTTCAATTTTTTGAATTAGCTGTGATGACTTTGTTTTGTGGCTCCTTAATATTTCTTAAATTGTTTTGCATAAACATTTGTTTGCTTCCTGATATGAATGTTGTCCCTGTTCGGTCATTTGTTGCAACCTCTCCCATTTTTCATTCTTTTTCCATTTTTTTCTTGAGTTTCTATCTTTAATTTTTCATGTGGAGGATTTTGATATGCTCATTACAGTTTTCTTTAATCATAGGAGTAAATAAAAATATGATATGAAACAATAATTCATAGCATGAATGGAAATGGTAGAAAATTAGAGATTGAACTCTTGTTATTTTAATTTGTTATCTTTGTGGTATTACAATATCTTAGGAATTGTAAAGTAATCTACTCCTTTTTTGTATATTTTTAACTAATTCTGTAATGTCTAAAGTTTTGATTATATTCAGTAATATTACTAATGGGAACTTCAACTAGTGTTTCAGCATTGCGAAGAAGATTCAATTTTAATTGAGTATTTTTGCCAATGTAATTGATTAGCATTTTTCTTTTAGCTATCGGAGATATTTTAATGATCTAAAACTTGCATAGTCTTTAATGTTTCAGTTGAAATTGTAGTTGTTTGATTGTTAGATTTAATTTTATTTGCTTTATTGTTTATTGGATTTTGTTGCTTGTCTTAATTCCGTGGATTATAGTTGTAACATGTAATATGATTTGAGTTGCTATTTTAAAATAAAGAAACATTTACCTGTTATTTTTTATATGATATCTACATGCCATATTATTTAATTTTTTATCACTTGTTACTAATTCTTGATGTATTGTTATCTTTCTCTTTATTCCAAAGATCACTTGGTCGTTAAATGAAAGTAGACATAAAAGTTGCCTCGAACAATTATGCAAGTTGAGAGTAATTTTTATATTTTGAATATAGCTGTTAATAAATCCCTTAAAAAAATATATGTTAAATGAAAATATATGTTAAATGAAAATATATTTTCTATTTATTTTAGATTAAGTCCGAAGTTTTCTGTTGAAAACCAAATTTATTTGATCCTACTTAAGAATTTGGATCATGCCTTTGAAATTCTAAATATTGTTGTTTACTTTGTGGTTGCATTGTGTTTTCTAATGTCATTTGTTTTTTTAATCTGTAGATACTTGAAATCTAAAATGAGCAGCAGCTGAAGTCTAGTTTGTGGAAGTTATAAATTGATTTCATTTTTTGAAGCTATTTGGTCACAAGCTTGTGAAAAATTCTAATTGTCTTATTACATCTGTTTAAATGAATGGAAGTTTTAGTTTACCTTAATTTTTAGTGCATCACAAACAATTAATAGGGCATTTATTATTTTATTTGCAAAGGAATGGCAACAAATCAAGAGTACCTGCCATTCCAATCAAGACATGTCAAATTCAACAATTAAAGTGATATTCTCTTAGTACCAAATTAAGCTGTAAAAAATTTTTTAAAATGATTTTAGTCAAGTCAGAAAAATTGAAGAACTGATTTTGTAATTGAAAAATTAACTTAATATAATTTATTTTTGAGATAAAAAAGTGTACTTTGGTGTAACATATCGAAACATCAAAAGTAAGTATAAACAAAATTACGTTAAAAAAAAAAGAAACCTAATCAAGTTGAAATGATAGAAAAAAAATTGATGTTTTAATACAAATAAATTAGCATAAATTTTATTAATTTAAAATATTTTGGAAGTTATAACTTACGTTTGCCTTAACTTTTTAGAAGATAAATTTTTTTGAGAAGCATAGCAATTGGCTGCATCCTTATATGGTATTATTGTTTAAGTTATAACAAATTAAGGAAATTCTTTTAAAAGTAAAGAGAAAGATGAAAATAAATTTATAAGGTTATTTTAAACGTAAATAATTAAAATTAATTAAAATGGAGAAAAGTGATTCAAAAGAATTAGAATTTTCTAATTTTTTATTTAAAATTATCATGATCTAAAACTTGAATTTAGACATTTTTTATTTGAAATAGAATTTTAATTTTCAAATTATAAATTTTTCATAGCAAAATGAGAAATGAGAAATGAACAAACATTTATGTAGAGGTCAAAAGATCAAGTATGGATAATCAAATTAATGATTAAAATAATCTCTCAAAATAATGAATAATGATTTTTTTAATCTTTTTTTCTCTTTCAAGTACAAACAAAACATTTTTGCCAACCTTTAAAACTTTGATATAACATATTAATTTTCATGGTTCATGGAATAATCGTATAATAAATATATAATTTTATTTGATCATAACAATTTGAAAAATAAAATGTTTGAGGAGTATAACAATTGCATGCAAAGCTGTTAAAATGAATTTTGGTTGAAGTCAAATAAATTAATTATTTGAAAAGAAATAGAATGACAACAATTTTAAATGAATTGATAAAAAAATTATTTTCCCAGAAGCTTGTAAAAAATTCTTATATACAAATGGATGAAAATTTTGATTTTGTTAATTTTTTAGTGCACTAGATAACTTAATAGGGCATGATAATTTCATTTACAATTACAATCATTCTCAATTGCTATTTATTTATTTACAGTTGAAGTTATGAAAAATTAAAGCATTTAGTTTGAGAAGTAAAGAGAAAGATGGAAATAAATGCATAATTTTTTTAAATATAACTAAATACTATTAATTAAAATTATTAAATGATAATAAATATGTATAAAGATTAAAAGCTTAAGTATATATAAATTCAAGTTCAGAAGAACTCATGAAGTAACGAAGATTAAAAAAAAGGAATTAAATTAAGGACCCAAAACGTTGAAAATGATAAAGGGTTGCAATAAAAAAAAATTCAGTATTGTATAGTAAATTGATATTTGTTAAAACAATAAGGGGTTATATATAATTGGCCTTACTGATATTGTTGTTATTTTAAAAAAGTAATATTATTATTAGTTGAAAAAAGGACATGGAACATGTATCTATAGTGTTGGAATATAATGAAAATAATAGGAACATAAAACCATTGTAAGGTGTAAAAGAGTAAGAATAGCTTAACCTAAAAGTGTGAATAATTTACTAAAAAGTTGAAATATTATAACGGAAAGCATGAATTTATGAAGTAAACTTGGATCATTAGCCAAAATATTGGAATATACTTAAAAGAGTAAGAATATGTAACCAAAAAATCAAGAAAATAAAGTTGAAATTGATTAAAAGAAACTAGGAATACAAAAAAATAAACTTGAAACATCTAATCAAAATATTGGAATTCAATACAAAGAGTGGGAATATAGAACCAAAAAATGGTGGAAAAAGGAGTGGAAGAGCAGAAATTAAAAGTTGGAATAACTTGATAAGAGTTTGATAAATTCCAATGAAAAGTAGAGATCCGAAAAATGAACTTAAAACATTCACCTAAATGTTGGAATTCAATAAAAAGAGTAGGAATATAGTATCGTGAAAAAAAGAGTTGAAAATGTTAACACAATAGTTGGAACAACTTACAAAGAATTTGATGAATTCCAATGAGAAATAAAGATCTTAAAAATGAACTTGAAATATTAACCCAGAATATTGGAATTTAGTATAAAATAAAATAGGAATATATAACCAAATCGTGGTGGTAATAATAGTTGAAGAACTTAACCCAAAAGTTGTAAGTATCTACCAATAATATGATAAATTCCAACAATGAATAGGGATCTGAAAATAAACTTGAAACATCCACATAAAATATTGAAATTCAATTAAAAGAGTATGAATATAAAACCAATATATTGTAGGAAAACGAGTGGAAGTGCTTAACACAGAAATTGAAACAAATTAACAAGAATTTAATAAATTCTAATGAAAAGTAGAGAACTAAAAAATAAATTTGAAACATTTACTCAAATATTGCAATTCAATAAAAATAGTAGGAATATAGGACCAAAATTTGGTAAGAAAATAAGTTTAAAATGTTGACCCAAAAGTTGGAACAACTTACAAAGAATTTGATAAATTTTAATGAAAAACATAGATCTGAAAATAAAACTTGATATATTTACCCAAATGTTGGAATTCAATAAAAAGAACAGGAACATAGAACCAATAAATGGTGAAAAAGTAGTGGAAAAGCATAACCCAGAAGTTGGAATGACTTAACCAGAGTTTGATAAATTCCACTGAAAAATAGAGATCTAAAAAATAAAACTTGAAATATTCACCCAAATATTGGAATTCAATAAAAAGAGTAGAAATATCAAACCAAAATTTGATAGGAATAAAAGTTGAAGAGGTTAACCCAAAAGTTGGAAGAACTTACAAAAAAATTTGATAAATTTTAACGGAAAGTAGAGACCTAAAAACTGAACTTGATATATTTACCTTAAATATTGGAATTTAATAAAAAGAATAGAAATATAATACCAAAAAATGGTGGAAACAACAATTGAAGAGCTTAACCCAAAAGTTGTAAGTACTTACCAATAACTTGATAAACTTAAATAATAAATAGAGATTTAAAAAATGAACTTGAAATATTTATGTAAAATATTAGAATTCAATGAAAAGAGTAGGAATATAAAATCAAAAAGTGCTGGAAAAAAATAGTTGAAGAGCTTAACCTAAAACTTGGAAAGAATTACCAAAATTTTGATAAATCCAACAACAAGTAGGGATAAAAAAATAAACTCGAAACATTCACAAAAAATATTGGAATTAAGTAAAAAGAGTAGAAAGATAGAACCAAAAACTGGTGGAAACAAGAGTTGAAGAGCATAACTTAAAAGTTTGAAGAATTTAACAAGAATCTAATAATGTTTAACAAGTAGTCGAGATCTAGAAAATGAACCTGAAATATCCAAGCAAAATATTAGAATTCAATGAAAATAGTTGGAATATAGAACCAAAAAGTAGGGTTGGGCAAAATCGGGTTAGGGTTGGGTTCGGATCAACCCGATCGGGTTTCGGGTTGGTCAAGTTGAATAAAATTTCATCCGAATTCAACCCAAATTTATAACCCGATTCGATCCGATCCGAATATATTTGGATCGAATCGGGTTATAAATTCGGGTTGAATTTGGATCGGTTCGGGTTTGAAACGGGTCGAATTAGAAAAAGACTTATTAACATTTCACTTCCAGTCTTCCACACGTCACTTTCACAAATATCATCACCATCAAGTTCCAAAGCTCAAACTCAAAGCTTCCAAAACTCGATTCTACAACCAAAATTTGAGTTGCTGCTTGCTGGGTTAATGGGGCTTGAATCGGATCAGATGATGGTGGAGGAATGGAGGCTTGGAGGTGGCGCAGCAAATCTGGTACTTTGTAGTAGTAGATCGGTCGATCGGAATCAGATCAAGATCCTCGCAGAGGCTCGGTGGTTGCTGCGTGGTGGTCGGCTGCAGCTTGCTTCGTTAAGGTGACGGGTTGTGTGGCTGTCGGTGGTGGGTTTCAAGTTGCAGGCGACGGGCTGTGTGGCTATCGGTGGTGGGTTCCAAGTTGCAAGCGGGAGGGCGTCGCTTGTGGGTGGATGACGCACCGGTCGGCAGTGGGCTGCTCACTGCTGCTTGAGTGCTTGTGCAGTTGTGCCATATGCAGTGGTTAGACTTTTGTTTGTAAGGGTTTGTGTGTGTGGATCGTGAGTGTTAAGAGGTGTGTGTGTGACAGTGAGTGTTTAGGAATTAGGATAAGGTTTGGCGGTTATGATTTTTGATTTTGTATTTGTTTTTTTTTTTTTTGTAATTTTGTGTCAACCTAATCGGGTTTTCAGATCGGATCGGGTTTCAACCGATCCGAACACGACCTGATCGAGTTGACACAATTGCACCCGATCGGGTTCTATTCACAACATGATCCGATCCGAACCCGAAAATTTTTCGGGTTGGATCGGATCGAGTTGGGTATTTTGCCCACCCCTACCAAAAAATGGTGAAAATAAGAGTGGAAGAAGTTAACCCAAAATTTGAAATAATTTTACAATAATTTGATAAATTTAAACACGAAGTAGGGATCTAAAAAGTAAATTTGATACATTTACCCAAAATATTGGAATTCAATAAAAATAGTAGGAATATTGAACCAAAAGTAATGGAAAAATAAGTTGGAACAACTTAGCAATAACTAGATAAAGTCTAATAGAATATTGAGATTAAAAAATAAACTTGAAATATCAACCTGAAAATTAGAAATTTAATGAAAGAACTGGAAATATAGAACTAATAACTGATGGAAAAATGAGTTGAAACAACTTATCAGGAATTTGATAAATTCCAATGGAAAGTAGGGATCTAGAAATTGAACTTTAAATATCCAAACAAAATTTTGGAATTCAATAAAAATAGTAAAAATATAGAACTAAAAAATAGTAGGAACAAGAGTTGAAGAAATTAACCCAAAAGTTCAAATAATTTACTAAGAATTTAATAAATTCAAATGCGAAGTAAGGATCTAAAAACTAAACTTGATGTATCTACTCAAAATATTGAAATTCAATAAAATAGTAGGAATATAGAACCAAAAAGTGGTAGAAAAATAAATCGGAACAATTTACCAAAAACTAAATAAAGTTTAATACATTACAAAGATATAAAAATAACTTGAAATATATACCTAAAAAGTTGGAAGTTAATGAAAAGAGTGGATCTATGGAACTAAAAACTAGTGGAAAGACGAGTTGAAACAACGTACCAAAATTTAGATAAATAACCACGAAAAATAGAATTTTGAAAAGTAAACTTGAAATATGCATTATAAATATTGGAATGTGACAAAATAAGTAGGAATGTAACTATTTTGTGACATGTTTATATTTTTTGTACTATTTTTAAATTTAAAATTATTACAATCTTTTTCCTCATTTAATTACAATTTTATCCTTTTTTTCCAAATTTTTTCATAATTTTTTCACATTAAAAACAAATAAAAATATCATTTTCATTATATTATCCGGTTAAAATCCGGTTGTACCAGTTGCATGCACGCGCTGTATGAGATACAGCTCTGCATGGTAGGTGGACTCGCGTCATTGAACCAATAGAAGCAGCTTGTCGCTGTCATCTCTGATTGCCACCTATGATGATTTTCATTGTTTTTGTTATTATTATCATGAAGATTTTTGAATAATAATAATTAGAAGAGAAAATATCCACCGTCCACCTGTTTTTTTCAACTTTTTTCAAAAATACATAATTCTTTTTTTTTTGTTGGAATCCACCTAAAGTTACATTTTGTTTCACTTTTCCACTTCCGTTTGGAATCCGTTAAGAAAACTAACGGAAACTTAAAAAAATGACCATTTTACCCCCGAACCAAAAATTACAATTTCACCTTAAAAAAATGCCAAAAATAATTAGATTTAATGATAAATATCATTATTGGTATGTTAATAAAGTATAAAAAAATCTTAACTACTAGAGATTATAACTCAATAAATAATAAAATTCTATTTATTTTAAATTCAACTGATCGTTTGTGAGATTGAGTTATTTTTAATACTACTATTATAATTTAGCATTCTAATTACAGACATATTTAAAAAAAAACATGCATTTGATGGTTGTGGAATTAATTTCTTTATTAATCGATGGGAAAAATATTTAGATTTAATTTGATTATTTTTGGTAATTTTTAGGGTGAAATTGTTATTTTCGTTTTGGGGGGTAAAATGGTCATTTTTTAAAGTTTCCGTTAGTTTTCTTAACGGATTCCAAACGGAAGTGGAAAAGTGAAACAAAAATGTAACTTTAGGTGGATTCTAGACAAGAAAAAAAAAGAATTGTGTATTTTTGAAAAAGTTGGAAAAAACGGATGGACGGTGGATATTTCCCTAATTAGAATTATTATAACAAATAATAACAATAGTAATGATAATAATTAACTAAGAACATTTTGTAACTTTCAGCCACTTATTCCAATTGCAAAATAAAGTAAACACATCAAAAGTAATACAACTCATTTCAATTTCAATTCTTATAGTTCAAGTATAAGAACTTATTCTGATTCTCATTACAATCTATTCTGATTTTAATTTTTTTTTATTACCAATTGATAAATGCACTATGAAGTCTTTTGACTTTTGGATTTTAAGAGTAAGTTGGTGGCTTAAAATTATATAAGCCAAGCCTTCGGCTTTTTGCTTACAAATAGGAGAGGTCGTGGCTTAACAATGGCTTCCATTGATCCTATTAAGGATGATATGTTGTTCAATGAATAAATTGCTTTTTTTATTCAATTAATTCCTACATGTGTGGTTTAATGTTTATGGTTCGTATCTCACTTTCACGTGATTAGGTAGATGTTATTAAATATTTTTCATCAATTTTGTCATTTGTTATTCGATTATTAGAATTAATGTTTGACTAAATCTATGCATAGGGTTTCTAAAGTCTGTATGTAATTATATTTGATTTTGTTTATTTCATTATATTGTTTACACCGAGTATTTAAAAAATCTTTGACTCTTTGTTGTTCAATATATTTACACGTGATGCTTAAATATTATACTAATAAATAGAAAAAGAATTTACACAAGATTAATTTTACCTGAACATAATTATTTCATTCATTAGTAAACATAGATTAATTTTGAGTTCACTCTAAAATTGAAAATTGATTGATAATTTGTCTGATGAGTTGAATAGTGTTGGATTTTAAAACTTTAGCAACTTCAATCTCTTGAGTTCTTGCATTAATTTACTCATTTTAATTTTATTTGCATCTTTATTTTAAATCTCTTCAAACAAAATATTTTCTTTTTATCTAAGGTAGAATTGTAATTAGCTTATATTAAATTTAGCTTTCTTAAAATTAACAGCCAATGTGGTTCAACCCCTTTATTCATAATCTACACTCTACAATAGATTCGTATGCTTGCAAGTACATTAAAATTTACAAAACAGTTATCAATTACCATATATATATATATATATATATATATATACATATATATATATATATAATGAAGATATTATACATACATATTTATAAAGGTACAAATAAATTTTAACATTATGCATATTAATCATTTGCATTCTTTCAACAATTTAATAATAAAATTTATCAAGCACAAACAACCACATTAAAAATTATAATACTTTTAAAAATATTTTACCAAATATTTAATTAATTATCTTTAAAATTAATTATTTTTATAATAATAATTTTTTAAAAAGTACCATGTATTACCAAATTGATTCTAAGAATCGACAACCAACGGTGAACATCTTAATGACGATAGCAGAAAATGATAGCCGATAATGGTGGCTTGTTCCTCTGAGTTTTTATCTTTAGTCATATTATTAATTTAATATAATCTATTAAAATATGCAATACGCTCCAAACAACAATTGAACACTATTTTCCATACTATTTTATTGGCAACTTTATTTGGTACATACAGTGCGCCAGAGACACCTATAATGTTATTTTATTTTTCCCAAGACAGTAGTTTAATGGAAAAATTTATCATTTCTTGTTTTGTTTATCGAGTAGAAAACACATCAGGATAAAATTCAAAATAGAGCAGACCCTTGTCCTAAAAATTGTAACATACAATTCTGGACTGCATATGTAAAATATGGAACCCATTGTATCTTTGTAATGGCCAAAGCCAACAATCACATTGGAAGAAAGAAATCATGTGACACACATCAACTCAAATGCTATGAATAATCTGGAATGAAATGGTGTTAGTGACAGAAAACACAGAGACAATCTTTACCCATATAACCTCAGGATCAGCAGATTTAGTCTCAAAATTCAGACTGGTGCCAAAAACCGGTTGCATCCTCAACATGGCGCTCAACTTCAACCAGAACTACATGCATTTCGCAGTTCAAAAATACATTTCATCAGGAAAACAGAAATTAACCAAAATCATCATTTTTGCTGGAAGTTAATTCCTGCTGTATATCATATCATGAGATTTCAGTGCAACTGTTTGCAATCAAAATTTGGAGAAATAAAACTAGGCATCTTGGGACATGCAAAAGCCCAAATCAAAGTAAGACAACCAAATGAAAGTGATCAACAACCTGAACTTACCTCACTTGAAAATTGCCATAACATATTGTACAGTTTATGTCTTTGCCTAAATATACTTCAATCCAGAGATATATTGCTGTCTAGAGATTATATATTGGGCCAGGGAATAAATAATTCCTAATAGCCCCAATACCTTAACCTGGATCACATCTGTTATTATGATGGATGGAAGATTTAGAGGCAATGTCAATAGTGGTGTCGAGTCCGTCTGCTTAGTGTAACTCCACACAAACCGGTTGAAGACGATATGGCTGGGAAATGTAAGAATGAGAAGGGCCAAATTCTTTACCGCAAAGAACCAGTCAGGACCCCCAACTTCAAGACCCCAGCCTGCATTCCCATGCCAGACATCTTGCCATATGCTATATAGGGAGCTCAAGATCAAGTAGCCTGATATGGCTACAGTCACTGGGAAGTACCTCTGCTTGTCCCCGAAACCAGCAACAAAATCAGAATCCTGGTTGAGCAGTAATAAAATAGGAGCAAGGAAGAATATTGCCTGGTTTGAGCCCCCTGTAAGATTGACATTCAATATTAAGCATATTGCAAAACACATTATAGTAGCAACATTTCCAACTGCTGGCATCCAAGCACCCTCAGTGGCCATCCTCTTGATTGAGAAAGTTGGAACTGTAGATGCTCGACGCTGCTGCATGAATCTCATTCGTGGAGGAAAACTAGTAGAGCTGCCTTGACTGCTAGAATGGCTATGTCTAATTCCACCCCTCTCCACAGCCTTTTCCCGCATAAGTGAGGCAAGTTCAAACTTTATCTCTAAAGCTATAAGCATAAATATTGCTGCATATAAACCAAGGAGAGATGTCCTTGCACCCTCAACAGCCAGTAGAGTTGTGAGTTTCCTGTCTTCCTCTTCAAAATCACCAAATCCATTATCCCCAAGGATGCTTTTGATCCTCACCTGACCCTCCAACAGATATGTCACAGGAAAGAGGGCCACAAGCAGTGCAAATATCCATGGTAGAAGCTTTGTGCTTGAAGCGGATGGAAAATGGGTAAAGACCACGAAGACACAGGTACCAACCATGGTTACAACGATGAGGGCATGCAAAACTGTGGCCTGAAGAAAGAACTCAGCAGATATGTAGATTCCAAGAGCAATCCCCATGACAATGGAGTAAAATGCTCTCAACTCTACAATGTATTTAATAGGTATGATAGACGTCACAGCTGCCAGCGTGAGCAAAATTGCAAGAATTATCAACCAAGATGGCCATGTAGGTTTTGATGCCATGAAACCGTAGATAGAGATATCATCAGCAGATTGACGAGCAGCTTTGATCAGATCAGATCTATATGTCCATGATAATGGGATTGGAGGCTGCATTAGAACAAACAGTACACCTGTAGCCACCACCAGCACTAGACATCTCTTGGCAGACTGCACAAGGAAGAGAAGAAAAGGTCATTAGTCTTGTATATGAATCTCATGCTTCATCAGCCAGTTAGTATGAGCAATACATAAAATACATTCTTACCAAGATACTGAGACTTCAATGAGCATAAACATCTGTTATTAACAATGTTTTTCTTTCTTTCATTTGAAAAAAAAAAAGGTCATGGTAAACGGAACAGCCTTCAGTTCAAGATACAATTTATGATTATGACATGTTATATACAGCTCTATTCACACATATTTACCATTCACAATATCATAATATTCCTCCTCGCAGTACTCAAAAACTTCATCAACATGTATCAGTCCCAAAGATTGAATATTTATCCAGACATTATTAGAAGATCGACATTATGAATTGAATACAAATTTGATGATTTGCATCATCAAAACCACAGCATAAAATTTCTTAGGGTCATCATTTTCTTATTATATTCATACCAGGACATGAGAAAAGTGTAGAGCAACAATGGGCACACAAGCCAATCCCGTCAAAATGATGCAGAAACCCAAAAGTAAACCATCAGAAGGAGGTCTCCCGTTCCACCACTGCAGAGCTTCAAAAATAGTTTCACGGCAAAACCAGACAGCTAAAGCCACCACACTAGCATGTGCGTAACCTTGCCAAGCCTTCATCTTTGAGGCTGTTCTTGACTTATCCCTGCAAAGTTTGATTCATGAAGCAATAACCAAAATCTGAATTATAAAGGAGAAAAGAAAAACTTTGAGAAGAACTAGATCTTCTAGAAACAGAACTATCAAGCACCTACTTGTAAAGAAGCAATGGAGGAGAAACAGCCAACAAAAGAATTGCTGAAACCCAGACAACAGACTTTGATGTAATAAAAAGCACCGCCAGTTTTGAAGAATAGAGGCAAGTCAAAATCCAAACCGCTTTTGGTCCAATTCGATTATCCACTGACAGTCTTCTAACCAAGGCTAAACCAACAAATGTTGTTAAGATGACCATATAGCTTGGATACATTATGTCATCCTCCAACCCATAGTAGTAAATGCTTGAGTAATTAAAAAATCGATTCTCAATGTAGCACAGTAACAATGCATGGCTGATCAAGGCAACCTCTGTCATAAAATGTAGCTTTGTTGGTAGAAGAGCTAAGCCAGGAACAGCCATGGCCAGGACAACATCAGCAACAATGAGTTTACAAAAGGTTTTCAAAGACATGCCTGCCAACCAGATATTTAGATCCCAGAAGTTATGCATCACAAACCAGATGACCATCATGCTGCTCAGTGAAACAAAGGCAAAGTATGATGGCAAGCTTTTCTTTGTAAAAAAACGAGCCAAATAAAAGCCAGCTATTGAAGGAACCGCAATAAACTGCAAGATAAAGAATAAATAATAATAGTTTTCAGAACAATTTCTTCTCTCTTTTCCCTTGAAAGATAAGAAATTCCTAAACTGGAAGGAACAAATACATGAAAACTGTAAAAGTTATTCGAAAAGAACAAAGTAGATACAAGAGACACGTTAAATTGCATTGCACCACAGAAACCACATGCCAAAAAGGCAATTAACAACGCTGCAGGCATTTAGATGGATGGGTAGGCACAGCACCAACAGGAACAGTAACAGAGCATGAAGCCCACAAATCAGATCAAAAGCAATGCATAAATCCTATAATGCACAGAAATGTAAAATTACCAGAGCTTATATATCCTACTGAGGACATACTAAGGTTTATTGGATGAATATCTTCAACTGCATTTGTTGGAAACCTAACAAATACTATTCTAATGAGTTAAGCCTATGAAGAAGATAATCTTCACGAGTGAAAACTGAACCTGCAACTGATGAAACTTCTGCAATGTAACAACCATGGAAAACTCTACCAAATTTATTTAAGCAGACTTACTTTGACCTACATCTCCTACATTTTGAGAATGAATCACAAAGGAACCACATACACACTTTATTGACCAATACACACATTATAAAAGTATAACAACAAGATCATTTGGTTGAGCGTACTCATGAATAGATGACCAATAAATTATATACACATTCCAATAACAAGCAGCTGCAACTTCCTTTTTAGCTATTTAATTCTTATCATCAGAGACCAGTATCATGGCTCTAAATGACAATTGGTGCTGCTATGGCTGCACAAAATGTTAATTCTGATTCCAGCCGAAAAACCATGCACTGCTACCATAATGTATCCTTTCGGTGGACATTCAATCATTCCTATGTAGAAATGTACAATTGGCCTCTATTTTTTGCATCCTTAGTGGACAGCTGATCCATGTCATTGTATTAATTCTTCATTGGAGTGTGTGTTTTGCTCGTCTTTTAGTTTATCCATTACTTTATAAAGACAAGTATCCCTTATTAGATAATGACTATATATATATATATATATAGAGAGAGAGAGAGAGCGTAATTTTACAATAAGGAAATCCCTTACTTTAAAGTAAGGAACAAGCTAAAAGACAGAAAAACACAAACTCCACTGCATTGTATTGAAATCTATGTTTTTTGGTCTTTTAGCTTGTCCCTTACTTTATTAAAGTATGGGATTCCCTTATTGTAAAATTACTCTTATAAAGTAAAATTCGCATCTAAGCACTTGAAAATGAAAACCTTAAGGTCCATACGTCTTGACCTCTATCCTCCATGTAAGGAATAGATTTAATTAGCATTCACCACCTTCTGTTGACAAATATCTTATCTAAGTTAATTGAAATTTCGCTCTCCAAACTTTTATTCTTCACATCTCCCAGAATTCTATGTTACACAGCAATTACCCAAATTCATTATCAAATTTCAAGTCAACCATAATGCCCGAAAAACTAAGATGAGCATTTCTTCCTTAAAAATGCCAGAGCAAATCCTCTACTTTGAGTCATAATCAACAACTATTGCACTTGATCCAATTACATTCCCAATTCCCAAGTAACTGAAAAAAAAAAACTAACATCTTAGATTGCTTATACTTTACTGATGCTCATTCATGAAAAAACAGCTTTTGCCATTCGTCATATCAAATGGGAAAAGTTTTACTATGTTGTCTTTTACATTATGATACACTGGTCAAAGTAAATGAATACGAGTATTCCTCCGAAAAACTTGAGAATCTACATCATACAATTAGGGATCTAAACAGAAGCTCACACTTGGTATAAACAGAACACAGATCCTCAAAACCCTAATTTAATAATGCACCATATAAAAGGAGCTAAAAACAGAATGCTACTAAAATGTTCATGAATGATGCCTTCACTGAGTTTGTATTTTTTTTTTTGGATAAGAAACTGGAAAATGTATTAATAAGAAGAAGTAAAAACAGATGGTGGGAATTTGTGTTTATATTTAGAAAATATAAAGCAGAAGAGCAAAAACCATCATCGGCAAGTTACAGCATCACAAGCATATCATACAAATATGACTCAAGAAATTAAAATATAAAAAGGAATAAGTACTCTACAACAAGAAGCGTACCACTAGTGGGAATCCCACAACAATAGCAGCAGCAGCACTAACAACTACAGCCAAAGCTGTAAACGCCACTGAGCTGGAAGCATCAGAGATCATACCAAGTGCATAAGCACCAGCACCAGTAGCCCCTCCAAGCATAGTAGTAGTCACAAGAAGATAATTCACCGGTGGTGGGACCTGAATGTACTTCCCAAAAGAGTGAAACACCACCCTAATCTCCAAACAAATGACCACCACAATCAAAGCAAGAGCACCGTTAACAACACGAATGCTATGCAGTTGGTTCTCACTCCTGGTAACCCACCAAAGCGCACCCCTAGTGGATGCATAGAGTTGGAACAAAAAGGGGATAAAGAATAGCAGAAACAGATCACAAATAGAAGCAGCTGATGAAAATACAACCGAGTAATGTGATGCAATGTGAAATAGCAAAGGGGAGAACAATAAATTCAAAGTATGCATACAGCTCTCAAGGGTACTCAGAATTAAATTATCATCAGGGATCTCTCCACCATGATACTTCACTTCTTGCTTTGATTTGAAAGACGAAGCACGCGGAATCGAATAAAGCCAATAGAAAATACAATTAAATGCCATTAGATAGTAAGCAGCATTGTTCATACCAACAGCAGAAACAGTTGCCCACGTGAAAATGACCGACGCAGTGAACGGCAAACACGCGAATAAAAGCCGCTCGAGAGCGAGCACTATTGAAGGGTTTTCGATTTGAATCCATTTAAACTGAAGCGAAGCCCAAGTGCCTATTAAAAAGTTCGTGTAGGCGCATAAGAATGTCGCGAGGAGACCGAGCGGGATTGAGTTGAAGGTCACAAAAAGACTCGAGCTGAAAAAGAAAGCGATCTGTGAGGCGATTAACGAGAACCAGACGCCGAAGAACGAACCGGATTTGAAATTGAGAGAATCGATAATGTAAGCGAGCATTAGACCTAGGGTTATAGTGGTGACCACGGGGGACCCACCTAAATCGAGCAGGAAAGCGGCGCACGGCACAAGAGCGATTGCGATGCGCGCGTTGTGTGCGAAGGAAGACGGCGAGAATCGCGATTTTTTCAAAGATCTGCTGCTGTTAACAGCACCGTTAAAGTTGTCGTTGCTGTTGGGGCTAGGGTTTGAGTAAGGGGAGGAGAGGTTGTTGTATGAGGTGTTAAAAGAAGGGGCGCTTATGGAGGCGGATATGTAAGGTCGGAATGAGCGCGGATTCAGCTCCGGCGGCAACATTTTTGCCGGAAATTTTGAACGGAGAGAGAGGGCGTTATATGGTGGCTTTTTCGTTGACTGTGATTTGATGCGGATAGAAATTCCGAGCAAGACTGAGACTCACCTGGTGTGATTTGGGGTATTTGCGGTAAAAACGGTGACGTGTTTAGGGGAGATCAGAGCCAAGAACGTACGTGGCTGAATACATGGCAACATCGCATTGCATAATTTTGACAAAGGTCAACGTTACGCTTACAATTATGTACTTTTGACACAAACGAGTTTCTTTTCTAGAATACGCACAAATTTTTACAACAGTGTATATGCCCAATTATTTATCGACTTAGCCCCAGTAATCTTCTTTATATTAGTTCTTAATTTATCTATTTATAAAATTACTGCAAATGATAAATATTAAATAGGTTTCAAGTATTTTCAAGGAACCAGTTTGAGATAATTGTTCATGAAACAATCTTCTTTTAACTTTTATTGTGCCGGTGAAATAAGTCATTAGATAAAAAAGTAATTTGATATTTAATAAATTATATTGTTGTGATTACTGAGTTTCAAAAATAGGATATATGTGTTTGATAAAATATATTTGGTAAAGTTTATTATTAAAGTATTATAGTTGTATTGTTTTATTGATACAAAAAATTTGATCATACAGGAAAAATTGATAAAGAGTTGTTTTACTTGGAAAACTCATGTCAGAGAACTTAATGTCTTTGGGATTGTCATTATTAATAAAGAGTGAAGAGCTCGGTTTAGTCGGAATCTTGCAAGACAATAACCCATGAGAGGTCAACGGAGGTGTTAGCCATCTAGATCCTCCGATACTTAAGTTAGAGACCGAGAGTAGCATAATAACAAATAAATAATAAGAGAGAGAAGAGATAATAAGAGAAAAGCTTGTAGGATATTGTACTCTGCAAATTTTAATGTACTCACAAGCATACAAGTCTATTGGAGTATAGATTAGAAATAACGAAGTCGAACCCAAATGGACTATCAAATTTTAAGAAATCTAAGTTTGATCTAGATAATTAAAACTCTACCCTAATTAAAAAAGAAAATATTTTATTTGGGCTATTATTATAATGTCGAGCACTAAGTCCCGGCAGCATACTGAAAATTTAAATCAAACCATTAGATTAAAATAGAATGAGTATAACGGTTGATATTTTATATTCAATAAAAATAGAAAAAGAAAAGCAATTGAGATGCTGGTTCTCAAAAGAAAATTCCTAAAGTTCTCTCATTCCTTTTTTCCCCTCTCACTCACTAACACGATTTCTTCGCTCTCTCAAAAGGAAAATCCCTAAAATTTCTTCCCTTTTTCAAATCCATTCTCTCATCCGATTCTCATCACCCAAAATCAAATCCACAATCTCTCTCGTACAATTGGTGTGGGCAATCTAATGCTATTGGTGTCAATGTGCAAGTATACACAATAAGTAATATAGTGATAAGTATTCAAGACCATCTCCATAAGAATTCATGTTATATGAATTGCTACAGTAACTTTATCAGTGCAATTTTGTTCTAAATTAAAAATAAAACAATTTATGAAACTAAAACTAATAAAAATAAAAATACAATAAGTAAAATGCAATAAAATAAATTGTCATGTTAACACAATGATATAACCAATGAGAAAGGAATAGTTGAGTGATTAAACTCACTTAATGGTTTTGACTATTTTTCTAATTTTTGGTTTGGTTGCTAGAGCATCTAATACAGCACTGGGCAGAATCCTTATGTATCTTCAGCTGTCGCTTGTTGGATGTCTTATATCTTGATGCAACTTAACAGTGACCAATTATTATGCTAACATAAGATATAACATTACACGTTTTAGATTCTAATTACCCTACAAAGTGAATCCTTTTGTCTAGTTCATCACTAATTTTAAATTAAGCATGACCCTTTTCGAATCAAGTTAAACTCAACTCAGGAAATCCAATCTAAAACCAAGTATCGTTCTGATATGGTTCATTAAGTCAGACATTTTTGAGACTATTTCTTAACTAGTATCACTAAATGGGTGGTCAGTCGAAATAGAGAATTGAAATAAGTATTATCAAAACAACGTACTATAGTAAATATACATCAATACATATAATCAGTCAATTAACTATAAAGATTGTTTATCACTCGATGACAAGTAACTTTAGTTCATAACTTGTGATAAAACAAAAATCAAAATAGTTTCGGCCATCAAACAAGTCTTCATAACAATAAAAAAACAAGAGAGCAAGAATAAGAGTTGAAATCCACTTGTCCTATTGAATCCCCTCGATGTTCTTCTTGAATCCTTTGTTGCAGCCCTCAATTCTCTGTCTTGATATCTGTTTTCTCTTGTGTTGTTTCTCAATTATTTTTCTCTAATGATGGCCCTCTCTTTTGCTTTCTAATGTGCTCTTTTTATAAGTCGAAATTAGGATTACCAGAAACGTATAGCAGTGAATCTCTTATTTTTAGAAATTTTAGTTTGCAATCTTCCATTTAACGCGGGAAATCTCGTTTGTCGTTGCTGCAGGAGTTGTTGCAGCAATTGTGCTATAGTATATTGCTCTAACATCTTCATTATTCCATACTCACTTTAATTCCATTGCGACCAAGTTCTTTTATAACTCTTCAAGCATGCTGCTGCAACGTTCCATCCATGAAATTTGAGCTTTTGGGTCACTTACAATTATGCATGTAATCAGAGCACACAATAATCTATAAACACATGAATTTTATAAAATTTAAACTTAAATGACTACCCATGCAAAATGGAACTAAAATGCAGTTGATTTAAGCATAAAAACACCATGATAACTCTCATTTCATAGAATTATCACACCTCCAAACTTAACCCATTACTTGTCCTCAAGTAATATCAACAAACCTAACACTTGAAACACACAATCATGCAATAAATAAATAAATAAATTAGCTCTGTCATCCAGATTGTTTTGATTTATCAACAACCCTCACATTTTTTTCTCAACATATAAAGTTACCAATAGCAGATCCAGTTCTAGACTTAGGTTTCATTCTATCCTATGTGCGTGTGTGTATTCTGATCAAATTCCGAGTTGCTGTAGCAATACTCAATCACTCAATACATCTTAAAGATAAAACTATAAAGACATTTTTATTCATTGGAGAAACACAAGTTATAAAAGCTACAAACTGTGCTATAGCAATCAATTTTTTATTTTTTTTTCACAAGGTACCCTTTAATGTGACATCAACTTTTCATGTGAATATTTATTAGGGTATTGATGACACCTAATTATTTCATTAATGTACAAATTAGAGTTGTTATAGCAATAACATCCAAGATACTGTTACAGTGGTCTTTATCTTTGGGCATTTTTTACTCAAGGTTGGACATGAGGTTCATGAACATACCTGACTACTCGACATCCTAGACAGATGACTGATTAATATTAAAAATTGTTTGATTATCAAGCGATAAAAAATAACATTTTGTGCTAAGATTATAATTTATATTTGTGTTTATGCAATATATTAGGGATTATTAATTATGTCTTAAATATATCTAATTTTGGGAACTTTTGAATCGACAACTAAACCTCAACCATCTCCATCTAGTGGAGGAATCTATAACCTTAGGGAAAATCATGATTTACAAGCAAAATTTGCATCCCTAGTTAGGAAGATTGAAGCTTTGGAGAATAAAAAGAGTGATCAAGTAAAATTTATTCAAGAAATTGCATATGATGTTTGTAGTTCTAATGATCATTTTACTGAAGAGTGTCCCACTTTGCCTGCACTTAAAGAATGTTTGCATGATCAAGCTAATGCCATTAACACTTTTAATAAACTAAACCCATATTCACAGATTTATAAACTTGGTTGGAGAAATCATCTAAATTTTAGTTGGAGGAATAATAATAATGCATAATCTTCACAAGCACCACCTCCACAAAATTTTCAAAATGCTCAACCTTATGCACCTTATGTTCCACCACCATTTGAAAAATTTGGAAGATACAATGCATTCATTCATTAGGAAGCAAGATGCCATTAACAATTAAAATGCACAAACCTTTTCTAATTTGAAAGATACTCTTGCTAAAATTGCTGCTGCACTCACGATTAAAAAAAAAGGAAAATTTCCAGCTCAACCACAACCAAATCCTAAGATTCAACAACATTCACCCATGGACCAAGTTAAGTCAATTATAACTCTTCGTAGTGGTAAGGTTGTTGATAGACCTGTTCTTAAACCGTGTAAAGATAAAGATAATGAAAATTCAAAGGATAAGGAAGGACTAAATAAACTTATACCTAGTGAAGAAATAACTATTGTTCCATTTGAACCAACATTTCTATATGCATTAAATAAACTAAGGAAATCAAACCACTCTTCTGAAATTTATGAAATCTTTAAGTAAGTGAATGTTAACATTTCTCTGTTAGATGCAATCAAGCAGGTACTTTTATATGCCAAATTTTTAAAGGAATTATGCACTGTCAAGAGAAAATTGAAGGTAAGAAAGAGTGCTTTCATGGTTGAACAAGTAAGTACCATTCTGTCTACTAATAATAAGTTGAAATATATAAAGATTCTGGTTATTCTACTATTTCTTGTATTATTGGAGATCACAAAATGAAGCATGCTTTGTTAGACCTTGGTGCTAGTGTTAATTTACTTCCATATTCAGTGTATCTTCAACTTAATCTTGGTTGAGTTAAAATCAACTTCAACTACACTTTTGCTCGCCGATAGATTATTGGTGAATTTTTACTCAATTGCTATTGATGCCAATGTGCAAGTGTACACAACAAGTAATAAAGTGATGAATATTCTAGATCGTCTCCACAGGGACTGATGTTACTAGAAATGCTACAGCAATCACAATAGTGCAATCTACCTTTATTCACGATGAACCTAGTTAAAGTTGATTAGTACCGAAATTAACAATTGTAAGAAAATAAAACAAATAATTGCAGTAATGAAATAGATTAGATAAATTGCGTAAAAGAATCAAATGAGAATGAAGTAGCTGAATGATCAAACTCTCTTCATGGGTTGACTGCTTTTCATCAAATTAATACCAGTTGCGACAACAATTCCTATAACACTGGGCAGAATCATTTCGCATCTTCAGCTGTCGCATGTTGGACTTCTCATACCCTTAAGTGTCCTAACAATGACCGGTTGCTATTCTACCTAAGGTATGGCATTACGAACATCTACTCTCTCTACCCTACAAGGTGAATGACTATGTCTAGTTCTTCATAAATCTTAACTTCAAGTATAGTCCTTATGGGATTCAAGAAAAACTTAATCCAGAAAACTCAAATTAAGATCAAGTATTACTCTAATAATATCCACTAAGACAGACCCTTTTGCGGCTCTATCTTAACTAGAACCATTAAATGGGTAGTCAATCGAAATAACAGTTATAATAATAGCTATTCGAGTAACATGCTACAGCAATCGTACAACAACTCATAAGAACAGTCAAATACCCATTTACATTGTTTGTCACTCAACTACAAGTAAATTTAGTTCATACTTTGAAAAAGAAAAACAAACAGCAAAATATTGGTCACGAAATACATCGATTCAATCAAAGTGTAAAGAAAAGAATAAGTAGAGAACAATGAAGATGGAATCCAAATAACTCTGCTGGATTCTTCACTGATGCAGACTTAGTTCTCTTGAATTCTGATTGTTTTCTTCTTTTCTTCTCGATTTCTCCGATGTTAATTCCTTGCCGCCGTTTTATGTGATGCGTGCCTCTTTTTTATAACTGAAAACTAGGGTAAACAAAAGCTTAGGGCATGCATGAGTCAGATTAGGAAA
Source organism: Citrus x clementina (assembly GCF_000493195.1). NCBI lineage: Eukaryota > Viridiplantae > Streptophyta > Magnoliopsida > Sapindales > Rutaceae > Citrus > Citrus x clementina. The sequence goes on from NW_006261964.1 coordinate 13,614,280, forward strand.
TTGCAGATCACAATTCTACAGATATCCCGCGCTAAGTTTTCTATGTCGTTGTTCCAGGATTGATACAACAATGGTTGCTCCAACAACGACTATAACACTACACTGCTCCATGTTTTGTTTCACTTCTTTTGTGGCCATATTCTTCTTCCTTTTTGCCAACCTACTGCATTAACATCCCTTCCATGAATTATAAGCTTCTGGAAACCTGCAATTATGCACATGATTTGAGCCCGAATTACTTTAAATCAAGAAAAACTTATTAAGACTAAACTAACATGAATGATTATGCAAAACTTAACAAAAATGCAATAAAAATACATCATTTACTCTCTAAGTGATCTTGATTTAAGTTTAGAATTGCCATAATAACTCTCATTTCATAGAGTTATCACACCCCCAAACTTAAACCGTTACTTGTCCTCAAGTAATGACAACATACTAACACTTCATGCACACAATCATGCAACAAATAACTTGGTTTTGTCATCAAATTTGTAAGGATTCTTCCACCCTCAGATCACAATCTTAATCATGCAAAATAGCCATAGCAGTTTTGTTCTAGACTTAAGCTTCCTTCTGTCCAAAGTGTGTGTGTGCCACTTTGATCAAGTTCTAGAGGTGCTACAACATTACCAAGATATTGCATGTAATTCAGAGGTAGAACACAATTATATTCGTATATGGGGAAGCAGAAATCACACATATACTCAAACTATTTTTTTTAGAACATCTAATCCTCTTCACTGTAACATTTATTTTTCATGTGAATGTCGATCACTTGTAATGATGACACCCAATTACTCAATTAATGCACAGATCAGAGTTGCTATAGTAATATTCATAGCATAGTCTTATCTAAAGATATATTTTAACTCAAGACTGAACATGAGGCTCATGAACAGACCTGTCTATTCAATATTCTAGACAGAGGACTTCCTCTTATTATTATCTCTTTTTTTTAGAACAGTGATGCTACAACACTGCTCATAACTCTTGTTGTCTTTGGACTCAAGTCTGCATATGGGGTACATACTCTGTCCTGGTTACTCAGTAACTTGAGCCTTTAGAGCCAAATTTATTTCATAATGAGCACAGTTCAACTAGATTTTCCCCCAAACTTGAGATATTTTCTACTCCTTTTAGTTTTCTTGGCTTTGCTACAACACTCTCATAAAACTCAACCAAAGTCTAAGTGTTAGGACATAATTTCACCCTCTATCTATAACTATCTCTATTTGGCATTCTCATAAACACTAAATAACACTCAATGTATCTTTATTAGGTTTTCAAATCCATACACAAATATTAGATAACAGAGCTTCACATAACCCATAACACAAGCATAAACATATGCACTCGAAAACACAACCCCCCCAAACTTGAGAGGTGTTGTGTTTGTGATAGTACCCCATAAATTAAACATGCATACATATAAAAGAACATGCAGAATGAATCCGAAATTTGAAACTAGATGCAAGAAAAGTTTTTCAGAAGTGAGGAAAAAGAAAAAGAAATAAAAAAAAAAACTAGCAGGTAGGGTACTCCCCTATTATTGGGGACTTGCTGCAGTATGGTGCAGTGACTTCAGCGCTTTTTGGATGCACTTCGCAGCCTATCGTTAGGGGATTCTTGTGGTGAGGTAGTTGGCAACGTCTTTTTCTTTTTCGGTAACGGGCTAGTGGGAGGAGTTGCAGTTGGGGCAACCTGCTTGGTGTAAACAGATCTGGTCCTTTTTAGTTCTAGTGAGGCTGCTGCAGCAACGCTTTCAGAAGTTCCTCCCTTTCTTTTGCTGGTTCCTGTAGGACTAGCATGAATAAGTTTGCTGGTAGTTTGTTGTGGAGGAGTTGGAGCTGGGTTGTCAGTTGCATGTCCCTCAACTGTGATGGCGGCAATGATATCCAGCAGCTGCTTTGTCTCTGTGGGTGTACGAGTGACTCTGGCTGCTGCACCTTTCAGCTCTGTGTCAATTTGCTCAGCTTCATCATCAAAGGCAGGAGGGGTGATTACGTTTTCCTTGCCCTTTCGAGGAATGACTAGAATGTGAGGCTCCTCTGGAGGTTCATCTTTCTCTTCTTGTATGATGTGCTTTTTTCTGGACTTGGAAGAGGTCCTGACTGGGGGTTCCTCGAGTTCTTTCTCAGGCTCTTCCTCTGCCTCTGTGGGGAAACTGTCAGTTACAAACTTAACATTCTCTTCTTTTGGCTGGTCTGACTGGTCATCATCATCCGATTCGGCCTCTGCTTGTGGTTCTGCTGTAGCTTTCTCTTCTGGTTCATCTGTGTCAGTAGCTTTTTCACTGACTTCTGTTGGAGCCTCTGCAGTGTTGGTATCAAAATTGTATTGCTGGAGTAATAAATTAGGGAAATTTCGGTGGATATTTTTCATAGATACATCAAATTGGTGTAGATGGCTTTCCACGTGCTGTAAATAGCTCCAAAATCGATTGTTTTCCCTTTGCTGAGCTTCAGCACATTGAGTGATGCTGGTGCTCAGTGCTTGGATTCTCTGTTCTAACCTAATAGCTCTTCTCACCCCTGTTACTGCGGCTGGTTCAGATGGGGCTCCAGCAACTTCACCAGCAATTCTCTCGATGGTGCGTGTAGTAAGGGCACCATCATTTTTGACATGCTCATCTTTTGCATCAAGACAAACTCTCGATAACACACAGATGCTAGTGATGAGTGAAGGAAATAACAAGGCAGCTGCTTTGTGGTTTTTCATGGCACAATCCCGAATTTCTTTTTCGATAATGCTTCCCACATCTATGGGAAGCCCTCTAACAATAACATACAACAGTACCAACCTTTTTTGTGAAATAGTAGTGGTGTGGGTGGTTGGCATAAGTCTGGATTTCAAAAATTTCACCCACACCTTAGTAATGGGTTTTAAATCTATCCTATTAATTACACGCCCTTCCTCATTAGCCCAAGATGCACCCTCTACTGTAAGTGTCGTGAAAATTTTATTCCATCTTTGCAGGGTTACTTTGTCAAGCAACTTGGCATACTCAGCAATTAATTTCAGCAGGTAAATTATAGAAAGCATTTATAACTCGAGAATCTAATGGAACAAGCGAGTTTCTTACCCAAATATTGTGCTAACCAGGGCTTACCAAATTAGTGTAAAATTCTTTTACTAATAACAACACAGGGTCTCTAGGGTGGTTACAAAACTCTAGCCACCCGCGCTTTGCTGCAGCATTGTATAATGATTGCACAATTCCTGTGGGTTAAGGTGGGAATTGAAACCCGTTTTCCTCCAGAATCTTTCGCGGTTCAATGAATTCCTCATATTTTTCTTCTGCATGGTAATTTTGGAATCTTGAGGGATCTTTTAGTCGGCTGGCTGTCCTTTTGTACCTTGGCATTGCGATAGCAGTAAGAATTCGATGGTAACATGCCCAAGAGTAAAATGAGAAGAAGAGCTTATGGAGTACTGGAGTTGTAACTGCGAAAGGGAGAGAAAATAGTGTTAAAGGTCAATATGCACAGTGATGCCCTTATATAGGTGGAATTAAATGAAAACAAATTCGGTAAAAAAAGATAAATTAGGGAAGAATATTTTTTAAATTCATTAAACATATCCCATAAAAATAGGTAAGAGAAATTAGTGTATTAATTTAAGAGATAATCTTCCTCAATTTCTATCCAAATCCATCTACCCATCTATCACATATTATCTCCAACGGTAAGTGAGGGGCTCCATGATTAAGTTACTCTAACAGTAATATTGTTTGCTGCAGCACCCAATTGTTTGCTCTAGCAACAGTTACATACTCTCCTCAAATAGCTGCTGACATGTGGCTTGCCTATGTACTCTGTTAACATTACAGTCCCAATTGTTAGTATTGAATCCAACTTCAATAAGTGCGTGACTTGGCACAGAATATATATATATATATATATATATATATATATATATATATATATATATATATAACAAAAAAATAAAAGTTAAACAATCCTAAATAAAGGAAATAAAAATAAATAATAAAAATAAAATAAAATAAAATAAAATAAAATAAATAGTATTTAACAAAACCAAGGAGGATCCATCTCAATTGAAGTGACTGCCTCCGCAATGGGTTGCCTCCCATTGAGCGCTTGATTTAAGGTCCTTCAGCCTGACCTTCCTTGAGTGCTCACAAACTTGGTTCTTTAAGTAGTAAGACCGTCTTTGAACAATATGCAGCTGAATGCATGTAATGCTTAACTCTGTGCCCATTGACTTTGAATTCCTGACTTGTCTTTTCATCTCGGAGATCAACAGCCCTATGAGGGTAGATTCTAAGTAGCTTGAAGGGTCCAGACCATCGAGATTTCGGTTTCCCTGGAAATAGTCTTAACCTCGTATTATGGAGCAACACTAGTTGACCAGGGATTAATTTCCTGTGTTGGATATGTTTTTCATGCCAGTGTTTTGTTCTCTCTTTATAAATTCTTACATTTTCATATGAGAACATGCGTAATTCATCAAGCTCACATAGTTGAAGCTTCATTTGCTCTGCTGCAGCATGTATATCCCAATTTAATTGCTTCAGCGCCCAATATGCTTTGTGCTCTAGCTCGAGTGGCAAGTGACAAGCTTTCCCATACACAATTCGGTAGGGAGACATGCCAAGTGGTGTTTTGTATGCTGTTCTGTAGCCCATAGGGAGTCATGTAAGCGCAAGGACCAGTCATTTCTTGATGGGTTCACCACTTTTTCTAGAATCTTCTTAATCTCTCTATTAGACACTTCTTCCTAACCATTGGATTGTGGGTGATATGCTGTTGCTACTTTATGCCTGACTCCATATTTTACTATAGCTGCAGCAAATACTTTGTTGCAGAAATGAGTACCTTCATCATTAATAATTGCTCGTGGAGTGCCAAACCTGGAAAAGATATTTTTCTGAAGGAAGTTCACTACTGCTCTAGCATCATTGATAGGTAATGCTGCAGCTTCTACCCATTTGGAGACATAATCCACAAAAACCAGGATATAAAAGTTCCCAAAGGATGGTGGAAAAGGACCCATGAAGTCTATTCCCCATACATAAAAAATCTCCACTTCCAGAATGTTCGTCAATGACATTTCATGTCTTTGAGTTATGTTTCCTGTCCTTTGACACTTGTCACAACATTTAGCAAACTCATAAGTATCTTTAAAAATGGAAGGCCAGTAATAACCTGATTGCAGAACCTTAGCAGCTGTTCTGTGACCACCAAAATGTCCTCTATATGCAGTAACATGGTAAGATTCTAGTATATGAGGAATTTCTTCCTCTGAAGCCATCTTCGTATTACTTGATCTGAGCATAACTTATACAAGTATGGGTCATCCCACTGGTAGCTTCTAACATCATGAAGAAATTTTTTTTTTCTGTTAAAACTTCAACTCAGGTGGTAGCAATCCATTTACTAAGTAATTAGCAAAATCTGCATACCATGGAGATCCTGATTATTGCAACATCTGTGCTTGCTGTATTACTAACAGTTGTTCATCATGAAAAGTTTCAGTGATGTCTTTTTTGTCAATGTGCTTGTGTCTGCTTCTAGCCTAAACAGATGATCTGCTACTTGATTCTCAGTCCCCTTTCTATCTTTAATTTCCAAATCAAACTCCTGAAGCAATAAAATCCATCTTATTAATCTCGGTTTAGCATCATTGTTTTAGATTAGGTACTTGATGGTTGCATGGTTTGTGTACACTGTCACTTTAGTACCCACCAAGTAAGCTTGAAACTTATCGAAAGCAAATACTACTGCCAGCAACTCTTTCTCTGTAATGGTGTAATTAATCTGAGTTTGAGTGAGAGTCTTGCTGGCATAGTATATAGAGTGGAAAATCTTATCATTCCTCTACCCCAACACTACCCCAATAGAATGGTCACTGGCATCACACATCAATTCAAATGGTAGAGTCCAATCTGGTGATATAACCACTGGTGCAGTGATCAAAGCTTTCTTTAATTCTCCAAGGGCTTGAAGACAGTCTTTATCAAAATGAAAAGACTTGTCATGTTCTAGCAATGAGCATAGTGGTTTAGCTACCTTAGAAAAGTCTTTTATGAATCTTCTGTAAAATCCAGCATGACCTAAAAAACTTCTAATCCCTTTGATTGAAGTGGGAAGTGACAGTTTATCTATCACTTCTATATTTGTTTTATCTACCTCTATGCCATTCTTGGACACCTTATGACCCAACACTATGCCTTTTTGCACCATAAAGTGGCATTTTTCCCAATTGAGTACTAAGTTAGTCATTTTTCACCTTTTAAGAACTTCTTCCAAGTTGTGTAAACAATCAGTATATGTGTCTCCAAAGACTGAGAAACCATCCATGAAGACTTCCAATGTTTGCTCCACTATATCTGAAAAAATAGACATCATACATCTCTGAAAAGTTACTGCAGCATTGCACAAACCAAAGGTCATCCTTCTGAAGGCAAAAGTTCCATAAGGACAGGTAAATGTAGTCTTTTCCTAATACTCTGGAGCTATAGCAATTTAGTTGTAGCCTGAATACCCATCTAGGAAACAATAGTATTGTTTTACAACAAGTTTGTCCAATATTTGATCTATGAATGGAAGTGGGAAGTGATTCTTTCGAGTGGCTTTGTTGAGCTTTCTGTAATCCATAAATACCCTCCATCCAGTCACTGTTCTTGTAGGAATAAGTTCATTCTTCTCATTTTCTATCACTGTTATTCCTCCATTCTTTGGAACACATTGAACTGGGCTCACCCATGAACTATCTGATATCGGGTATATGATTTAAGCATCCAACCATTTGTTGATTTCTTTTTCACAACTTCCTTCATAATGAGGTTTAGCCTTCTCTGTTGCTCCACTGAATTGCTGTAGCAGTATTCTAACAGAATTTTATGCATGCATATGGATGGGCTGATCTCTTTAATGTCTGCCATGGTCCATCCAATTGCTTTTCTGTATTTCCTAAGCACATCTACCGGGCTCTGTTCTTAACCTGCATCCAAAGTAGAGGAACTGATTATAGGGAGTGTGTTGTTTTGACCAAGATAAGCATATTTCAAATGTGAGGGTAACAATTTTAATTCAAGAATAGGAGGTGATTCAATAGATGGTAAAGTTGTCTTTACTTTCCTGTCTAAAAGATTTAGATGTTCAACAAATCTGCTATGTCTATTAGATTGCCTTCCTTCCATCCAATCTATCTGGTTTATTGCAACATCTTTTTCTTCAAAGTTCTCAAAGGTGACAACTTTGATGACCTCATTACTGCAGCATCTGTTGATTCTGTCTGCTACAATAAAATCCACATCATTAAGGAAATTGCAATCTTTTGCCTCATCAGGGTTCTTCATAGCCTCTAATACATTGAATGTGACTTGTTGGTCATTCACCCTCATTGTTAGCTCTCATTTTTGCACATCTATAAGAGTTTTCCCGGTTGCTAGGAAAGGTCTTCCAAGTATAATGGGTACCTTTTTATCAGCCTCAAAGTCTAATACAATGAAGTCCATTGGAAAGATGAATTTGTCAACCTTCACCAGTACATCCTCAATTTTTCCTTCAGGATATGCATGAGATATGTCAGCTAATTGTAGAGTGACTGTTGTTGGCCTGCATTCTTCTACTCCCAATTGCTTAAATATAGATAATGACATCAGATTAATGCTAACTCCTAAATCACAGAGTGCTTTGCCATTGTACCTAGTTCCAATGGAACATGGTATTGTGAAACTTCCTAGATCCTTCAATTTTTGAGGAATCTTACTTTGGAGCATATGACTACTTTCCTGTGTTAAAGCAGTAGTTTCAAATTCTCCCAGCATTCTCTTTCTTGCCAGGATGTCTTTTAGAAATTTCACATAATTAGGCATTTGCTCAAATGCTTCCACAAAAGGTATGTTGATGTGTAATTACTTCAGCACTTTCAAGAATTTACTAAACTGGTTGTCTTGTTTTTGTTTTTGAAATCTCTGTGGGAAATGAGGTGGATGCATAAATTGCTGGGTAACTTCAGGAGGTACCAATATCTACTTATTTGGTTTATTGCAAGTTGTTACCACTGGTATTACAACTTCTTCTTAAGCATTTATTGGTTGATTCCCTTCCATAGTTGCTGCAGCTTGACCACTAACACCAGTATTTTGATGGCTGGGTTGCTGTAACATGCTCTCATCTTGAGGTGGTTCTTGTAAGGAATTGAGTTCCAACTTTTTTCTAGTCACATCAATAGGGATATCAACATTCTTTCCAGATCTTAAGTTGATTACTTTGCAGTGTTCATTTCCCTCTCTTCTTGGATCTTCTGTGTTGCTGGGCAAGCTTCCCTGAGATCTGCTACTCATTGCTGTGGCAAGCTGTCCAATTTGGTTTTCCAGGTTTCTTAGAGATACAATTTGACTTTTCACAATTGCTTCATTCTTCGCAATGTATTCCTTAATAAGTGTTTCTAATGAAATAAGAGGATCATGGCTGGTGTATTTTTGCCCTTGATTCTGCTGATGAAAACCAGGTGGTTGAATATTTCTGCTCTGTCTACTCAATGCTGGAGAATTTCGATTTTGATTGCTCCATGAGAAATTTGGGTGTTGTTTCCATCCATGGTTGTAAGTATTTGAGTACGGGTTGATTTGAGGCTGTCGGTTGAAATTATCCACATAGTTTACTGATGCTGGATTTCCAGGACAGTTGTCAAATACATGTTCTTCACCGTAATACACGCAAGACAGTTTAGCAACTTACTTTACTGCTGCTGGAGCAGAAGTCATGGCTTTCACCATGTTAGTTAATGAGGTTACTTGTACTGATAATGCTGTAATTGCATCTATATTATGTACCCCTGCTACTTCTCTTTCTACTGTCTGTCTAGTTGATGGCTACTGATAGTTATTATTGGCAATTCTCTCCAAAATTTCATAAGCTTCAGTGTAAGATTTAGATAACAAAGCTCCATTTGCTGAAGCATCAACCATCAATCTCGTACTTGGATTCAACCCATTGTAGAAAGTTTCCAACTGTATGCAACAAGGAATGCCATGATGAGGACACCTTCTAAGCAGTTCTTTAAATCTCTCCCAAGCCTTATACAAACTTTCATCTTCAAGTTGATGAAAAGAAGTGATCTCATTCCGCAATTTTGCATTTTAGGTTGGTGGAAAATATTTCATTAAGAATTTATCAGCCAATTCATTCCATGTAGTGATAGAATCAGATGGTAATGAGTTCAACCATGCTCTTGCTCGATCTCTTAAGGAGTAAGGAAAAAGCCTTAATCTTAAAGCATCTTGTATTGCTCCAGCAATTTTAAAAGCATCACTCACTTCCAAGAACAACCTAAGATGGAGGTGAGGATCTTCTGTTGGTAGTCCATTGAATTGACCCATTGTTTGCAACATTTGAAACATCACTGGCTTCAGTTCAAAGTTTGCTGCTTCCACTTCAGGTCTGACTATTCCAGGATGTACAACTTGAGGAGTTAACACAACATAATCTCTGATAGCCCTGTCTCTGTATCTGCCACATAAATGATATTGTTGTTGCCAGGCTGTCTCTGATTAACATGCTCATTTTGCTCCTTTTGAATGTTGACATGTTGTAGTGGCCCGTGAGGGTCCAAGTTTCCCACATCTTGCAGATTATCCATGTATGAAACAGTGTTTCAAATTCTTTATTCTCTTCGCAGTCTCCTTACAGTCCTTTCAATCTCGGGATCAAATTGGAATACATAGATCTGTCTTTGCGCATGCAAGTGTTAATTTGTCAATAAATAGAACAAATTAGATCAAGTTGGCACTATCAAGATTTACTTCACACTTCAAAAATAAACAATCAATCCCCGACAACGGTGCCAAAAACTTGTAGGTGAATTTTTACTCAATTGCTATTGATGCCAATGTGCAAGTGTAAACAACAAGTAATAAAGTGATGAATATTCTAGATCGTCTCCACATGGACTGATGTTACTAGAAATGCTACAGCAATCACAATAGTGTAATCTACCTTTATTTCACGATGAACCTAGTTAAAGTTGATTAGTATCGAAATTAACAATTGTAAGAAAATAAAACAAATAATTGCAGTAATGAAATAGATTAGATAAATTGCGTAAAAGAATCAAATGAGAATGAAGTAGCTGAATGATCAAACTCTCTTCATGGGTTGACTGCTTTTCATCAAATTAACACCAGTTGCTACAGTAATTCCTACAGCACTGGGTAGAATCATTTCGCATCCTCAGCTGTCGCCTGTTGGACTTCTCATATCCTTAAGTGTCCTAATAGTGACTAGTTGCTATTCTACCTAAGGTATGGCATTACGAACATCTACTCTCTCTACCCTACAAGGTGAATGACTATGTCTAGTTCTTCATAAATCTTAACTTTAAGTATAGCCCTTTGGGATTCAAGAAAAACTTAATCCAGGAAACTCAAATTAAGATCAAGTATTACTCCAATAATATCCACTAAGACATGCCCTTTTGCGGCTCTATCTTAGCTAGAACCATTAAATAAGTGGTCAACCGAAATAATAGTTACAATAATAGCTATTAGAGTAACATGCTACAGCAATCGTACAACAACTAATAAGAACAGTCAAATACCCATTTAGATTGTTTGTCACTCAACTACAAGCAAGTTCAGTTCATACTTTGAAAAAGAAAAACAAACAACAAAATATTGGTCTCGAAATACATCGGTTCAATCAAAGAGTAAAGAAAAGAACAAGTAGAGAACGATGAAGATTGAATCAAAATAACTCTACCAGATTCTTCACTGATGCAGACTTGGTTCTCTTGAATTTTGATTGTTTTCTTCTTTTCCTCTCGATTTCTCCGATGTTAATTCCTTGTCGCTGTTTTATGTGATGAGCGCCCCTTTTTATAACTGAAAACTAGGGTAAACAAAAGCATAGGGCACGCATGAGTCAGATTAGGAAACTATAGATCGTAATTCTATAGATATCCCGTGCTAAGTTTTCTCTGTCGTTATTCCAGGGTTGCTACAGCAATGGTTGCTCCAGCAATGGCTATAACACTGCACTGCTCCAGGTTTTGTTTCACCTTTTTTGTGGCCATATTCTTCTTCCTTTTTGCCAACCTACTGCATCAACATCCCTTCCATGAATTATAAGCTTCTGGAAACCTGCAATTATGCACATGATTTGAGCCCCAATTACTTTAAATCAAGCAAAACTTATTAAGACTAAACTAAAATGAATGTTTATGCAAAGCTTAACAAAAATGCAATAAAAACACATCATTTACTCTCTAAGTGATCTTGATTTAAGTCTAGAATTGCCATAATATTTCTCATTTCATAGAGTTATCATAGATCAATTAAAGTACCAAAAAGAATAATGGAAGATGTTTTAGTAAAAGTTGATAAATTCATATACCCTGTGGATGTTATAATCTTAGAAACTAGATCTATTGTGAATAATTATAAACCAATTCCTGTAATTTTGGGTCGACCATTTTTAGCAACTGCTAATTCTTTGATTTATTGTAGGAATGATTTAATTAATTTGCCGTTCGGAAATATGACCTTGGAATTTATTGTTTTTAACATGTGTAGGCAACCTAATGAAGAAAATGAGAATGAAGATAAAATTGATGAACAAAAGGAATTGCTTGAATCTTGTATAGAGGAGAATATTCAAAAATGGAATTTTTCTGAACTTAGTGATATTTGTTTGGTTAATTCAATTGAATCAAATAAGCAACTTGAACATGATACTTCTAATATAAATTTGTTGCTTGATTCTGCTCAGACTTTACAAAATGATAATGAAAAACCAAATTTTGACAAGCTTGAAATCATTAAAAAGACCAAACAACAAGAAGCACTAAAATTGGAATTAAAACCTTTGCCGGAGGGATTGAAGTATGCTTATTTTGGACAAGAACAAACTTATCCTATTGTGATTTCTTCTACCCTATCAAGCGACCAACGAGTTACTATTTGTTCTTAAAAAGTATAAAAATGCAATTGGATGGACTTTAAATGATATTAAATGACATAACCCCTTAATTTGTACACATATAATCAATTTGGAAGAAAATGCTAAAACTTGTCAACAACCTCAAAGAAGATTAAACTAACACATGAAAGAAGTAGTAAAAATAGAAGTTTTTAAATTACTTGGTGCATGAATTATTTAACCTATCTCTGATAGTAGGTGGGTAAGTCATATCAAGTAGTGCCTAAAAAATCTAGAATCACTGTTATTAAAAATGAAAAAGGTGAATTAATTCCAACACGAGTTACGTCTAGTTGGCGCATGTGCATTGATTATAGAAAGTTAAATGAAGCCACTAGAAAAGATCATTTTCCATTACCATTTTTTAACCAAATCTTAGAAAGAGTAACTGGACATCCCTACTACTACTTTTTAGATGGATATTCAGGTTATTATAAAATTCCCATAGCACTTGAAGATCAAGAAAAGACCACATTTACATGTCCCTTTGGAACAATTGCATTTAAAAGAATGCCATTTGGACTTTGTAATGCTCCTGCAACATTTCAAAGATGCATGCAAAGTATTTTCAGTGATATGGTTGAACATTGTTTAGAGATCTTATGGATGATTTGACTATGTTTGGGAATTCTTTTGATGATTGCCTTGATAATTTGGAAATTTTTTTAAAAAGATGTGTTGAAAAAGAATTCATGTTGAGTTGGAATTCTTTTGATGATGGTTACTCCTGGAATTGTTTTATGTCATGCTGTATCTATTAAAGGAATTGAAGTTGACAAAGCAAAAATTGAAGTCATATCTAAATTACCAACAAAAAATAGTTAGAGATGTGCGATCCTTTTTAGGATATGCAAGATTTTATAGGAGGTTTATAAAAAACTTTATTGCCATATCTAAACCACTTTGTAACCTCTTATTAAAAGATGCACCATTTGAATGGACTGATGATTGTGAAAAATCTTTTGAGAAAATAATTTGTCTTTTGACATCTACACCTATTATGTAATCTCCTGATTGGTCTTTACCTTTTCAATTAATGTGTGATGCAAATGACTTTGCTGTTGGTGCTATTTTAGGACAAATGAGGGATGGTAAGCCGTTTGTGATTTATTATGCGAGTAATACTTTGAACACTACTCAAATGAATTATTCGACATCTGAAAAAGAATGGCTTGCTGTGGTGTTTGCATTAAACACATTTTGTTCATATTTGCTTGGTTTTAAAACTATTGTTTTTACTGACCACGCTGCTATGAGATATTTGATGACTAAACAGGATGCCAAACCAAGACTAATTCGTTGGATTTTGTTACTTCAAGAATTTGACCTAACCATCAAAGATAAAAAAGGTGCCGAAAATGTCATTGTTGATCATTTATCAAGGCTCACATCTGAATTCGGCACTGACATAACACCTATCAATGACTCCTTCCTGAATGAATTTTTATTTTCTGTTACTTCAATACCATGATATGCTAACATTGTTAATTTCCTTGTTACAAGTAAAATGCCTTTGCAATGGAATACTCAATAAAAGAAGAAATTTTTGGTTGAAGTAAAAAAAATTTATTGGGAGGATCCTTGTTCAAATATTGCTCTGATTAAATCTTTCGAAGATGCATTCCTGATAACGAGGTAAGTAGTATCATTAATTTTTGTTATTTTGAAGCATGTGGTGGACATTTTTCTTCAAGAAAAACTACAGATAAAATTTTACAATGTGGATTTTATTAGCCTACCATATTCAAAGACATGAATTTTGCAAAACTTGTGAAAACTATCAAAAATTGGGATCAATTACTAAAAGAAACATGATGCCCTTAAATCCCATACTGGAGATTGAAATATTTGATTGTTAGGGAATTGATTTCTTAGGTCCATTTCCACCATTTTTTGGATTTGTGTACGTATTAGTTACACACTACAAGAAAACTGCTAATAGATGACAGGCAACTTATGACAGATTCTGGGTATATCATCAAATGATGATAGATTTGTGACATAATTTTCAATCTATCATGAATTAATGATGGCTTTGTGATAAAATTATTTTCTATCACGGATTAATGATGGTTTTATGATAGAATTATTTTTTATCATGGATTAATGATGAGTTTGTGATAAAATTATATTTTTCATGAATTAATGATGGTTTTATGATAGAATTATTTTTTATCACAAATTATTATTTTTTACTAGCCACGTGTCGACTTATAATTTATTACTTAATATGTGAACAATTACACTATATAATTTCTAAAGTATAAAATGAAAAAGTGAACCCTAAATCTACCTTAATTAAACACGCTACTTGTTAAGTTGTTGCCGCCGCTCCCCTGCTGCTCTTCGATTTCTGCGATCGAGATTTCCATTGTACGCAGCAATGTTTTCGATGCTTGCACCAATCTCATTCTCGTCCCCTTAGATGGCCGTCCCGTCTCCGTTACAACCATTCTAATGTCGTCGTACTTCAAGGCAAACAAGGCAGCGAAAATGGCGTCGATTTGGGCATCGAAGAGGCTGAAATAACAAAAAAGGTGTTTTAGTGATAATTTTCTGTAACTATTTTAGTGATGCCTACTAGTGTGTTTTATTTAGTCATTTAAAAAAAAGGTGTCCTCGTAAATTCTAATTATCTTGTTCTTTGCATTCTTTACGAGTGGTTGTGTTGGTAGTTCTACATTGTTCTATTTTAGTTCTATATGTAGGAATATTATTATTGTGCCTTAAAATTTCACACTTCTTGTTTTTATCAGGTATATAAAAGAAACTCAGAAGAAAGCTCTACGCAGTGGACTATAGGGATCGCTGAGGTTCAGCTCCCGACTGAGTATGTTGGGTTCCCTCTCTCTCTCTCCCTCCTTAGAGAATTTGTATTTTGAGTTCACTTGAAGATAAGCTCTTGAATGAAATGGTGATATTTTACAGAGTTACGCCTAGCAAGTGTTTGACAGAATGCCTAAAAGGATAAAAATTGTTATAGGCTTTTATTTATGAGAGGTTCTACCTTTAAATGCAACTGAGGGACTTGAAAATTGCAAGGAACCCATTTAACAGACAACATCTTTTTTTGCAGTGGTCTTAACTTGTGTACAAACTTGATGAGCTTGGATAATGAATGTCCCTTTTACAGTGAACTCAATGACACCAAAATAGAACCCATATATTTTATCCCATCCATATAGTACAATCGATGTCTCATTTTGTATGTGTAAGAAGTGGCAATTCTTTTGTTTGACATGCAACAAAATTGAAACGCCATCTTATAAAAAACTCTGTATCTATGAGAGCGCTTTACTTAAGTGAAAGCAATTGTGAGCCCTGCTTTTACATTCGCTTTTGAAGGTTTATTGTGTAAGAAAAAGCTGTCTTTTCTTTTTTAATTTTCTTTTAATGTTTGATTTAATTTTTTAAACTTATTCTACCTTTTCTTCATATTCTTTTCTTTCTTTTATTGTGTTTTTTTTATTAAACTTAAAACTTTGTTTGGAAGTTAGAAGCTTTGAGAGTAATGAAAAAAAGGGCAAAAGAGAAAAAGGTTTTTACTTTTTAGGCAAATGTGCTTGGTACATGTGTTTATCTTTTTATTTATTTACTTTAAAATTTGAGCTTTGAGGTTCTTTGCATGTTTTCTTAAGCATGTTAAAGAAACATTGTTGTAGAGATAAAAAGCTGAAAGTTAAAGAGCGTGTTTGGTTTCCTTTGTTTTCTCTATAATTTTTTAATAATGGGTTTGAAGCACTAACATTTAATGTGGTGATAAATTAATAAAACCTTTAATTTACTGTTGTATTGTTGGGTTAAATTGATGAAAGATCTAATTTATTGTTTTAAGGGATTGAAAATCTGCATTTTTGAATAATGATTCTCCATTCATTGCATGTGAAATTCTCCATTTCTAACTTCAATTATAAATATCTGGAGTGAGTCTTGTGTGAAGATATTTGCATTTCATAAAATGTGAACTTTTGGGTGTGTGCACTTGGAACTCTGTAGAATTCAAGCAATCCAGAAAATATGGACATCCGTATTTTAGAAAATTTAAATAAAGAAGTGCTTTGTTCTAATTTACTATATTCTTAAATAATGCTTGTAGTTTGTATCAGTTCATGTATTTATTCCAATCATTTTTTTCTATTATGTTGTTTCAACATTTCATGTTTGATTATGCATGTAAAGTTCATATGCGAATGCTATTATGCAATGTGCCTTTTATTAAGTTTATAAATTGGGTTGATTGATTCTGTATAAACCTGTCTGTTGGATTTAGGTTGGAATGTGGTTGGGTGTATGGCTGATATTAGAGTGTTGTTGGAAGATGGCAGTTGCTGCCTATGAGTTAGAGTATTGCTAGGTGTGTGGCTGTTGGAATATGCTATTTTAACTGAGAGTTTTGCTGGAAGGCTTGTTGTTGGAATACTTGCATTAATTTTTGGAAGTTTTGTTGGATACCTTAGCTTGGTGGTTGGAGTTTTAATTGCTTTTCTTGGAGTTTGATTGGAATTTAATTGTTATTTTATACTGTGGGATCATTTTTTCAATTTGAAATGTTTTATTATGTATTAATGGTGATCACATTGGAGACTAATTGAATTTCTTTTAAAATTAATTTGTTAGATTGAATGGATTTTAATTAATATTAATTATTTTTTAATGATATTTGTTTTATCAATTAATTAAATTTGTAAACAGGAATTCATCAACCAAATATAATTATAATATAATTTTTTAAAAAAATCAAAACTTTATATGACGGAAAATAGCCGTCATACGTTCTGTCATAAATAATTTCCTGTCAAAATCAAATAATGAATTTACAAATGATAATTTAATTTCCTGCCAAAAATTAAAAAAAAAAGTGAAAAATTTAAATAAATTTTAAATTTCAATTGAATTATTTTTTTACATTAAAATATTGTGTGACAGATATATGACTATGAAAAACCATCATGAATTCATGACGGAAAATATTTTATTATAAATTAATGACAGTGACATAGATGACAGATACACTATCTGTCATGCACCCCCTTTTATGACAGTTATTTTCCGTCATCTATTATCTGTTTTCTTGTAGTGACAGTTGATCATATCTCAAAATGGATTGAAGCAATTTATTGTCGAAATAATGATAGCAAAACTGTGGTTAAATTTTTAAGAGAAAAAAATTTAAGTCGATTTAGAATCCTTCGAGCCATTATCAGTGATGGAGGTAAGCATTTTTATAATAAGTCATTTGAATCTTTAATGAAAAAACATGGAATTACATATAAAGTTGCTACCCCTTATTATCCTCAAACAAATGGTCAAGTTGAATTAGCAAATAGAGAAATAAAACAAATTTTAGAAAAGACAATTAACCCAAACCGCAAAGATTGGTCTCTTCAACTGACTAATGCACTCTGGGCCTACTATACTGCATTTAAGACATCTTTAGGAATGTCACCTTATCGACTAGTTTATGGTAAACCTTGTCACATACTTTTTGAACTTAAACATAAATCATTTTGGGCTATTAAAGTTTTTAATTCAAATTTGAATGATATTGGTAATATGCGAAAATTGCAATTGAATAAACTTGAGGAATTAAGGAATGATGCATATGAAAATTCAAGAATTATTAAGGCAAGAATAAAAGCTTTTTATGATAAAAGAATTTTCAGAAAAACATTTGAGATTGGTCAAAAAGTGTTGCTTTATAATTCTCATCTTCATTTGTTTCCAGGAAGGTTAAAGTCAAAGTGGAGTGGCCCATTTGTTGTAAAAAATGTATATCCATATGGGGTCATATAAATTGAGAATGCAAAGAACGGTGTCACATTTAAAGTTAATGGACAAAGATTAAATATCATATTTGGAATACCAATCACATGAAGAAATCACCGAAATAAATTTGAGTGACCCACCAAATCTTGATTAAGCTTTTAATGAATGTTTTAACTTTTCACTGTTGCTTTACCGTTTGAATGATACGTGTTATGATGTTTCTTGCTTAAGTGTGTTTGATAATTGTGTTTTGTTCGTCATTGTACATCATGAGCACCTCAATAAAGAAGATTCTACTTAGACATCTTAAAAACCTTTTGCGAGTGAAATTTCACTTGAGAGGACTGATACAAAGTTATAAATCACATCCAATTTGGAAACTACAACCACCAACATTAGTGTTCTACGTTGAGGATATAGAAAGACAACTCAGAGAAATAGAGGGTGGTATATATGAATTTCAATTGGAGCTTGAGGTTAATTCAATAAGAGCACGAGTGTGAGTTCATTTTCCTTTTTACATTGTGTGTTTCTTTTTGTTGCTCGCTTTAACGTTTGATTTGATTTTGTAGATTTGATTTTCTTCATTTTGGTGTGTTTTGATTTATTTTCCCGTATAAATGGCGGATAATGATAGTCCGTGACTTCTTAAGTCGGTATCCTCAGTTTCCCACAATAACTGAGATCCCAAAATCAAACATGGAAGAAATACAACATAAATTGCATAAGCATTATCATTCTCTCCCTCAAAATGCACTCAAAAAAATTTACAAAGCTCGTTGTGAAAGAATGTGTTTGTTAATGATCAACAGAATTCCTCCTGGTATTCGTTGGTGAATTAAAGTAAAGGTCCGATTAGTTGGTGAGTTTCTGATCCATTTATTTCTTACATGCCTGGTTTTGGTAAAAGCACATTTGCTAAAAAACGGAGAGCTAAAAGACTTGGCTCAGAATGTCATAACTATGTAAGACTTAGTTATAAACGAGAAATTTGTAAATCTTTAGGAATGATTTTTGATAATTGAGAAGATAAAATTAAATTCGTTAAGGATGGTCTGAGTAAAGAATCATTGGATGATATCTTACGATCTCTTGAGACACATCGAAGTAGACATGTGCAATATGAGATACATAGGTTATATAGATTATTCCAAAAAGAAAGTGCACAATTTAGTCTTGAGAATTTGACTAAAAAACAACTTGTTTGCCAGTTTATAAGAAAACTTAATGGGAAGCTTATCCTCGACCCATAGAGAGCGTTCAAACCGTTATTGGACGTAAAACCAGAGGAAGATGTGAGCCACAATCACCACTACCGGTAAATATCTTTTTATTTTATTGTTCTACTAAATATATTTTCAATAAATCAAAAATTCAAATATAAAATATGGATAAAATTAAATAGAAAATAATTTAATTTATATAATTAAAAATAGAATTTGATTAAATCATATTTTTCTACTAAAAGTTTCACCTCACCCTAACTATTAGTATTTAACTAAACATGTTTAAAATAAAATGAATTATTAAAATTAAAAAAATCATAATAAAAAATATTTAAAATTTGAAAATAAAACTAATTTTAGTTATTGAAAATATATTATAATGAGAGATGAAAAGAAGAAATTAAGAAGAAATTGAGGAGAAAGAAGAGAAGGAAAGGTGTGGAAAGGGTATATTGCAAAAAAATAAAAAAAATAAAAAAATTAAATGTGTTTAATTTTGTTATATCTAGAATCCGAGTAATTAAGTCCATTGGGGTGTTTCAACACCTAATTCCCTAAGGCCAACTGGTTTAGAAGTCATTGGCCTAAAGCTCGCTACATAGGTTATAAATATATTGTTTGCTTATTTATTAAAGACCCGAATAATTAAGTCCGTATGGGTGTTTTAACACTTAGTGCCCTAAGGCCAACTGGTCTTGGAGTCACTGGGCTAAAGCTTGTTACATGGGTTAAAAATGTAATTTTTTAAACAATTATTTGAATAATCTACTGCCTGAAAATATAATTTCTAATGAGTTTTAGCATAAAAATGTTGTTTTCTTTTAATGAAACCCCATAAGTATTGTGTTAATTACTTGAACACAAAAGAAAGTTTATGATATTCTGCATAATGAGTGAACGACAAAGAGTTAGAAAAATTTAGGAGAGTTTATTTATTTGGTAGTTTAGAGGATAGATGAACAACTATTAACTTGCATGTGAATTTAGTAAATCTTAATTTAATATAACGCTTTAATTGGTAGGTGCTAACAATAAGCTGGTTGGGGGTGCGATTAGTGTTAAAAATTGTATGTTTGTTAGAGGGTAAAAATATTATTTTGTGCTTATATTATAATTTATATTTTTAATTATGTAACATATTAAGAATTTCTAATAATTTTTTTAAATATTTGATTTTGTGTATTTTTATGTGTTTATTAAGTAAAAATAATAATTTCACGCAATTTGAGGCTCCAAACAAATGTACGAATGTCAAATTTAGATTCCGAAGGCCCGAAAAATTAGGTCATCGCCGAGGAGGATCCGAGACTTTTGTTGTAAAATTATAAGTTTTTACGACAGTAAATGTGGTAACTGTGAAATTATAAGTTTTTATCATATTAGGTATGATAATTGTTAGTGGAATGTGTTAGATGTGCTTGAGTAGATTAAGTTAGGTTTATGTTTTGTTAGTAGGACAAATATATGACTAAGATGTAATTAGTTTTATTTAATTGTGTGGTGTAGATTAATCATGTATTAGTATAAATGGAGTGGGGGGATCACACCTCTCCACACATTTCCTTCTCTTCTCTCCCCTCAATTTCTTCTTCTCATCTCTCTTTGTAATATATTTTCTATAAATAAAATTAGTTTTATTTTCAATTTTCAAATATTTTTTATTATGATTTTTTAAATTTTAATAATTCCTTTTATTTTAAACATGTTTAGCTAAATACTAATAGTTAGGGTGATGTGAAGCTCTTAGTAGAAAAATATGATTTAATCAAATTCTATTTTTAATTATATAAATTAAATTATTTTTTATTTAATTTTATCCATGTTTTATATTTTGAAATTTTGATTTATTGTAGACAAATATGGGAGTTTGACAAAATGAATTTTTAATATCTTAGTATAAAGTATGGTAAAATGGTATTTTGACTTATTGTAGAAAAATTAAGTTTTGCCATATTAAGTACTTAATCCATAATAAAATTAATGGGAAAATAATTGTAATTTATACAATTAATATTTTGTTCAATAAAATGAAAATAAAAAAGAATTTATTAAATTATATTTATTACTAGGAGTGGATCCATAACCATAAGTAATTCAATTTCATAGTTTTTCTCCACATATTTTTAAATTTATTTTCATTTTTTTATATAAACTTAAATAAACAAATTAAATCATTTCTCTATGGATCGACCTCGGACTCACCGAGAAATAGTATAATTAGACACTCTTATACTTTAGAGTAAATTAAACACTTTTAAATCAAGTCAGACGAGATCAAAGATGATAACTTTTTGGGCGAACTAATCCTCAAATGTATTAGGAAGACAATCATTCTCAACATAATGCATGTGATCAGAATCAACCAAGAACT
Organism: Citrus x clementina; assembly: GCF_000493195.1. Taxonomy (NCBI): domain Eukaryota; kingdom Viridiplantae; phylum Streptophyta; class Magnoliopsida; order Sapindales; family Rutaceae; genus Citrus; species Citrus x clementina. The sequence goes on from NW_006261964.1 coordinate 13,635,594, forward strand.
TTGAGAGACTACATGAATCCAACCAGAACCAAAGCACAGTCGTATATAGTATTTCCTCCAAAAGCATCTCGATTCAACTTCAAATAAGATATTATCCAACTTTTACCAACATTTCATGATTTAGAATATGAAAATCCATACTTACATCTAAGAGATTTTAAAGAAATTTGTAATACATACACAAACCAAAATTGTAATATAAGCATAATTAGATTAAAGCTTTTTCCTTTTTTATTAAAAGATAAAGTTAAAATTTGGCTACAAAACCTTAGATTTGGATCAATAAAAACTTAGAATAACATGCAAGAACAGTTTTTGAAAAAAATTATTTCCACCTCATAAAACCAATTCTTTTAAAAGACAAATCACTTCTTTAACTAAAAAAAAAAGGAGAAATATTATACCAATGTTGGGATAGGTTTAAAGAATTGCTTAACGTATATCCACACCATGGTTTTGAAACTTGGCAATTGGTCACTTATTTCTACGAGGGCTTGATACCCTAAAGTAGACAAGTTGTTGAAATGATGTGTAATGGTGAATTTAGAGATAAAAATCCTGAAGATGCATTAGATTACCTTGACCAATTAGCTGAAAATGCACAACATTGGGATATTGTTGGAACTTTTGAAATGATAAATAAACCACAACCATCTCCATCAAGTCTAGAAATCCATAACCTTAGGGAAGATCTTGATTTACAAGGAAAATTTACATCCCTAGTTAGGAAGGTTAAAGCTTTGGAGCATAAAAAGAGTGATTAAGTAAAATTTGTTCAAGAAATTGCATGTAATATTTGTAGTTCTAATGATCATTTCACTCAAGATTGTCCCACTCTGCCTGCACTTAAAGAATGTCTACATGATCAAGCTAATGTCATTAACACTTTCAATAAGTCAAACCCATATTCCCAAACTTATAATTTTAGTTGTAGAAATAATCTAAATTTTAGTTGGAGGAATAATAATAATGCACAATCTTCACAAGCACCACCTCCATAAAATTTTCAAAATGCTCAGCCTTATGCACAATATGTTCCACCACCATGGAAAAATCTAGAAGACAAATGCATTCATTCATCAGAAAGCAAGATGTTATCAATAATCAAAATGCACAAAATTTTTCTGATTTGAAAGATACTCTTGCTACAATTGCTTTTGCACTCACCTAGCAAAGAAATAACTAGTGTTCTACCTGAACCACCATTTCTGCATGCATTGAATAAACCAAATAAATCAAACAACTCTTTTGAAATTTATGAAATCTTTAAGCAAGTTAAAGTTAACATTCCTCTATTAGATGTAATAAAGCATGTACTTTCATATGCCAAATTTTTAAAGGACTTGTGCAATATTAAGAGGAAATTGAAGTCAAGAAAGAGTGCTTTCATGGCCGAACAGGTAAATACCATTCTGTATTATTGGTGATCACAGAATTGAGCATGCTTTACTAGATCTTAGTGCTAGTGTTAGTTTGCTTCCATATTCAATTGATCTTTAACTTGATCTTGGCGAGTTAAAATCATCTTCAACTACACTTTTGCTTACTGATAGATCAGTTAAAGTACCAAAAGGAATAATGGAAGATGTTTTAGTACAAGTTGATAAATTCATATACCATGTGGATTTTATTGTCTTAGAAATTGAACCTATTGTGAATAATTATAAATCAATTCTTATAATTTTAGGTTGTCCATTTTTAGCAACTACTAATATTTTGATTAATTGTAAGAAGTGTTTAATGAATTTATACTTTGAAAATATGACTCTGGAATTGAATGTTTTCAACATGTGCAGGCAACCTAATGAAGAAAATGAGAATGAAGATGATACTAATGAACAAAAGGAATTGCTTGAACCTTGTATAGAGGAAAAAATTCAAAAAAGGGATTTTTCTAAACTTTTTAATATTTGTTTAGTTAATTTAATTAAGTCAAATAAGTAACTTAAACTTGATATTTTTAATATAAATTTGTTGCTTGATTCTATATAGACTTTACAAAATTATGATGAAGAGCCAAAATTTAAGGAGTTTGGAATTATTGAGAAGACAGAACAACAAGAAGCACCTAAACTGGAATTGAAACCTTTGCCTAATGGATTGAAGTATGCTTTTCCTGGAGAAGAATAAACTTATCCTATTGTGATTTCTTCTACTACTCTAACAAGCGATCAAGAAGGTAACCTACTAACTATTCTTAAAAAGTATAAAAAAAATGCAATTGGATGGACTTTAAATGGTATTAAAGGCATTAATCCCTTAATTTACACACTTAGAATTAATTTAGAAGAAAATACTAAAACAAAATTAAGAATGATTGTTTTAAAAGCTCAAATTATTTTTTATATATATTATCAAATTATAAAGGTTTTATATTCAATGAAAAGTGATTTCATGATCTTAGTTATTACATGTTAATGATTTAAAATTGAAAAAGTTTTGAGATCCTTGAAATTAGCAAATATTGCTTCAAATTCTGAAAATGGACTTATTTGATAAGTTTTATAAAGGTTTGGGTCATAGTATAATTTTATAAAGTTTTGAGGCCAAACTATAATTTTATAAAATAGTTCACTGTAGTTTTGGGTCATAGTATAATTTTATAAATTTTTGAGGCCAAATTATAATTTTATAAAATAGTTCACTGTAGTAGTCACTGTAGCAACGGCTAACCAACATCTTGATAACGGCTAGCCGACATCGAACAGATTGAAGAGTAGCCTCTGGACACTAACGGTGACCGACATCTTGAAAACGACGATCCGACAATTTAAAATTCTGCCCAATGGTAACTTGGACCAGTCAAAACAACGATCTGACTTCGAGTTAACGGCGATCCGACTTCGAGCAAAAAGTCAATAACGGCTAGTTTTCAGCTCCAACTATAAATAAACTCAATTAAATTCAAATAAGGGTGGATCACAACGTTTTCATTGATCAAATTATTGAGCATACAACTTTCCTTGAGCTTTAAATTCTTTTATACATCTCATCTAGTCACACTTTAGAATTTCGTTTGTAATCAAACATATTGTGTAAGAGAGATTTATTGTGTAATCTTTTGAAAATCAAATTGAGAGATTGTAAAGTGTTGGGATACACTTGGATTAAGAGATTGGGAATAATCTCCTGTTGTAAAGGTTATTAACACCTTGGAAGTCAATTGTAAGAGTGATTGAAGCCTTGGAGGCTTGCTTAGTGGAATCCTCAAGTCCGGTGATTTTGGAGGCGTGGACGTAGGCACGGTTAGCCGAACCACGTAAAAATCGCGTGTTTGATTTCTCTTCTCTTACTCTTTTATTATCTTGCTTAATTAAATTTATTGTTTTTGTTCTTATTAAGGCAATAGATTTAAATTGTTGTGTGGTTTATTTTGCATAAGTTTTGATAACCCAATTCACCCCTCCTCTTAGGTTGCTTAGATAGTATTTCAATGTCAACAACCTCAAAGAAAATTAAACCCACATATGGAAGAGGTAGTTGAAACAGAAATCTTTAAATTGCTTGAAGTGGGAATTATCTACCATTTTTTTATAGTAACTGGGTAAGTCCTACACAGGTAGTGGCTAAAAAATCTAGAATCGCTGTTGTTAAAAATGAAAAAAGTGAATTAATTCCAACACGAATTACATCTAGTTAGCGCATGTGCATTAATTATAGAAAGTTAAATGAAGCCACTAGAAAAGATCATTTTCCATTACCATTTCTTGACCAAATCTTAGAAAGAGTAGCTGGACATCCCTACTACTACTTTTTATATGGATATTCAAGTTATTATCAAATTCCTATAGCACTTGAAGACTAAGAAAATACCACATTTACATGTCCCTTTGGAATATTTGCATTTAAAAGAATGCCATTTGGGCTTTATACTACTCCTGCAACATTTCAAAGATGTATGCTAAACATATTTTATGATATGGTTGAACATTGTTTAGAGGTCTTTATGGATGATTTGACTATGTTTGGGAATTCTTTTGATGATTGCCTTGATAATTTGGAGAAAGTTTTAAAAAGATGTGTTGAAAAAGAACTCATGTTGAATTGGGAAAAATGTCAATACATGGTTACTTCCAGAATTGTTTTAGGTCATGTTGTATCTGTTAAAAAAATTGAAGTTGACAAAGCAAAACTAGAAGTCATATCTAAATTGCCACAACCAAAAATAGCTAGAGATGTGCGATCATTTTTAGCACATGCAGGATTTAATAAGAGGTTTATAAAAAATTTTAGTGTCATATCTAGACTACTTTGTAACCTCTTTTTAAAAGATGAACCATTTGAACGTACTGATGATTGCCAAAAATCTTTTGAGAAAATAATTTATCTTTTAACATATGGACCTATTATAAAATCTCCTGATTGGTCTTTGCCTTTTGAATTAATGTGTGATGCAAGCGATTTTGCTGTTGGTGTTGTTTTAGGACAAAGAAGAGATGGTAAGTGTTGCTGATTTTACTTCAATAGCTATGGTGTCAATGTGCAAGTGTACACAACAAGTAATAAAATGATGAGTATTCAAAAACGTCTCAACCGCAATTGATGCTATCAGACTTGCTACAGCAATTTCAGTAGTGCCATATATGTTCTAAATTAAATCAATACAACTAATATGACCAACTTAGCAAAATAAAATCACAATAATTAAAAATGTAATGAATAGAATTTGCACGTTAAACAAAAAGGTTAAACTAATATGAATTGAGTGGTTGAGTGATTAAATTCTCTTGATGGTGTTGACTGTTTTATTTATGTTAAGTTCAGTTGCTACAACATCTGCTACAGCACTGGGCAGATACTATTTTTATCCTTAGTGGTAGCATGTTGGATGTCTTATATCTTTATGCAATCTAACAATGATCAGTTGTTATACCTACATTAGATATAACATTACACATTTAGGTTCTCTTTACCCTACAAGGTGAATCGCTATATCTAGTTCATCACTAATCTTAGATTAAGCATGACCCTTTTAGGACTCAAGTTAAACTCAATTCAGGAAACTCAATCCAAGGCCGAGTATTGCTCTAATATGTTTTACTAGGATAGGCCCTTTTGTGGCTCTTTCCTGGCTTGTACCATTGAATGAGTGGTTAACCGAAAAATGCAGCAACATCCATATTAGTCAATTAACCATCAAACTAATTTAACACTTAACCACAAATAAATTTAGTTCATAATTTGTGAAAGGTAAATAAATAACGAGGTTCTAGCCATTGAATACATATTCATGATCAATGAATAACAAATAAACAAGAAAAGAATGAGAAAGAACGAATTCTAATCGATTCTGCAATTTCTTATACTGGTGCAGCCTTGAATCTTAATCGGGAATTCTGCTACTTTGCTGTTTCTTTTCTGTTTTAATCTTGATTGACGGCCCCCCTCTCTTTTTTTTTCATGTACGCCTCTTTTTATAATCGCAAATTAGGGTAATTGGAAACTTTAAGGTGTGAAGCTTCATATTAGAAAACTACAGATCGCAATATTCTGAATATCCTGCCCAGATTTTTCTGTCAATACTCGAGGATTGCTACAACAATGGTTGCTACAGCAATAGTTACAACATCTGCATTGTTCTAGCCTTGCTTCAAGTCTTCTGTAGCCATGTTCATTTGTCCTTTTTATAAATCCATTGCAACAACATCCTTTCCATAAAATTCAGGTTTCCAATTACCTATAATTAAACACATGTTTTAGGCATACAATTATTCAAAATCACACAAACTTCATCAAACTTAAACTAAGATAAATGCTAATGCAAACCAACATCAAAATGTACTAAAAGCACATCAATTACTCTCTAAGTAGTCTTGATTTAAGCCTAAAAGTCTTATGATAACTCTCATTTCATCGAGTTATCACACCTCAAACTTAAACCATTACTTGTCCTCAAGTAATGACAACAACATTAACACTACAATCACATAATCATACAACAAGCAACTTAGCTTTGTCATCGAATTTGTAAGGATTCTTCAACCCTCAGATCACACTCTTAATCATGCAAAATTTTCCATAGCAGTTCAAGTTTTAGGCTTAGGCCTCATTCTGTCTAGAGTGTGTGTGTGCTACTTTAATCAGATTCCTGAAATGCTATAGCATTTCACAGATATTGCATAAAATTCAGAGGTAGAACACTAATAGATTTACATCTAGGGGGCAACAATTACAGGCCAACTTAAATTGTGCTATTTAGCAAACATGTCAATCTGTCAAAAATCTCTCTTTAGTGTACCATTGATTTTTCATGTGAATATCAATCACTTGTAATAATGACACCCAATTATTTAATTAATGCACAAATCCGAGTTGCTGCAGCAATATGTATAATATGTTTATATCTATAGACATCTTTTAGTTCAAGGTTAAACATAGGGCTCATGAATAAACCTGACTATTTCCACATCTTAGACATAGGACTATCTCTAAAAGGATTTTATTTTTTTTATTTGCAATTACTACAGTAATGCTCATAACTCTTGTTGCTTTTGGACTCAAGTTGCATATGGAGTACATACTCAGCCATGGTTACTCAACAACTTAAGCCATAGGAGTAGCAATTATTTAACAACAAGCACACATATTTTTTTCTTTTCTCCCCCCCTCCCAAACTTGAGATTTGTTTGCCCTTTTTGTGTTCTCTGGTTTTGTTACAGCATTCTCATAGGACTTACTCAAAGCTTATGTGTAATGACAAAATTCAGCCTTTGTCCATGAACTGTTTTACTTGGTACTTTAAAATTAACACTCAAGTTATCCTCATTGGGTTTTTATTAGATCCACTCACAATTAGGTAACAGAGCTACATAACACTCTAAACAAAATACAATAAGTTAGCACAACTCCCCCTCAAACTTGAAGGGTGTTGTGCCCTCACATACATACAAAAACAATTAAACTACATATGCAGATGATGGTAAAAAGCATTAAACTGAAAGAAAAGTTCTGGAAAGGAAAGAAAGTAAATTAAGCTAGTAAAGGGAACTCCCCTGATGTGGTTTATTTTGCTGTAGCGTAAGATTCACTTCTTTTTCATGGCACTCCTCAAACGGTCTTTAGGGGAATCTTGAGGTGTGGCTGCAGACTTCTATTTCCTCTGGCGTGGTGTTGGACTAGTTGAGGGAGTACTAGCAATGGCAGCAGGGGTGGACTAAGTGGATCTTGTGCATTTGGGCTCTGGTTCTTTTGGTGCTGCAGCACCTCCAAAGGTAGCTCCTCTGCGTTTGCTGGTTGTCTTGGTAGTTGCAGCTGAGGCAGATTTTACTGCAGTAGTTTCCTCAGCAGTTATTTCAGTAATGATATCCAAGAGACGCTTTTTTGCTGCCAATGTCTGAGTGACTCTTTCAGCAGCTGCGTCTAACTCTACACCGATATCTGCTGAAACATCCTCGGAGTCCCCTTCACTTTCGACTTTCTCTTTGCCCTTACGAGATGGGACTTGGACTGGTGGTTCCTCCTCGACTTCATCTTCATCCTTATCTCCAATGGTGCACTTTCGTCTTGTCCGGGGGGAGGGGGTGTGATCTTGGATAACTCAACTTTGTCATCCCCTGAATCCCCTTCTTCCTCTTTTTCTATGGAACTGTGGGCTTGTAACCGAGGACCCTCTACTTCTATTGGAGCTAGCTGGTCTTCCTCGTCTGGCTTAATTTTACTATCTAGTTCTATTGCAGCTTTCTCACTCTCTGCTGCTGGGTCTCCAAAGTTGAACTGCTGCAACAAAGGGTCTGGCAAATCTAGGTGTTGGTTTTTCATGAACATAGCAAACTGAGGCAAATGGTTCTCTAAATGCATTAAATATGCCCAGAATTTGTTATTCTCTCGTTGTTGTGCAGTAACACACTGGGTAATGTTGTCACTTAGTTCTTGCAGTCTTCTCTCCACCCCAATAGCTCTTCTTGTACTTGTTACAGCAACTGGTTCTGATAGTGCTGCAGCAGTTTCTCTAGTAATTCATTCGATTTTTTGAGCATTCAAAGCTCCTGCATTCTTAATGTGCTCATCTTGAACAGTAGCCCTCACCCCAGATACTAAGCATAAGATAGTAATAAGAGATAGAAACAAGAGGGCTGCTGTTTTATGTTGTTTCATGGCACACTCCCTAATTTCCCTTTCAATTATAACTCCCATATCAATTAGTATCCCCCGAACAATGACATATAAAAGCACCAATCGTTCTTGTGATACAGTGGTGATGTCTGTAGTGGGCATCAATCTAGATTTTAAAAATTTGACCCACACTTTAGCAACATGTTTAAGATCAATTATATTGATCACACGACCTTCCTCGTTAGCCCATGATGTCCTTTTTACAGTAAGGGTTTTGAGTACGTTATTCCATGTTTTATCAGTCATGTTTGCAATCAGCTTGGAATACTCACACTCCACGTCAGAGGGAAGGTTATAAAAAGCCTTAATGACTCGTGGGTCTAAAGGGACAAGGGAGTTTCTTAGCCAAATTGTTTTCTGTTCCTAGCCCAGCATGTTGGCATAGAATTCCTTCACTATGGTCACCACAGGGTCTCTCAGATATTGGCAAAAGTCTACCCATCCCCGTCTTGCTACAGCAGCTTGGATGGTTTGAACAATTCCCAAGGGCTTTGGTAGACATTGGAAGCCTTTTTCTTCCAAAATTTTTCTTGGCTCTATAAATTCTTCAAATTGTTCTTCTGCCTTGTAACCCTAGAAGCAGGAAGGGTCCTTAAGACGTTGTGCTCTAACCTTGTATTTAGGCATTGTTGGAGCAAGTTGAAGGTACTTGCAAGAGAATAAAGGTGCAGTTGCTACAAGGAGTTGTACGAGTATCGGTTTGGTTCCTGTCTATCTTGTTAAGTGTAATACTGCAGTAATCAGCATGGGCATCCCATCTCCTCTAACTACTCTTCATTTTTTTTAAAAATGGACATAAAAGGAAATTAGTTAATAAAATAAAGAAATTGACGAAAATTATAAAGAAAAATAGGATAACTTAAGTCTAAAGAAAAGAAAAAACAAATCCAGATAACTTTCTTAATTGTTGGGTTGCCTCCTAAACAGCGCTTGATTTTTGGTCCTTCAGCCTGACCTTCATTGATTCCTCACAATGTTGTATCTTTGAGGACCATATCCTCCTTTGAGTGGTCTACAACAGAATCCATATAATGTTTTACTATGTGATCATTAACCTTGAATTCTTAGCCTGTTCTTTCATCTAAAAGGTCCACAACCCCATGATGATGGATTTTAACTAGCTTGAAAGGTCCTGACCACCTAGATTTCAATTTACCCGAAAATAACTTTAATCTTGAGTTGGCCTGGATTTAAGCTCTTTTGTTGAATGTGCTTGTCATGCCATTGTTTTGTTTTTTTCCTTGTAGATCCTTGCATTTTCATAGGAGACCCACCTTAGTTCATCAAGTTCACAAAGTTGAAGCTTCCTCTATTCTGCTGCGGCATGTATATCCAGGTTTAATTACTTTAATGCCCAATATGCTTTATGTTCTAACTCAAGGGGTAGGTGACAAGCTTTTCCATAGATGATTATGTATGGAGACATGCTAATTGGTGTCTTGTATGCTGTTCTGTAGGCCTATAAAGAGTCATGCAAATGCAATGATCAGTCATTTCTAGTGGGTTTCACTACTTTCTATAAAAAAAATTTAATCTCCCTATTGGACACTTCTGGTTGACCATTGAATTGTGGGTGATATGTTGTAGCAATCTTATTTTTAGTTCCATACTTAGACAATGCTGCAGTAAAGATCTTATTGCAAAAGTGAGTACCTTCATCACTAATGATTGCTCTTAAAGTTCCAAACCGCTAAAAGATATTTTTTTGAAGAAAATTCACCACTGCTTTGGCATCAATTGTTGGCATTGCTGCAACCTCCACCTATTTAGACACATAGTCCACAACAATTAGAATATATAAGTTCCCAAAAGATGGTGGGAATGGGCCCATGAAGTCTATCGCCCATACATAAAAGATCTCTACCTCCAAAATATTTGTTAATTGCATTTCATGTCTTTGAGATATGTTTTTTGTTTTTTTGGCACCTGTCACAACATTTAGCAAACTCATAAGTATCTTTAAAAATAGAGGGCCAGTAATAACCTGATTGTAGAACTTTGACAGCTGTTCTATGGCCTCCGAAATGTCCCTCATATGATGCAGCATGACATGAGTGCAATATATGTGGGATTTCTTCATCAGGTACACATCTTCGGATCACATGGTCTGAGTATAGCTTATATAAATATGAATCATCCCACTGGTAGCTTCTAATATCATGAAAAAATTTATTCTTCTATTGATAATTCAAATCAGGTGGTAATAACCCACTCAGCAAGTAATTAGCAAAGTTTGCATACCATGGGAGTCCAGTTTGCTGCAGCTTCTATGCATGTTGTAGCATCAACAGTTGCTCGTCAGGGAATGTTTTAGTGATGTCTTATTTGGTCAATGTGTTGGCATCTGCTTTAAGCCTTGAGAGATGATCTGCTACTTGATTTTCAATTCCTTTCCTATTATTGATCTCCAAATTAAACTCTTGTAACAATAGGATCCATCTGATCAATCTTGGTTTGGCATCCTTATTTGAAATCATATTTTATTGCTGCATGGTTAGTGTAAACTATCACTTTGGTGCCCACCAAGTAGGCTATGAATTTATCAAAGACAAACACCACTGTTAGCAACTCTTTTTCAGTATTGTGTAGTTTATCTAAGTAGTAGCAAGAGTTTTGTTGGCATAGTAAATGGAGTGAAAAATCTTGTTCTTTCTCTACCCTAGCACTGCTCTAACAGAATGGTCACTAGCATCACACATCAGTGCAAAATGTAGACCCTAATCTGGTGCTATAACAACTGGTGTTGTTACTAGAGCTTTCTTTAACTCACTAAAAGCCTTAACGCAATCTTCATCAAAAGTAAAAGGCCTGTCATGCTCCAGCAGCATACATAAAGGTTTAGCTATTTTGGAAAAATCTTTGATGAACCTTCTATAGAACTCAGCATGTCCAAAGAAACTTATAATACCCTTGACTGAAGTTGGAGGCGGCAGTTTATCTATCACATCTATCTTTGCCTTGTCCTCTTCCATTCCATTCTTGGACACTCTATGACCTAAAACTATACATTCGTGTACCATAAAGTGGCATTTTTCCCAATTGAGTACCAAGTTGGTCTCCTCACACCTTTTAAGTACATCTTCTAGGTTATGCAAACAATCTTCATATGCTTCCCCAAATACTGAGAAATCATCCATGAAAACTTCCAATGACTGCTCAACTATATTTGAAAAAATGGACATCATACACATCTGGAAGGTTGTTGGAGCATTACATAGACCAAATGGCATTCTTCTGAAAGCAAAAGTTCTGTAAGGGCAATGAATGTGGTTTTCTCCTGGTCCTCTGGTGCTATAGCAATCTAGTTGTACCTTGAATACCCATATAAGAAGCAGTAGTAATGTTTTTCAGTAAGTCTGTCCAGTATCTGATCTATAAATAGAAGTGAGAAGTGATCATTCCTTGTGGCTTTGTTAAGTTTCCTATAATGCATATAGACTCTCTATCCTGTTACTGATCTTGTGGGAATAAGTTCATTTTTCTCATTTGCCACAACAATTACTCCACCTTTATTTGGAACACATGTACTGGGCTCACCCAAGAACTGTCAAATATCGAATATATGATCCCAACATCCAGCCACTTGATGATCTCTTTTTTCACAACTTCCTTTATGATAGAGTTTAGTCTCCTCTGTTGCTCTACTGAATTGCTGTAACAATCATCTACTAGAATCTTGTGCATGCATATGGATGGGCTAATTCCCTTAATATCTGCCATAGTCCATCCAATTGCCTTTTTACATTTCACCAGCACTTCTACCAAACTCCTTTTTTTATCTGCATTTAAAGAAGATGAAATGATTACAGGAAGTGTATTATTTTTGCCAAGATAAAAATATTTCAAGTGTGACGGTAAGAGTTTCAATTCTAAAATAGGAGGTGATTCAATAGATGAAATTGTTGGTTTTACTTCTCTATTTGAAAGATCTAGAGATTCAAAGCGCCTGTCATGTCTTACAGATTGCTTTTCTCCTAACCATGTTATATCTCGGTTGCTGCAACATCCTCTTCTTCAAGTCAAAAGTAGCAGCTCTGATTTCTTCTTTGCTGCAGTAGTTGTCTATTCTTTCTGTTGCAATAGAGTCTACAACACTCAGAAAATTACAGTCTTCAACCCCATCAGGATTCTTCATAACTTCCAACACATTGAAGGTGACTTGTTGGTCATTCACCCTTATGGTTAACTCTCATTTCTGCACATCAGTTAATGTCTTCTCTATTGCTAGGAAAGGTCTACCAAGTATAATTGGTACATCCTTGTCTGTTTCAAAATCTAATACAATAAAATCCACTGGAAAAATGAATTTGTTTGCCTTTACTAAGACATCTTCAATCTTTTCCTCAGGGTATGCATGAGATCTGTCAACAAGTTGTAAAGTGACTATTGTTGGTCTGTATTCACCAACTCCCAATTGCTTAAATACAGATAAGGGCATGAGATTAATACTTGCTCTTAAGTCACAAAGTGCTCTACCATTGTACCTAATTCCAATAAAACATGGTATTGTGAAGCTTCTTGGATCTTTCAATTTTTGAGGAATCTTATTCTGAAGCATATAGCTGCATTCTTGTGTTAAAGCAACATTTTCAAATTCTCCAAGCCTTCTCTTTCTTGCCAAAATATCCTTCAAGAATTTCACATAATTGGGCATTTGTTCTAAAGCTTCCACAAAGGGAATGTTGATATGCAATTGCTTCAACACTTCCAAGAATTTGTTGAATTACTTATCTTGTCTCTCTGGGTTGTTACTGCTGGTGTTACAGCTTTTACTTCAACAAGTACTGAGTGATTTCTTCATGTGATTGTTGTAGCCTGACTACTTTCACTAGTATTTTGATAACTGGGTTACTGCAACTCTTTTTCAACTTGAAATTCCTCTTGAGATGATATAAGTTGTTGAGTGTTAGAAAATGTATATTTATAAAGGAGAAAACCATCATTTTACATTTCAAGTCTTACTAACAACCCTTACTTTTATGTATTTAACCTTCTTGTGATTTAATTAAATATGTTTTATTTTAATTAAGTATTTTATGTATTTTAGGGGCATCATAGTCATTTCACAATAAACGAGAAATCAGATGGCAAAACGGACATCACTTTTGAACTCAGGACGGTCGAAAACCTTAGGAGGAGCATAAAAGGAAAAATGGCACTGTTCACATGTACGGTACTATTCACGTGTACGGTACTGTATACGTTACTTTCAGGACACTGTTCACATAGACGGACCGATGATGTGGCATTGACTGATGAGGTGTCACGATCCTGTTGGACTAAAATTCTTATATACTGTTGATGGTGACGTGGCAGCATATCAGTGGACGAAAAATCTCGCATACGGTGGATGCATCACACAGGATTATTTTCAACCAAACTGCGTTACTGTTCATCCGAGTCAAACCGCGTTACTGTTCAAAGTCGGGTCAAACCGTGTTACTGTTCATCCGCGTGGTCAAACTGTGGACTATTGACTAATGACGTGGCGCAATCCTGAGCGTCCAAACTGTTTTTAATCCAATGGCCATGATTTACTCCATGTATCTATAAAAAGGGGGCCTCTCCCCCCTAATTTGATATCTCTGAATCCATTTTTGGGATCCATTTTCTGTAATTCCTTCTCCATCTTGTATTTTCTTCGTATTTTAATAAATTTCCATTTTGCCCCTAGTTCAATTATGAGTGGCTAATTTTCTTTCAAGCTTGGGTTGAAGGTGAAGTCTCAACATGTGTCATGGGCTTAATTTGGTAAATTTATTTTCTCTTCCCCTCTAGTTTTTGTGGATGTTTTGACTTCTCGTCGACAAATAATACTAATCTTGTCTAGTACCGCCTTGGTTTCACCGGCCCTCTAGTACAAGGTTATTATTATTTGGCACGATAAGCCCTTAGCACCATATTGATTAGAGCGTGGTTCATGAGGTGTGGATTCCCCCCTCATGATTTAATTGGCATTAATAAGGATTATTTAGCCCATGATGCATGTTGATACGGATCCAGATACCCAAGTACGTCATTTTAATAGAATTCTCTTCAATTTATTCTCGCCATTTCAATTCCAATTTTAGAATTTATTCTCGCTATTTTAATTTAAGTTTTAGCATATCCCAAATCATTTCCACCACAAATCTAATCACCCATTTACAAAATTAATTCTACACAATTAAAATCCACCTCCTCGTGGGATCGACACTCATCACCATTAGTCTATACTACAATAGATTCGTGCGCTTGCGAGTACATTAAAATTTGCACAACATAAGTTCCATCTTTTTTCTTGGCTTACCAATAAGGATGTCAACACCCTTCCCAGACCTTAAATTGATCACCTTGCAATGTTCCTTAACCTCTCTTCTTGGATCTTTTGTGTTGCTGGGTAAATTCCCCTGAGGTATGTTATTTAATGCTGTAGCAAGCTGTCCAAATTGATTTTCCAAATTTCTCAATAATACAGCCCGACTTTGAACAACTACTTTACTCTTCACAATGTATTCTTTAATCAGTGTTTCCAAGGAGCTAAATTGATCATTGCTAGTGTTTCTTTACCCTTGATTCTGCTGATGAAAACCAGGTGGCTGAGTAGGTCTGTTCTGTCCACTGGATGCTGCAGCATGCTGGTTCTGCTCTATGAAAAGTTTGGGTGCTGCTTCCATCCAAGGTTGTAGGCATTGGAATATGAATTGTTCTAGTTCTGTCTATTAAAGTTGCCCACATAATTTACTGATGCCGGATTCCCTGAGCAATCATCAAATAAATGCCCCTCTCCACAGTACATATAGGAAATCTCAGCAACTTGATTGACAGTTGCTAGAGCAGTGGTTATAGCTTTCACCATATTAGTCAATGATATTACTTGGGCTGATAATGATATAAATGCATCCATATTGTATATCTTTGCTGCTCCTTTTGCTGTAGTTTGTCTAGTTGATGGCCATTGATAGTTATTATTAGCAATTCTCTCCAAAATTTCATAAGCTTCATTGTAAATTTAGATAATAAAGCCCCATTTGTTGAAGTATCGACCATCAATTTACTGCTTGGGTTTAACCCATTATAGAGGTTTCTAAGGTATGCAGCAAGTAATGCCATGATGAGGACATCTCCTGAGCAATTCCTTAAATCTTTCCCAAGTATCATACAACCTTTCATCTTCTAGTTGATGAAAATAAATGATCTCATTCCTCAACTTTGCATTTTTGGTTGGTGGGAAGTACTTCATCATAAACTTATTAGCCAAGTCATTCCATATTGTGATGGAGTCTGGTTGTAAAGAGTTCAACCATGCTCTTGCTCGATCTCTTAAGGAGTGAGGAAAGAGTCTTAGTCTCAATGCATCATGTGATGCTCCAACAATTTTAAAAGCATCACTTACTTACAAAAACAACTTAAGGTGGAGATGAGAATCTTTTAATGGCAATCCATTAAATTGCCCCACTGTTTGCAACATCTGAAACATCACTGGTTTGAGTTCAAAATTGGTAGCTTCCACCTTAGGTCTGACTATGCCAGGATGTATAACTTGAGGAGTCAACACAACATAATCTTTAATGGGTCTGTCTCTCTCATCTGCCATGTAGATAATATTGTTATTCCCTAGTGGTCTCTGATTAATTTGCCCGTTCTAATCTTTTTGACCATTGACAAGTTGTATTGGTCCGTGAGGGTCTAAGTTTCCTAAGTTTTGCAAATCATCCATTGCTACAACAACTTTTGTACTTCTTTGCTCTCTTCTTAATCTCTCTGTAGTTCTTTCAATCTCTGGATCAAATTGGAATTCATCAGGTTTGTATCTGCACATGTAAGAGTGATTCGTTAACAAAGTGAAGAATTCAAAATTAAATCAAAGAGTAGCACTGTCAAAATTGATTTCACAACTCAAAAATAAACAATCAATCCCCGACAACGGCACCAAAAACTTGTTTTTGATTTTACTTCAATTGTTATGGTGTCAATGTGCAAGTGTACACAACAAGTAATAAAATGATGAGTATTCAAGATCGTTTCTACAGGAATTGATGCTATCATACTTACTACAACAATTTCAATAGTGCAATCTATGTTCTGAATTAAATCAATATAACTAATATGACCAAGTAACTTAGTAAAAAAAATCACAATAATTAAAAATGCAATTAATAGAATTTGCACATTAAACAAAAAGGTTAAACCAATAGGAATTAAGTGGTTGAGTGATTCTTGATGGTGTTGACTGTTTTATTCATGTTAAGTTCAGTTGCTGCAGCATCTGCTATAGCACTGGGCAAATACTGTTTTTATCCTCAATGGTAGCATGTTAGATGTCTTATATCTTTATGCAATCTAAGAATGACCAGTTGTTATAACTACATAAGATATAACATTACACGTTTAAGTTCTCTTTACCCTACAAGGTAAATCGCTATATCTAGTTCATCACTAATCTTAGATTAAGCATGGCCCTTTTAGGACTCAAGTCAAACTCAATCCAAGACCGAGTATTACTCTGATATGTTCTATTGGGATAGGCCCTTCTGTGGCTCTTTCCTAGCTTGTACCATTAAATGGGTGGTCAGCCGAAATAATGACTTTAAATAAATACTATCAAAGTAAAATGCTATAACAAACATTCAGCAATATCTATATTAGTCAATTAACCATCAAGCTAGTTTAACACTCAACCACAAATAAATTTAGTTCATAATTTGTGAAAGGTAAATAAATAACTAGGTTCTAGCCTTCAAATACATATTCATGATCAATGAATAACAAATAAACAAGAAAAGAATAAGAAAGAATGAATGAATTCCAATCGGTTCTGCAATTTCTTATACTAGTGCAACCTTGAATCTTAATCGGTAATTCTGCTACTTTGCTATTTCTTTTCTGTTTTAATCTTGATTGACGACCCTCCTCTCTTTTCTTTTCATGTACACCTCCTTTTATAATCACAAATTAGGGTAATTGGAAACTTTAAGGTGTGAATCTTCAGATTAGGAAATTGTAGATTGCAATATTTTGAATATCCAGTCTGGATTTTTCTGTCAATACTCGAGGATTGCTACAACAATATCTATAGCATCTGTACTGTTCCAGCCTTGCTTCAAGTCTTCTGTAGCCATATATGTTTGTCCTTTTTATAAATCCATTGCAACAATATCCTTTACATAAAATTCAGGTTTCCAATTACCTATAATTAAGCACATGTTTTAGGCATACGATTATTCAAAATCACACAAAGTTCATCAAACTTAAACTAAGATAGATACTAATGCAAACCAACATCAAAATGTACTAAAAGCACATCAATTACTCTCTAAGTAGTCTTGATTTAAGCCTAAAAATCTCATGATAACTCTCATTTTATAGAGTTATCAGTAAGCCCTTTGTGATTTATTATGCGAGTAAGACTTTGGATAATCCACCACCATTATTCTCATGCCACCACTGCCATCACCATTTTTAAATCAACACAATACAATAGAAGGAGTAGGCATTACAACAGAAATAGAAAAAGAGAAGACAAACCACAAATTGGTTTGCAGTGCTTCTGGTATCTTCTTACCGCCAATGATTCAAATAGCTACCTTGGTTGTCGTTGATGTCACTAAGCCATACCTGATCCACTGTGATTTGGAGCAATATCTTTTTCATTGATTTGAATTTGCAGGGGTGTTTTCATCAAATGAATTGGGTTTGGCTATGTTTGATAGAAAAAAGTATGGATGGTTAGTTTTGTAATTTGATAGAGTTTTGTGGTTATTTTCGTAAATTTTTCAATATTGGTAATATTAAAGAGAACTTAAATATTTAGAAACTTTTAAAATAATTTTGCATATTACTTGCAATACATAGATACATGTACTAGTTTTTTTAATGTATTGATTTTATTAATTAATTATTAATGTAGTGTATATTTTACCTTTACATCACTTGTATTCGGAATAGATAAGTCAGAACAATAATTTTTATAGCAACACCTTTATTAATTCATAACCTCCTCATAATAATAAAATCAACCAATTATAACATTATCACCATAGAGAGGTTTAACTATAAATAAAACTATAAATAAACGAACTATATAATGTGTACAACAATCTTTGGTGAACAGGAACAATTTACATAAAATTTAAAGCCAAATTTATCTAGGAATGCAAATGCTAAAGGAATTGTTATTTAATTTTGAAAACAAATTACACTTCAGCTATGGACAATTTATAAGCAAGCACATAACAAA
Organism: Citrus x clementina; assembly: GCF_000493195.1. Lineage (NCBI taxonomy): Eukaryota > Viridiplantae > Streptophyta > Magnoliopsida > Sapindales > Rutaceae > Citrus > Citrus x clementina. The sequence goes on from NW_006261964.1 coordinate 13,653,925, forward strand.
GAAACCCATCATAAATTCTTTCAAGATTACATGATTATATATAAACATCAGAAGCTTCACATCTGTTTATATATATCTAGCAATAAACTAAGAACTCACAGTTCAAACTTTAAAATAAACAAGCAATGCATGGCTTAAAGCATTCACTAGTCCATTAAGTAACTTTCAAGTTTCCAAGAATCAAACAAGGAGGTAACAGAAGTAGCCACACACAAGCACACAGTGGTGAAGCACCATTGGCGACCCACAAGCGACCGAACTGGAAAGAAGCAGTAGCAGCAGTTGGTGGTGCACAAGCAGTCATCAGCTGCAGCAAGTTCATTCGACTAGCTGGACGGCAGTCGTATGACGAGGCAGCGGCAAGATGGTTCGGTGGATTTGGGTGTTTGGCCGTTTCACCTTCGGGTTGTTAGGGTGAGGTGAGGTGATTTTGATTTTTAATTTTTTACGGTTTGGACATCAATATTTATGTGTGTGCAAGTCTATGGTAACTATCTGACATAACCATTTAAATTATAACGCATTTAAATTTTTAACGAAATTACAAATTGTCCCGAACCGATTTTTCAACTTTTATAATTCAGATTTTCGGTTACTTTTAAAAAAAAAAGAAATCGAATCAAAACTGAATCTAACCATTCATTTAATTTAGTTTTTCTTAAGCAATAGTTTTTAATTCATTCGTTTCGTTTAAGTTTTTTAAGCAATGATTTTTTTTTATCCACCATGAGGATTAAGAGAGATGTACATTTTTTTTTATGGTATTATTCATATTTATGTCCTTACAAGCATCCTCTAAGCTTGCTCATCAAAGATCTATGTGAGCATACTTGAATGTTTCCCTTATGGATCCCATAGAGCTCCACGAGCTTCTAGGATTAATTTGAACATCTTATAAACCCCACAAAGCTCCTTTTAAGTCCCAAAAGACTTCTATGGGGCTCTTCAAATTATAGTAAAATCTCAACAAATTAATAGATTAATTTGTGACCATAAAAAATTATAAATTTAAAAAATATCAACGAATCAATAAATTAATAATTATTAATTATTAATTTATGTAAATATTTCTTGTTTTAGAAATATAATCACATTTATAGTGTAAATTTATCTTGATTTTGTATTTTATTATGTTTTATTTAAATAGTTTGTCATCTTATATTAGTAATAATAAGATTACTGTAGAGTCTTTATTTTTCTATGTTAAAGATGATAATTTACTATAGATTCCTCTCGCACAAAGAAGCACTCAAAGTGATACTAGTATTCAATAATTTCTTTTTGCTAAACGATAATACCAAATAAATTTTCTTTTCAAAATTTAAAAAGTTAGAGATGATGTGTAAGTCAAAATTAATTTCAAGAAGAGGCAAGCAATAGTGAGAATATATTTTACAAAAGTCACATAAGCATTTTATATCGATTTAATTTTAAATTAGGTAATTATTAATTTATATAGTACATGGGTTCTATGGAAAAATATGAATTTCTTAAAAATTTATTGTCTTATAAATTTATCAAATTATTAATTTACTACCTTATCACGTGACAATATCTAAGTAAGTTCACACTACCTTATCACGTGACAATATCTAAGTAAAAAGATTGGCTTGCAAGCGTGTTAGGAAAATTATCCCACAGGCTAATTTTTATTGTTACGTATAAAAAGGCATGGGCAACCCTCCAATCATTAGCAAGTTTGGTGCAACTCAAAAGTGATTAATTAATCTCAAGTATAAAAGTGTATAGTTATAATATAATCTAGTGAGTTTGAGTTCAAACCACAGGGAGTTTAAAATTTTAGTAGTCAATTATTAAATAAAAATAATTACAAAAAAAATTAACAAGGAATAAATTAAAATAAAGTATTAATGTTCCAAGATCCACTCTTAATATTCAAATTATAGTCATAGTACTCTTGCATATTTATATTTTATATTATTTTTACTAGTTTAATTATTATATGACTAACCACTTATAGATAAATATAAGAATTAGTACATAATGTGTCATAGTTATATTGGAGAGTAATCATGACCGTATTGGTATGTTGACATTATGTCTAAATACCTATCTAGGTCCAAAGTTGATTTAGATCTACATATTATTATGAAATGAAAATAATTAGTGGAAAGTATAACTTATAAATATGTAATTAAAAATAGTAATTAATTCTATAATTAAGATAGTAATTAATTCTATAATTAAAATTCTTAAACTTCACCTTTCACTTTAACTTAAGAAATTAACCACTTATATTGAAAATCAAAACACTCATTTTATTTAATAAATTTGTAAAATACAATACAAAAAATTGAAAACAAAGGAGAATAGAAGAGATTTTTCCTCTAGAATCCTACCCTTTGTTTCTCCCACTCGATTTTCTTTCTCAACTCTCTGCTTGTAGTTCTCTTAGCTGAAATCTCTCATCTGGCTCTTCTCAAAATATTTTTAGATAACGTTTATACTCTTCTCATTTAGATCCAAAGCTATATGTCAAAAAACAAAGTATTGCTATTTTATGGTGCATTTAATAAATGGGAATTGCAATGAGTTGGAACTAGAATGGGCAAGAATTGAAATGGATTGTTATGGGAAATAATATAGATTATTTACTTGAACTGTAATAATTAGAATTGGAATGAATTATATTCTTATTAATGTGTTTACTTTACCTCGAATTGGCAATGGATTGTTTTAAGTTACTAAAATATCATTAGTTAATTGTTATTTTTGTTATTATTATTATTATTATAAGATCAAATATTAATAATAATATTATGTTACTATAACAATGATATTAACAACAAAATAACAAATCATCGGCGAGCAACGACACAACTGGAGAATTGGCAAGCGGTAGCGAATTTCAGATAGTGGCAGGATGAACAATGTGTACTGCATGCAACCAGTAAAATAAGTGGCACGAGGCTGACGATCTGCATCACATGCAATGATGATTCGCGTGACGGTAATGCATGAGAATTGGCTCTACTTTGTTTGACAGTATGAGATGGTCATGGCTTCTGCTTCTTATCGGCAGCTAATCGATCTTGTCAATAGAATCGCATTTTTTTGTTTTAATTGAGGATAAAATTGTAATTATTGATTTCTTTTGGGGGAGGGGTGAATGGGAATTGTCACTTTAGATAGGAGACTAATTCCCATCCCCCTTGGATAATCAGTCTCCCATTTCCTATTCTCAAATTGGGATGGGCTCCATGATTTCGATTCGAATTCTATTTCTTACCTCTATTTTATGAAGAAAATATTGTTAATAATGTTAACATATATGTTTCCATAATATTGATTTTTATGATAACAAACAAGATTAAGAATGATTAATCTTTTAAGCCCAAATTATTTAATATTCTTTTTAAATAAATCATTATTTTTACATTATAAAGGTTTTATATTTAATGAAAAAATGATTTTATGAAATTGATTGTTTTTATTCTTTTTAAATAAATCATTATTTTCACATTATAAATGTTTCATATTTAATGGAAAAATGATTTTATGAAATTGGTTGTTTTTCAAAGTTTATGGTTTAATTGAAAGAATTTTGAAAACTTTGAAATAAACAAGTATTGCTTGAAATTTTGGTAAAGGACTTATTTGAAAAGTGTCATAGCATTTTTGGCTATATCATATTTTCAGAAAGTTTTGGGATTAACAAAGCATTACTTAGAAATTTTGAAATTGGACCTATTTGAAAAATTTCATAACGTTTTGGGCCGTAATATAATTTTATAAAGTTTTGGGGTCAAACTATAATTTCAAAAAATAGTGCATTGTGCAGGTTACTGTAGCATCCGACTTTCCGGATATAAAAACTGAAAAATCAGATATTGGGCAGAATGTATCCAGAACGTAAACGGCTTACCGGATTTCGTAACCGGCAAGCCAAATAGGCAAAATTCAAATTTTTGCCTTAACGGTAACATAAATCCGGCTTACCGAATTCCATAAACGGTAAACTGGATACGTCCAGAATGTGCATAACGACTAGTTTTTGAGTTCAAACTATATAAACTCAAAACCAATTCATTTTTGGTAAATCCAAGCAAGCAAGAACAAGTGCACACAACATATATTGAGCTTCAATTTCGTGAATCATCATTCATTAAGTCATCTTTGTTCTTCAATTTGTATATCCACTCCTAAAGAGAGATTCATTGTTGTATTTTTCATTTCTCATCAAATTGTGAGAGTACAAGTGTGAGAAACACTTGGAGTGAAGAGATTAGAGAGATAATCTCTTGTTGTAAAGGTTCATTGACACCTTGAAGTCAATTGTAAACGTTTGAAGCCTTGGAAAGGCTTGGATTGTGAAATCCTCAAGCCCGGTGTGCTTGGAGGCGTGGACGTAGGCGGGGATTGCCAAACCACGTAAAAATCCTTGAGTTTGCTTTCTCTTCCTTTACTGATTTATTATTGTGCTTTCATTGAATTTATTGTTTTCGAATTAATTAAGGCATTAGATTGGATTTGTGTGTGGTTTGCTTTGGATAATTTTTAAAATCCCAATTCACCCTCCCTCTTGGATTGCCTAGTTAGTATTTCATTTGGTATCAGAGTAAGGTGCTGTTATGTAGACTTAACCGTCTAGAGTTAAAAGATCCATAGCAACCCATAATGACTCAATCTTTAGGGAAGGACAATCTACAATTAGACCACCGTTCTTTGACGATAATGACTACCCATATTGGAAAACTAGGATGAGAATTTATTTACAAGCTTTAGATTATGAAATTTGGGAAATTGTTTGTGATGGTCCATTTATGCCTTTGACTAAAAACGAAGACGGGGAAGATATTCCAAAACCTTCACGGGAATGGAATGAATTGGAAAAGAGAAAAGCTACTCTAAATTCTAAAGCTATGAATGCCTTGTTTTGTGCACTAGATAAGAAAGAATTTCATAGAGTATCTAGTTGTGAGAGTGCTAATGAAATTTGGCACAAACTTGAAGTTGTTTATGAAGGCACAAATCAAGTGAAAGAGTCTAAAATTAGTAGGTACACTCGGCAATATGAATTGTTCCAAATTGAACAAAATGAGAGTATGTATTCTATGTATACTAGATTTACAGACATAGTGAACACTCTAGGAGCCCTAGGAAAGACTTTTTCAAATAGCGAGAAGGTTAAGAAAATTATTAGGTCGCTACCTAAGGAATGGAGACAAAAAAGGACTGCCATGGAGGAAGCCAAGGATTTAAATATCTTACCTATTGATGATTTAATTGGTTCTCTTATTTCTTATGAGGAAGACTTGGCAGCCGAAAGAGGTAATGAGGAGAAGAAGAAAAATATTGCTCTCAAAGCCTCGAAACAGGAGAGTGATGAGGAAAGCGAGCTGGATGAGGAGGAGATGGATATGCTAGCTAGGAGGTTCAGAAAACTTTTTAAGAAATCCGGTAAGCGAAGAAAATTTAGAGACCTCAAGAACCGAAAGGAGAAGAAGGAATTAATCAAATGTTATGAGTGCAAGAAGCTTAGCCATATAAGAACGAAATGTCCTCTTCTCAACAAGCTCAAGAAGAAAGCAATGGTAGCCACATGGGATGATAGCGATGAGGAAACAAGTGATGATGAAGAGCATCAAGAAATGACAAATCTAGCTCTCATGGCAATTGGAGATGAATCGGATGATGAGGTAAATGATCTTTTTACTTATGATGAATTATATGATGCTTTTAAAGAATTGCATGCTAATTGGATAAAAATTGGTAAGAAGAATGCATGTCTTAAAAAGAAAATGGTAGAGCTCAAAAATGAAAATGAATCTCTATGTGCAAAGATTACATGCCTAGAATTAGAGAATAAAACATTGCATGATAGAGTTGCATTATCAAATGAGAAACCTAGCACTTCACATGAGCATCTAGAATCATATGTAGATGACTTGAAAAATGAAAAGGATGCTTTACAAAAATGCAATGATTCATTAAATGAAAAGATTAAAGGACTAGAGTTAGATAATAAAATGTTGCATGATAGAATTGCATCATTTAAATGCAAACAAAGTACTTCATATGAGCATGAAAAATCACATGTTGATGAATTGATGAAAGAAAATGAAGTGCTTAAGAAAAAGAGTAATGAGCTCAATGAAATTGTGTTAAAATTCACAAGTAGTCAAAAGAACTTAGAAAAATTACTAAGTACTCAAAAATGTGTGTTTGAGAAAGGAGGACTTGGGTATAAGCCTAACTTGAAACAAAAATATTATAAAAATTATTTTGTTAAGGCTACCTCCACAAGTGATCATAAGATCGTTTGTCATTATTGTAATGGAAATGGTCATATGAGTTTTAGATGTCCAATTAAGAGAAATGTATATTATGGAGTCAAGTGTATTTGGGTTCCAAAAGGAACCGTTGCTAACACTCAAGGACCCAAGAACATTTGGGTACCAAAGCACACAACTTGAATATTTTTTGTAGGTACCACAAATAAGGAATGGTGGAGAGTTCCTTGATGAAGCTTGTGAGGATAATCATTTGAGCATGATCTAGGAGAAAAAGATGAGGCAAGATGATTTAATTGTTTTGGTAATAATTCTTGTCATATTAATTTTATTGAATGGATCGTGATAAATGGATAATAGCTTGAATTTGTGAAAGTATACTTGTATGTTTACATGATTGAATTATCATTGTGTTTAACATTGAGTGCTTTATCATAATGCATGGTTATATATATATAAGATGATAGCTTGTCAACTCATCATGATAGCTTTGTTTGATTTTGATGATTATGTAATGCCTAAGCTTGATAAATGAATGATATGTTTGAATTATTAATCTTTGAATGCTTATATGTTTCATGATTGTGTAAAATATATACATGATGAATGAATTATATGCGTGAATTCTTGTGTCGTTAATTGTGTTATATCATCATTCACTTATAAAATTGATATCATTGTTTGATACGATTTCATATGTTTGGTCTTGTGTGCATTTATGTCTCATGTATTAAATGGCTTATTGAAAAGTTTTAAATCTCAAAATGATGTAAAATTAATCAATTTTAAAAGCCAAAAATAAAATGGTGAGTGTAATACAAGTATAAGAGCTAGCCAATATTCAATTAGACACAAAAGGTTTTCCGAGTCTAAACCAGATTAGCTTTGGTTGCTCTCGGGACAACATTCGGATAACCGGATTTTCAATCTGGAAAACCGGATTTGTTAAGCCTCCTCTCTGCCTCATAACCGGTATACCGGTTATCAAAATCAGAAAGCCGAATTCGTGGGGAAACTAGCTGGAACAAAACCGGATTTCCGGTTCAAGACAATCCAGAAAGCCGAATTTTCGGAGGCTCTCGAAACCGTCCAGCCGGTTAAGGAAACCGGCAAGCCGAATTCCCACTTGTTGCTCTCGAGTCCATATCCGGCCAACCGGATTCCAAATCCGGAAAGCCGTTTTCGGCTTTCACCTTTCTGCCCTCTAACCGGCTTGCCAGTTAGTGAAATCCGGCAAGCCGGATTCGTGAGTTTTCTCACTATTCTTCCTCTTCCTCTCATTCGGAATTCCGGTTCTTGTTCTCTTTCTAAAAACCGGTTCCTCTCTCTCATTTTTTTTTTCATTCCAAAATCCATCAATCTCATCCTTTTTTCACTTCAAATCCTTTATGCTTGTATTTGAACACACCAACATTTACTATTTTATTTTTATTTTATTTTGCATTTGGATTATATGGATGTTTGCTATGATTTTAGATTATATGTCTGTTTTGAATTATATGGATTTGATATAGTTATATGTTATGTTCTTTACTTATGTTTTGGATAATTTTGAATTAATGTGCTTGATTTGAGGTTTTAATGATTGATAAGGGGAGACAAATATGATATGTTTTTGGATAAAATCATTTCGGTTAAAATTTTAAATTGGCCATATATTTAGGAGGAGCATATAATATGATTTTGGATAATATGCATTTTGAATTTTTTTATTGTCCAAAGGGGGAGACAAAATAATATATCATTTCAATATTGTCAAAAGGAGGACAATAATATGCACTTTGAGTATTCTTTCGATGATTTTGATGATATGTGATTATGGTGATGATTTTGATGATTTTGAGATATGCTGACGATTTGATTACATAGGTGTTTTATATGATAAATTTATGTTATGAGTTGTTGACTTGGTAATTGATGGAATAATGGTTCATGATATTTTAGTGTGATGATTTGTGTATGTAGTTGGCTTTTATCATGATCTATAATAATTTGGATGTGTATTAAATTTGTATTTGAGGTGATGCTTGTTGTTAGGGAGAGATTCTTTCAAAATTTCTACTCAAACAACATGGGTAACAAATTTGTTACTTTTATTCTTTTCCTTTACGTTTTCTTTTTTATGATGAAGGGGGAGAAGAATACATGTCTTCAAATTCATAAAAAAAAAAAAATTCTTTGCCAATTAAGTTTTTCTTTTTGATGATGAGGGGGAGAAAAATCCATGTATTTAAATATGTTAATTTAACTAATTGGCAAATTATAAGAGAAGATTATTTTTAGGGGGAGCAATTTATGGAATCATTCTTTAAATACATGAAATGTTTGTCATCGTAAAAAAGGGGGAGATTGTTAACATATATGTTTCCATAATATTGATTTTGATGATAACAAATAAGATTAAGAATGATTAATCTTTTAAGCCCAAATTATTTAATATTCTTTTTAAATAAATCATTATTTTTACATTATAAAGGTTTTATATTTAATGAAAAAATGATTTTATGAAATTGATTGTTTTTATTCTTTTTAAATAAATCATTATTTTCACATTATAAATGTTTCATATTTAATGGAAAAATGATTTTATGAAATTGGTTGTTTTTCAAAGTTTATGGTTTAATTGAAAGAATTTTGAAAACTTTGAAATAAACAAGTATTGCTTGAAATTTTGGTAAAGGACTTATTTGAAAAGTGTCATAGCATTTTTGGCTATATCATATTTTCAGAAAGTTTTGGGATTAACAAAGCATTACTTAGAAATTTTGAAATTGGACCTATTTGAAAAATTTCATAACGTTTTGGGCCGTAATATAATTTTATAAAGTTTTGGGGTCAAACTATAATTTCAAAAAATAGTGCATTGTGCAGGTTACTGTAGCATCCGGCTTACCGGATATAAAAACCGGAAAACTAGATATTGGGCAGAATGTATCCAGAACGTAAACGGCTTACCGGATTTCGTAACCGACGAGCCGAATAGGCAAAATTCAAAATTTTGCCTTAACGGTAACATAAATCCGGCTTATCGGATTCCATAAACGGCAAACCGAATACGCCCAGAATGTGCATAACGACTAATTCTTGAGTTCAAACTATATAAACTCAAAACCAATTCATTTTTAGTAAATCCAAGCAAGCAAGAACAAGTGCACATAACATATATTGAGCTTCAATTTCATGAATCATCATTCATTAAATCATCTTTGTTCTTCAATTTGTATATCCACTCCTAAAGAGAGATTCATTGTTGTATTTTTCATTTCTCATCAAATTGTGAGAGTACAAGTGTGAGAAACACTTGGAGTGAAGAGATTGGCGAGATAATCTCTTGTTGTAAAGGTTCATTGACACCTTGAAGTCAATTGTAAACGTTTGAAGCCTTGGAAAGGCTTGGATTGTGAAATCCTCAAGCCCGGTATGCTTGGAGGCGTGGACGTAGGCGGGGATTGCCGAACCACATAAAAATCTTTAAGTTTGCTTTCTCTTCCTTTACTCATTTATTATTGTGCTTTCATTGAATTTATTGTTTTCGAATTAATTAAGACATTAGATTGGATTTGTGTGTGGTTTGCTTAGGATAATTTTTAAAATTCCAATTCACCCCCCTCTTGGATTGCCTAGTTAGTATTTCAAATAATTCTAATTCTAAATTATGATTTTTCAATCCGAGAAGTAAACACATTATTATGGTATTGGCTAAGCAATTAAACTTCGGCACGTGTACCGTACATATGTCAAATTAAAATTTCACATACTTGACAAGTGGAGGAAGCATTCTGACTAATGATTTACGTGGAGAAACACCGCTGCTTCCATAACATGGGTGTGATTATATAAGCACCTCATATTTTACGAGGCATACTTGCAAATTGCAATGATGCTGTAGTAGCTCTGGTGGACTAATAGTGGCTGGAGATTGATGTGATTAAGAGTGTATTTGAGAGTGAGGTACTGTAACTTTTAAGATGCAGTTGTTGTGGAGTAAAAGTTACAAATGTAGAATAGAAATTGAGAAAAAAAATTTATTAAACTACCAAAGTCCAACTATAAGTGTTACCAAATACTTTAGTAGCTGGACTTTAACAGTCCAACTACCTCACCACACTCTCAAAAGGACTATAAGAAGCTACAAGTGACGTAACTTTTCAGCTACCTTTCGTTCAAGTTGTAAAGCCAACAGACAACCATGTGCAAGTGTCTGATTGTCTGTACTGACTGCCTAGCGCCCACTTGGATAAGTTTGGGCCCTCCAAGTTTCACGTGTGTTGAAATGGTCTCGTAATGATTTTATTTATTTTCAAATCCTTTCGTTTTTTTTTTTTTTTTTGGTCAAAAAAATAAAAAATAAAAAAAATCCTTTGGCTTGAGCTTAGTTACATACTTACATGATTGTCACGCGGTCTTTAGCCGAGTGATGGCTGCAACTTTCGTAATTTGAATCCTTTAGACGATTCATGAGTCTTCTTTAAAAATAAAATTTGGATGGAAATCTTTCATTAATTTGTGGGTGTAACAAATATTTCGTTTGGGCCATATTATTCTAGAGTAGATGTTATTTCCAATAGATATCTATATAATTTTACAATACGTATCGGTAGTAAAAAAATTGTATAATTATAATATATAATTTATAAATTAATATTAGTATACCTATTTTTTATGAATGAAATATAATTTATTATATCTTATTATATTGTATTTAATTATAATAAAACGAATTTTTTTATTGTTAAAATATATTTTACTTTTTATGAAGTACTTCTGTCATCAATGATAACAATTTAATATGTTCTTATTATTCCACAATTAAATAATGAAATAATCAAAATAACTAAATAACTCACCGTAATTATTATTTTATCCCCCAAGCATAGGATAAAATAGTTTGTGCCTAGTTTTATTCACAATATTTGTTTGCTTCAAATAGGTTAGATTTGTGATTTTTATTCTCAAAACAGACTTTTATGTTTCATAATCTTGTGTTTATTGGCCCCTATATCTCATATTCTGGCTCAGTCTTGGCGCTCTGCCAATAAAATTGTTCGATAGGATTTGAATTCTTCTACTGATATGAGTTTTATTTAATTTTTAAGGATTTTATATTTCATATAGTCACATAATTTGAATTTTTTTTATTAAAGGTTATCAGAAATTTTCTAAATATTAATGTAGGTGTCAAAAAATTAATCACCTACTTTATACCACGAGACTGTAAAACTGTAAGTTGAATGGGGGCTCCAGAGTTGGAAAATTAGAGCGCTAACTCCATGAATCACTTAAAATAAATCACATGACAAATAAATAAAAAGAGAGGGACTGAAAATACTGAATAGATATCCAGGATCACGTGTTTCATTGAAAGAAATGCATGGCAAGTCTTGAAATCCTAATAGAATCCACATACATCCTGAGCATAAAAAAAGAATAAAGGGGCTAGATTAATCCCTGAAAATGAATAAACGAGATTAGACTAGAAAGAATCTAATCTCGTGACAAACTTCAGTCACAGGGGCTGTAAACTTTGATAAATGTCTTTTGAAAAAGATAAGAAAAGATCTAGAAATTGCTCTAGGTCATACCAACTGGTATAAATTCCCAAAATAATTCTCCTCAATCAATTTCACTGAGGACATGTTTGCTTGGGGTAGAGAAGTGGAGAGAAGAAAAGAATTTAATTTCTTTTTCATTTTTTACTGTTTGGTTGGACTAAATTTAATGAAATTAAATTTCCATTAAAATTCAATTTCTATCAAGTTAAAAAATTTGTATTTCTTATCAATGGGTAAGGATTTCAAATTCCTCGTCTATTGGAATGCAAAAATTTCAATATTGTCCTCTAAATAAAATTAATATTAAATAAGTTAAAGTGCAAATAATTTATATTTATTTTCTTAAATTAAAAGGATAAAATTATTTAAAAAAAAAAAGAAAAGCAACAAAGTAGATTGCCGAAGTGTCATCAGAGACTCATCAGAGTTTCGTCAGAATTCGCTAGAGACGTGCTTCACCATCAATACTGGTATCAATGGAATCCTCATGAGTAGAACTGTAACTCTATGAAGTTAGAAATGTTAATATGCATTGTTATTTACCTCAAATTTTGTTTAAATGTTTGAGAAATTTCTAACTCTTATATTTCCGACCATATAGTGTATTTTTGGCAAAATTAACACCTTCAATGAGTAAATCGTCAATTCTGATAATTTTTTTTTATTAAACACGATAAAAAATGGTGGTTAATGGAGGTCAACAACGGCGGTCAACGGTGGTAAAAGACGATGGTGGTTGCGGTCAACTATTGTCCATGACTTGATGCTACAATTTTAAAAAAAAATCTTTATTTAACTAGATAATTTTAATATGCTAATATATAACTGTTTCCAACAATCATAAATGTTTAGAAACTAAATTAAATAAATAGCTAGTATACAATGTGTAATGCACATGCATGCTTCACCTGCTTCTTTATAAGCCAAACACGGCTAATTATCAAAGCAACAACAAGCTACCAGCTTCATGCAAGGCACATGCTTGCTTCACTCACTTGCATGCTTCACTTGTGTGCTTGAGTTGGTGGCCATATATAATTTGAAGGAATTGAAAGCAGCTCTCATTTTGTATCAATTTTTGAAGTGAGACAAAGAAGAAAAAGAAGAAAAACTGAGAGAAAAAAAAAGAGGAAAGAAAAGAAATAAAAGAAACGAAGAAGCCAAGAGTGGGAAAAGAAGTTTAAAAGATGAATTGAGAGGGAATGTTACAAGAAATGACATTGAATAGTTAGATTAATATCCAATGAATTAGAGGAACTCTAGAATTCAGGAACCCACAAGAGCCTCAAGGAACCCCGGAGTGAAGCATGATTTGTGAGTGGATACTACTAATACTATTATGTATTCCGTGAAATATTTAAGTTTGATATTATGTTTCAATATTATGTTTCAATATCATGTTATGATTACATGTACGCATATTATATGTTTGAATGAGTCATGAGATGTGATTGCCAGTCACCATATATGTATCCTCCCCCGTAGACTCAACGCATGCATATTGAGAGTTACGTTACTCTACCCGTGTGATGCAGTTAAATTTCATCGGGTATTGAGAGATTTTTCTCCCCCCCTACTCGTGCGATATGATCCTGGCGAGTATTGAGAGTTATTTCCCCTAAGTACTATTTGGTGCAATTTTGTCATGTACGTATGATTTTCATATTTGCCGATGCATTACATTTAGTGTGGACTTATGTCATATGATTATATATATGCCTTTGTACGCTACTATATTTTTCTATATATAAATTATTTCCACTCACTAAGCCGAAAACTCACTGTTTTCTTATTTATTCCTTTTTTCCCAAGATTCCGCAGGATTTCGTGCAGATCAGCTCTAGTCAATTGAGGTTGGGCCACGAGACGCATTGTTGCATGTCTTGCATTTTGAGTAAGTTTATGTTGCATATATTATATATATATATGTTCTTTATTATCTTCCTTTTGCTTTAATATACCTCCATAACCTAAATCAGATGCATCTGTTTCAACAATCTTAGGTAATGCAGGATTTGCAAGAAATAAACAAGGAATGTTTTTTACAGAATTCTTTATTAGTCTAACAGCTTTAGTATGTTCGTCTGTCCATGAAACATGATACTTTTTTAACCTATCATGCAATGGTTTAGACATCCTATTGATGTTAGGGCAGAAATCAAGAACATAATTTAAACTACCAAGAAATCTCTGCAATTAAGTTTTATCAAGAATTTTATCAGGAAATTTATCTGCAAATGCAAGAGATCGTTCAATAGGGGTAATAGTTCCTTTGGAAATATAATGACCAAGGAATCGGACTTTTGTTTGAAACAATGAAACTTTAGAACTAGATATGGCTAGACCATCCTTTCTAGTGGCAAGATAAAAAGTCTTTAAATGTTTGAAATGTTGATCAATTGTTTGAGAAAAAATCAACACATCATCTATATAGACAATGCAAAATTCAGAAAAAGGATTATAAATATCATTCATGATTCTTTGAAATTCTGAGGGTACATTTTTTAAACCAAATGGCATTACAGTCCATTCATACTGTCCAAAAGGAACAGTAAAGGCAGTTTTATAACTGTCTTTAGGGTGAATTTGGATTTGCCAAAAACCAGATTTTATGTCAAATTTTGAAAAAATAAAGGCAGAACACAATTTCTGGAGCAAATCTTTTTTATTAGGTATGGGATACCTAATCCATCTTAATGCTTTATTTAAGGGTTTGTAATTTATTACAAGTCTTGGTGTTCCTCTTTCAATTTCGGAATTTTTATTTACATAAAAAGCGGCACAAGACCACGGGGATCTAGATTTTACAATGAGTCCTTTAGTTTTAGATAAGCATTGAAACAACAATTATGGTATCAGAGCCAAGGGGAAGTATATGTGATATAGTTGTAAAGAATCTGTGTTGCTTTAAATTATTTTCTGTGTGTGTGCTGAATTTTTACTGGTAGTAAGTCCCGCTTTAGGATAAGATTTTCCGTTTAGGGCTGTAAAACCATACCTGTAGGCATTCATATAGATTTTAGTTTTTACGTCATGGATTCTCTGCTCTGTAGAGCATCATCTTTCTCTATCTCTTCTTCTGGAAGAACTAGTGATTCAAAGAATGTTGTGAATTCGGAAAAATTTGTAATTGAAGATTTCAATAAAGCAATTGATAATTGGGAATTACCTAAAGTTAATAAAGAAATGATTTATAAAACAAAAAAGCTTGATTTTTTAAAGAATGATTATGTTATAAAGACTGAAGAACGTGACATAACTCTTTCAAACTCTTTTGAAACAATTCACTTGTTTTCAGAACAATCTTTAAAGAAATTAAGAGAAAAAAATTTTAATTATGTTCACATCGGCTTAATACAAGTTGGCATAAAACCCCTCACTAAAAAAGGCCTTAATACTTCTATTCTTGCCGTACTAAGAGATGGTCGATTCATCTCTTTTGATGATTCTTTACTAAGTAGTATAGAATCAAGTCTTTGTAAAGGACCCATTTCATTCAATTGGTATCCAAACATAACGATTTCCTTAAAAGACAAAAATATTTTAAAAAGTATGATTTTACAAATCAAGACCCACAATTATGATATGATTGAGGGATCTATTCCTGTAGCCTTAATTTATAACATTTCTTACAAAGCCATGATTTCTGCGTTTAGTACGCAACATAAATTCCAGTCAAAAAGAGATGAGACTCTCCTCTTGCAGACTGACCTGTCTAAAGCCAACACTGTTATTCCAAAACCTATTCAATGGAAAGATGTCAATCTTCCTGATGAATAGATTCTTAAAGGAGCCACTGCACCAGTGATTCCGAAACAACTTGAACCAAATACAGAGTTGCAAAAAGTGACTCAGTATTCTGATGGTAAAGTAAAACTGTCCTTCAGGAGATCTACTTCAACTAGATTTTCCGATAAAGATTCTTGCTCAAGCATTCCTTCATTGGAAAGAAAATTTACAAAAGTCCCTTTCGTAATAAATCTCCCTTTTTCAACAAGTACAAAGTCAACCTAGGTTTTCCACTTCGGATATACCTAGTTCCTCTATACATTCTGTTGATTATACCACTAGTGTTCCTCACTCAATCTACACTACCAGTCAGCATGAACAAAGACAAGAAGAGAAGGAACCTTCTCCTCTAACTTCTCCCATGTTTTCTGCAGTCACAGAAAATGTTATTAATGTCATTGAAAAAGATTTTGAACTGGATAAAACTCTTCTCCACAATGATTTTTATTCAGACAGTAATAAAGAAAAAAGACTTTGGTTTTTTAAACATTTTCTAAATCAAAGAAAAGAAATTCAAGAGACATATTATGAATTTGTAAATTCACATAAAATTCATATATTGTCTTTTGATTGGTTTGAGATATATTCTTCGAATAACAATATTTCTTATCCTTTTAAAGAGTCAAACCCTATTACTATTAGGAAGAAAATTCATGAGTGGAAACTTTCTGATAGTGATAAAACCATAGAATCTGAGCATCCACCTCTTAGGAGTTTAACTGTTGATCATAGTGAACCTCCTGTTCAAATTAGAGCCTCACCTTATAAAATCCTTAAACCAAATGATTCTGATGCGAATTTAAGTAGTATTATTCAACAGAATAATTTCTGCAATACTAACTTAAATACAATAGGAAAACAGTTGACTAGGATAGAAAGCCAATTCCAAAGGTCAACCATAGTTGTTTCTTCTATTAGCACAAAATCGGATTCTGACAAAAAGCTTAAGGAACCTATTTTCAAACCTTTTCAGGTTTCGAAAACTAGTCAAAAGCTTGTTCAAGGGTCAAAATCAGATTTTGCTAAAGCTATTAGAGACCAATTAGATAGAATAGAAGCTTCTTCTTCTTCCTCTTCTAAGGTCCAAATTGCCCCTGATAGTGCACAATCAAGCAAGATTGGTGTACTAGAATATGACAATGTTTCTATAGCCTCTTCAGATATGGAAGCATTTAAAGATGAACCATCTGTTCCTAAAGCCAACAAAATCCATTGGGAATTAGCCCTACCTACTGTCAAGACTCCACCAGATCTAGCAATAGATAATAGACCAATCTCGATATAATGCATCTTCTGTATATGAGTAGAATATTGATGGTATGTCTGAATACAACATCTTAGGATTGTTGCAACAAATAACTATGGCAGCCAATGCCTATAAAACACAATCGGGAACTTCTGATAGAGCCATAGCAGAAATTCTCGTTGTTGGTTTTACTGGTCAACTTAAAGGTTAGTGGGATCATCTTCTCACTCAACAACAACAATTAGATGTCTTAAACTCTATTCAAGTCAATGAGGATGGAGCCCCTATTCTTGATGAGTTCAATAGTCCAATTCAGGATGCTGTTGCTACCCTGATTTTGACTATATCTCTTCATTTCATAGGTGACCCTTCTCACCATAGAGACAAGAATGCTAAGTTACTGCACAATCTCAGGTGTAGGAAACTTAGTGAATTCCAAAGCTATAAAACCACTTTTTTTACCAGACTTTTCCTCAGGGATGATGCAAATCACACAACTTGGAAGGAAAAATTCCTTGCAGGTTTACCAACCCTTTTAGGAGAAAAGGTTAGGAATTCCATTAAAGCCTTGTATGACAATTGTATTCCCTATGATGAGCTCAGTTACGGTGAACTTGTCAGTTTCGTTAATAAGGAAGGTTTAAAGAATTGTCAAGATTTGAAATTACAGAAACGACTAAAATGGGAGCTTAGGAAATCTAAGCAAGAATTAGGTAGTTTCTGTAAACAATTCAATTATGACCCCTTTAAAGCTTCTACTTCCAAAGATTGTAATGGTAAGTGTTCTTCAAAACCTTACAAAAGACATTACAATTCAAAAAGCCATAGGAAACCCTTTCAAGATTTTAGAGAACTTTCTCATAAGAAACCCTCGAGGCCTTATAAGAAACCCAACTTCTCTAAAAAGAAAGAGTTTAGAGCCAAACCAAAGACCCCTTTTAACTACAAAGAGGCCACGTGTTATAAATGTGGTAAGAAAGGCCACACTACAAAGTATTGCAGAATAAATAGAAAGCTCCATGAGCTTGGCCTTGATGAAGAAATTCTTTCTAAAGTAGCCCCTTTACTTGTTGAGTCTTCTTACTCTGAGTCTTTCATGACGGGAGATAGTGACTCTCTCCATGTTGACGAGTTAATTGACTCAGATACCTCTGCATCTAGCAGTAGTGACTCTGATTCGGATTCTTATTTTAAAAAAATCAATGTTTTGACTAAAGACCAAGAGACTTTTCTTGAACTTGTTAAACATATTTCTAATCCAAATCTTCAAAAAGAATACCTTGATAAACTTTTAAAAACCCTGGATTCTAATAAAACAGAAACTTCTAAAGTTCCAATTGTTAAAAAGAATTCTTATGATCTCACTGAAATTTTGGGTAAAAAGAAAATAAAGAAAACAATCCCCAATATCCAAGACCTTCAAAAAGAGATTAAAGAAATCAAACTTGAGATTAAAGAATTAAAAGAGAAACAAAAGAATGATACTGAAACTATTCAACTTCTCTTACAAAAACAATTAGAAGATAATTCTGATAAAGAAGTTGAATCCGATGGTGATAATGAACAAAACCTTGAAAACATTGAATTTGTGGGCAATGATTTTCTGTTTGTTTTAAAACAAATCACCACCAGAAAATACTTGATTAAAATCACTTTAAATTTTTCTAAAGATTTTGAATTAGACACCGTTACCCTTTTCGACACTGGTGCCGACTTAAACTGTATTAAAGAAGATATTGTTCCTAAAACATTTCATGAGAAGACTAAGGAAAGACTTTCTGCCACCAATAATTCAAAACTAAATATTAAATCAAAGGTTGATGCCTCAGTACATAATAATGGTTTTGAATTCAGAACTTTCTTTCTCCTTACTAATGACATACACCATACTGTCATTTTAGGAACTCCTTTTATAAATCTCATTACTCCTTATACTGTCAATTATGATAGTATATCTTTTAAAACAAAAAATAAAAAACTTGTTTTCCCTTTTATTGAAAAACCAAAAACAAGAAATTTAAACATTGTTAAAGCTTGTTCTGTTTACCAGAACCAAATTAACACCATCCTTAAGTCTAAACAAAATAACCTGTTTTGCTTAAAAAAGGATTTGAGTTTATAAAGAATTGAGAGCCAATTACAAAATGATTTTGTACAAAAAAAAATCTCTGATTTTAAAAAGCTCATTGAAAAAGAAATTTGTGTTGATTTACCATCTGCTTTTTGGAACAAAAAACAACATTTGGTAGATTTGCCCTATGAAAATTCTTTTGATGAAAAACAAATACCCACTAAAGCCCGTCCAATCCAAATGAACATGGAACTGGAACAACACTGTAAAAATGAGATAAAAGATTTAGAAACTAAAGGACTCATTGTAAAATCTAGATCCCCATGGTCTTGTGCCGCTTTTTATGTAAATAAAAATTCTGAAATTGAAAGAGGAACACCAAGACTTGTAATAAATTACAAACCCTTAAATAAAGCATTAAGATGGATTAGGTATCCCATACCTAATAAAAAAGATTTGCTCCAGAAATTGTGTTCTGCCTTTATTTTTTCAAAATTTGACATGAAATCTGGTTTTTGACAAATCCAAATTCACCCTAAAGATCGTTATAAAACTGTCTTTACTGTTCCTTTTGGACAGTATGAATGGACTGTAATGCCATTTGATTTAAAAAATACACCCTCAAAATTTCAAAGAATCATGAATGATATTTATAATCCTTTTTCTGAATTTTGCATTGTCTATATAGATGATGTGTTGATTTTTTCTCAAATAATTGATCAACATTTCAAATATTTAAAAACTTTTTATCTTGCCACTAGAAAGGCTGGTCTAGCCATATCTAGTTCTAAAGTTTCATTGTTTCAAACAAAAGTCTGATTCCTTGGTCATTATATTTCCAAAGGAACTATTACCCATATTGAACGATCTCTTGCATTTGCAGATAAATTTCCTGATAAAATTCTTGATAAAACTCAATTGCAGAGATTTCTTGGTAGTTTAAATTATGTTCTTGATTTCTGCCCTAACATCAATAGGATGTCTAAACCATTGCATGATAGGTTAAAAAAGAATCTTGTTTCATGGACAGACGAACATACTAAAGCTGTCAGACTAATAAAGAAATCTGTAAAAAAACATTCCTTGTTTATTTCTTGCAAATCCTGCATTACCTAAGATTGTTGAAACAGATGCATCTGATTTAGGTTATGGAGGTATATTAAAGAAAAAGGAAGATAGTAAAGAACAAATAGTACAATATGTTTCTGCTCACTGGAATGAATGTCAAAGAAACTATTCTACTATTAAAAAAGAAATCCTTTCCATTGTTTTATGCATTTCTAAATTTCAAAGCCATTTATTGAATCAAAAATTTTTACTTAGAATTGATTGCAAAGCTGCAAAACATGTTTTAGAAAAAGATGTTCAAAACATTGCATGAAAACAGATTTTTGCACGATGGCAAGCTATTTTAAGTGTTTTTTATTTTGAAATTGAATTTATTAAAGGTGATACAAATTCTATCCCTGATTTTCTAACTAGAGAATTTCTTCAAAACAGATAATGCCGCCCAAAAAGAAAGACAAAGGTAAAGTCGTTCTTAAAGACACCGAATCTCAAGCAACCTCCAAAGAGCCCCAATCAACTCCCTCTAAAGAAAAATTGCTTTCTTCTGTAATGCCAATAAAATCCTGGATTGACATGATTGAAGACGAAGAAGCAAAGTCCAAAGCCTTTACCACCCAAGAACAGGTAAATCAATGGATGAAATCCATTTCAAATTCTCCCGAGCTTATGCTCGCTTTACAAACTTTTTCTCAAAGCCAAAAATCTTCTAAAGAAATTTCAGAAAAGGAAAGCCCTAAAGACATTTCAAAAACCTCCCAAAATATTATTGTTTCTGGTGAAAGTTCATCTTCACAAATTATTCTTTCCCAACCAACATTCTCAAAGAAAACTTCGGATTGGTTTGATAAAACCCATTTTCAAAACATTTTATCTATAGAAGATGGTTTTTATCACACTGACCCTTTTCAAGCCCTTTCAAATCTTTTTCCTAAAGGCTAGTTTTTTAAACCATGGGACTTAACAAAACCCCAGCCTTATTACTAGAGCATTTTGGAATCCACTGAATCAGTTAAATTCAAACATTTTTATCTCAGTGATTCCCATTCTGAGCCGGCCTACTCTACGGCCACAATATGAAAGGTCTTGAGCCCAAAATAATGGGGTGATCTACTCCACAACCAAAAGCAATTTCCCTCTGACTTTCAAATGCGTTTACCACACTGTTTGACATATTCCTACTGGGATTATCAACAAGCCTGGTTTAACACATTCTTTTTACAAAACCCAAAGAAAACCCACTCATGGTTATTTTTCTTCAATTCAAAAATAACCGTACAAAGCCTCCCCAATTGGTTTGCATTGTCTATATAGATGATGTGTTGATTTTTTCTCAAACAATTGATCAACATTTCAAACATTTAAAGACTTTTTATCTTGCCACTAGAAAGGCTGGTCTAGCTATATCTAGTTCTAAAGTTTCATTGTTTCAAACAAAATCTTTCTATCCAAGAAATCTCTACAATTGAGTTTTATCAAGAATTTTATCAGGAAATTTATCTGCAAATGCAAGAAATCGTTCAATAAGGGTAATAGTTCCTTTGGAAATATAATGACCAAATTAGAGCCAATCACAACATTCTTTGAATCATTAGTTCTTCCAAAAGAAGAGCTAGAGAAAGATGATGCTCTACAGAGTAGAGAATCCATGACGTAAAAACTAAAATCTATATGAATGCCTACAGGTATGGTTTTACAGCCCTAAACGGAAAATCTTATCCTAAAGCGGGACTTACAACCAGTAAAAATTCAGCACACACACAGAAAACAATTAAAAGAACACAGATTCTTTACAACATAAATACGATAGAAAAACAGTTGACTAGGATATAAAGCCAATTCCAAAGGTCAACCATAGCTGTTTCTTCTATTAGCACAAAATCGGATTCTGACAAAAAGCTTAAGGAACTTATTTTCAAACCTTTTTAGGTTTTGAAAACTAGTCAAAAGCTTGTTCAAGGGTTAAAATCAAATTTTGCTAAAGCCATTAGAGACTAATTAGATAGAATAGAAGCTTCTTCCTCTTCCTCCTCTAAGGTCCAAATTGCCCCTGATAGTGCACAATCTAGCAAGATTGGTGTACTAGAATATGACAATGTTTCTATAGCCTCTTCAGATATGGAAGCATTTAAAGATGAACCATCTAATGAACCATCTGTTCCTAAAGCCAACAAAATCCATTGGGAATTAGCCCTACCTACTATCAAGACTCCACCAGATCTAGCAATAGATAATAGACCAAGTGCATTAAACCAATCTCGATATAATGCATCTTCTGTCTATGAGTAAAATATTGATGGTATGTCTGAATACATCTTAGGATTGTTACAACAAATGACTATGGCAGCCAATGCCTATAAAACACAATCGGGAACTTCTGATAGAGCCATAGCAGAAATTCTTATTGCTGGTTTTACTGGTCAACTTAAAGGTTGGTGGGATCATCTTCTCACTCAACAGCAACAATTAGATGTCTTAAACTCTATTCAAGTCAATGAGGATGGAGCCCCCATTCTTGATGAGTTCAATAGTCCAATTCAGGATGCTGTTGCTACCCTGATTTTGACTATATCCCTTAATTTCATAGGTGACCCTTCTCACCTTAGAGACAAGAATGCTGAGTTACTGCACAATCTCAAGTGTAGGAAACTTAGTGAATTCCAAAGCTATAAAACCACTTTCTTTACCAGATTTTTCCTCAGGGATGATGCAAATCACACAACTTAGAAGGAAAAATTCCTTGCAGGTTTACCAACCCTTTTAGGAGAAAAGGTTAGGAATTCCATTAAAGCCTTGTATGACAATCGTATTCCCTATGATGAGCTCACCTACGGTGAACTTGTCAGTTTCATTAATAAGGAAGGTTTAAAAATTTGTCAAAATTTGAAATTACAGAAACGACTAAAATGGGAGCTTATGAAATCTAAGCGGATGTGGAACCTCAGATATCATACCCAAGAAGCCCAACTTATCCTACAAAGAATCTTTAAAGTAAAATGGTGGTCAAAATTTGATGAACAATCTAAATTGACCGACACCATGATCCGAAATTGGCTTTGTTCCAAAGGATTTCTTGAACCAACCATTAAACATTCTAAAGCCCAACAAACCTTTCTTACTCAAAAATCCAAAGCCCAATCTCTTTTGGCCAGTGCCAAAACTGAAGAAGAATACTTTAAAGTAATGCAACAACTTCTTGCCACCAGATCAGAGACATCTATCGCAAGTTCCTCTTCAAGTGCATTTGGAGATGCTGAGTCGTTTATTTCCCTTGGGGATGAAAATTAGGATGACTGCTTTGGGATTTTCTCTCCAATAAAGCATTAAAGCTTATCTAAAACTTTGTAAAAAAAAATAAAAAAAGAGTAAATTTTCATTTTATTCTGCTTTACCATTGTATTTATTTTTCCAGTTGTATTTTCGGTATTTTCTTTCCCATCTATGTATATGTATGCTTGTACCCTCGGGTGGTCCCCTAGACACAAGTGAGAGCACAAATGTCTCTTCACCCAATTTATCCTTGTATTTTAAAAGAATATTCAAAGACATTTCCAAAGACTACAGTAAAGAAGCTACAGTTTCACTACAGTAAAGAAGCTACAGTTTCGCTACAGTAAAGAAGCTACAGTTTCGCTATAGTAAAGAAGCTACAGACTCGCTACAGTTTTAAAGACCCATTTTATGTATTTAAATCGGGAGGAAGACTTAGACTCCTCAGATTTTTCAGAATTCAATTTTCTTTCTTTCTTTCTTTCTTTCTCTTCTCTCTCTCTCTCTCTGGGAATCAGGAATCCGAAGACAACAAGGAATTTTCCTGTCTTCAGATTAATTTCCCATTTCTTCTGTACTTTTCTTTAAAGAAGAATAAAGCAAAGAAAAATCAAATGTAAGATTTGTAATTCCTTTCAAAGTTTGTAACTTTAAAGTTATAGATGTTTAAATTTCTGTAATTTAATTTCCGTAATTTATTTTAAAGTATTTAAATTTCAGCAATTTAAATTTCATGCATACTTTGCAGACTGATCTGTATCAGATCTGCCATATAACTGCTACGTTCCTCTGAGGCAATGAGACCTGATCTCTATCCTCGGTTGTATCTTTCTTTTCTCCCTCCATCCAATCAGAGTGCTATTTCTGGGATCCAGATCTAGCACTATCTATGAGCCTATAGAACTGTTGTTAGGCTTGCTTAAAGAACCTAATCAATATTTGGTAAAGCAATAATTAAAAGGGTATATCGGCTGGAAAATCTGAACATGCGGGATATTGATCTGTTCTAAGTCAGATATGGTTCCAAAGGCAAACTAGTCTATGCACTGATTAGGGTTCAACAACGCCACATACCAATTTAATTATAATTAAAAGCAACCAACCGCGTACCAAAGCAGATCCATCAATTTCTTTTACTTTTACTGAAATTTCATATTGTAAATCTTTTGAATTAACATCCTTCTTTCGATCTTATTTTCCTTCTGGTATCAGAGCCAAGGGGAAGTATATGTGATATAGTTGTAAAGAATTTGTGTTGCTTTAAATTGTTTTCTGTGTGTGTGCTGAATTTTTACTGGTAATAAGTCCCGCATTAAGATAAGATTTTCCGTTTAGGGCTGTAAAACCATACATGTAGGCATTCATATAGATTTTAGTTTTTACGTCATGGATTCTCTACTCTGTAGAGCATCATCTTTCTCTAGCTCTTCTTCTGGAAGAACTAGTGATTCAAAGAATGTTGTGAATTTGGAAGAATTTGTAATTAAAGATTTCAATAAAACAATTGATAATTGGGAATTACCTAAAGTTAATAAAGAAATGATTTATAAAATAAAAAAGCTTGATTTTTTAAAGAATGATTATGTTATAAAGACTGAAGAACGTGTCATAACTCTTTCAAACCCTTTTGAAACAATTCACTTGTTTTCAGAACAATTTTTAAAGAAATTAAGAGAAAAAAATTTTAATTATGTTCACATCGGCTTAATACAAGTCGGCATAAAACCCCTCACTAAAGAAGGCCTTAATACTTCTATTCTTGTCGTACTAAGAGATGGTCGATTCATCTCTTTTGATGATTCTTTACTAAGTAGTATAGAATCAAGTCTTTGTAAAGGACCCGTTTCATTTAATTGTTATCCAAACATAACGATTTCCTTAAAAGACAAAAATATTTTAAAAGTATGATTTTATAAATCAAGACCCACAATTATGATATGATTGAGGGATCTATTCCTGTAGCCTTAATTTATAAAATTTCTTACAAAGCCATGATTTCTGCGTTTAGTACGCAACCTAAATTCCAGTCAAAAAGAGATGAGACTCTCCTCTTGCAGACTGACCTGTCTAAAGCCAACACTGTTATTCCAAAACCTATTCAATGGAAAGATGTCAATCTTCCTGATGAATAGATTCTTGAAGGAGCCACTGCACCAGTGATTCCGAAACAACTTGAACCAAATACAGAGTTGCAAAAAGTGACTCAGTATTCTGATGGTAAAGTAAAACTGTCCTTCAGGAGATCTACTTCAACTAGATTTTCCGATAAAGATTCTTGCTCAAGCATTCCTTCATTGGAAAGAAAATTTACAAAAGTCCCTTCCGTAATAAATCTCCCTTTTCAACAAGTACAAAGTCAACCTAGGTTTTTCACTTCGGATATATCTAGTTCCTCTATACATTCTGTTGATTATACCACTAGTGTTCCTCACCCAATCTACACTAACAGTCAGCATGAACAAAGACAAGAAGAGAAGGAACTTTCTCCTCCAACTTCTCCCACGTTTTCTGCAGTCACAGAAAATGTTATTAATGTCATTGAAAAAGATTTTAAACTGGATAAAACTCTTCTCCACAATGATTTTTATTCAGACGGTAATAAAGAAAAAAGACTTTGGTTTTTTAAACATTTTCTAAATCAAAGAAAAGAAATTCAAGAGACATATTATGAATTTGTAAATTCACATAAAATTCATATATTGTTTTTTGATTGGTTTGAGATATATTCTTCGAATAACAATATTTCTTATCCTTTTAAAGAGTCAAACCCTATTACTATTAGGAAGAAAATTCATGAGTGGAAACTTTCTGATAGTGATAGAACCATAGAATCTGAGCATCCACCTCTTAGGAGTTTAACTGTTGATCATGGTGAACCTCCTGTTCAAATTAGAGCCTCACCTTATAAAATCCCTAAACCAAATGATATATATATATATATATATATATATACTTGTAATGTAAGTATGTATAATGAGACATGAATTGTGCAAGTTTTGAATACATATATATTTTCAAATGAGACACAAAGGTTGTTATGTGTTTTTTAGTAAAGGCCATATTATATTGATGAATTAAGTTTGTGCCACGAGTTTTAGTTATTAGACTACATGATTCGCGTTGGATCCAACATATAGGTTGGGGCAGGTCGTATCATTTTTTGTATCAAAGCCTAGGTTATAGATTCTACAGACTATTTCATGACACATAAATATTCATACCTCATATAATGATATCATGACATTTTATAGATATCAGCATTTGTAGACATGGCCGACCCCGCACGAATCTGTAACGGATTTGGGTTCACCTCCACAACAAGAGAATAAAAAGGAATCCTTAAGAGAGACTGTAGGTGAGTCAGTACTACATGCACATGAGTCACAACCTCAATCCCTGTAAAACCCAGATATTCAGCAGGAGCCAGTAGCGAGACTTACTATGGATTAGTTTATGGATAAATTTGAAGGGTTTATTACTAATGTTGCTCGGAGGGAGATTGAAGTTCGTACAGGTACACAAAACACCATTAAACGTGCTCATGATTTGGGGGCTGCGACTTTTGAGGAAATAGCTAACCCGGTGAGTTCAAAATCATGGTTAATCAAACCACAAAGGATTTTTTATATGATGAGATGTATTGATAAGGAAAGATTTTCCTTCACTGAGTTTCTGCTAGAATGTAATGCATATCACTGGTGGATGTCTGTGTTACGCTAATACGAGGGACATGGAGCTGTAATCCGGGTAGATTTTCGGAGAGAGTTCACTAATAAATTCTTTCTCATTATTTATCAGGAGGACATGATAAACGAGTTTATAACGCTTGTACAAGGATTTATGACAGTGGAAAAGTACGAGCGTAATTTTTTTGAGGTATTGAGATTTGCCCCATTTGCTGCACTGAATGAGAGAGAAATGTAGACAGTTTGAACGGGGACTTTAAGAGGACATAAGGACTATAGTAATCGGAACATAGTGTACAAATTTTGATACACTGGTTAGAGTTGCTACGATAATCGAAAGGAGTCATAAAGAAACACAAAGGGCTAAGTCGCAACAACACAAGAGAGGCCATATTTGGCCAATTAGTGAACCTAGTAATTGAACTAAAAGGAGAGAGATGGAGCATAGAGATTTCTCAATTAGCCAGCAGTACGATCGATGACCAAAGTTTCTCGGAGGGAAGAGACCTTCTAATAGTCATGATAGCATTAAGCAAAGTCATAATATATGTAGAGGCAATTGTCCTCAGAGTAATTTTTGTGGGAAACTTCACAGGGGGCAGTGTTTGAGTGGTTCGTCATGTTGTTTTCAATGTAAACAGCCTGGACATTTGAAGAAGGATTGTCCAAACTTGTCATCGAGTAGTAGTTTTGTTCCAAGTCAGGACCCTCGCTACGTTTAGCGTGGCAGAAGTCAGTTTCGAGGACAGAGAGGTCCCTAGGAAGGAGGACTTACATTTTCCAACAGGTCGTAGTCCAATGCAGGAGAGACTAGTAGTAGTCAATGAAGGAGCCAGTCAAGCAAACTATATACCCAGTCACGTGTATTTGCTCTGACCTAGAAAGAAACCTATGCCACTCCAGATGTTGTGATAGGTACTTTGACTATTTTTAGTCGTGAGGTATATATTTTAATTGATCCCGGGTTTACCCATTCTTTTATTTATCGCACATTTGGCATGCAAGCAGATAGAGAAATGAGGCCATTAGATTGTAGTTTAGTAGTGGTTACACCGGTTGGTAATTCTTTGTTGACTGAGAGTGTATTTCGAGATTGTTTAGTAAGAGCGGGTGGTAAAGATATGGTAGCAGACTTGATTCCGTTAAACACTCTGATTTCGATGCTATATTATGGATGGATTGGCTAGCAAACCATCATGCTACAGTGGACTGTTTTTGAAAAGAGGTAATTTTAAGGAAATCTGGAGAATCTGATATCACTTTCTGTGGAGAATGGCCTGCTTTCTTCTGTGATATCTGCTATTTTTGCTAGACGATTACTCAGAATGGGTTGTTTTGCTTATTTGGCTCATATTATTGATAGTCAAGTTAGTAATGTGAAACTAGAAGATATTCATGTGGTGAAAGAGTTTCTGGATGTGTTTCCTGACGACCTTCTTGGTTTGCCACCTGATAGAGATGTAAAGTTTATTATTTATTTGATTCCAGGCACAACCATTATTTCTATGGCCCCATATAAGATGGCTCTATTAGAGCAATGAGAGTTGAAGGTGCAGTTACAAGAATTAGTTGATAAGGGTTTCATCAGACCAAGTGTATCTCCATGGGGAGTAGGGGTGGGCACCGGTTCGGTTTCGGGATAAATTTTCGGTTTCGGTTTGGTTCGGGTCATAAATTTAAAAAATCCATTCGGTTTTTTGAGAAAATAAAAACCAAACCAGAACTGATAGTTCGGTTCGGTTTCGATTTTTCGGTTTGGTTTCGATTTTTCGGTAACGGTTTCAGTTTTTCGGTAACAGTTCACTTAACGAATCGGATTAACAAATTCATTTTTCGGTTTATCTTAACTTGCACACAAGGCCTACTATAATCAATGTATAATAAAAAAAATTTAAAAATTTTGTAAAAGAAAAAAAATACAAAATTTTGGACTAAACTGAATAATTTTTAGAATCATTGTCACTATTTTTAATATCAAAACTTTTGGCTCAAAATATAAATAAAATAAAATAAGTTTCTATGCCATAACATAACTTATAAAAAATATAGGGATCAAAATATTATCTTGCCTTGTTGACTTTTGGTCAAGGACCCTTTTGAAAAGTTTGCAAAATATGTTAGGCCATAATAGAATTTCTAAATGAAAATATTTTCTAAATATTGGGTCATACTAAAATTTTATAAAAGAGAGGGATCCAAATGATATTATCGGTTCGGTTAGGATTTTTTAAAATTTAACCCAAAAATCGAACCGAACCGAACCGAAAAAAACCGAACTGAATTTCTATATTTGATTTTTTTAAAATAAAAAAACCAAACCGAAACCGAAAAAAACTGAACCGAACTAAATTTGTTTCGGTTTCGATTTGGTTTTGCCCACCCCTAGTGGGGAGCAGCGGTATAATTTGTGAAGAAGGAGGACAGAACTATGAGATTGTGAATGGATTACTGGTAGTTAAATAAAGTCACCATTTGTAACAAATACATGTTTCCCTGAATTGATGATCTATTTGATCAGCTACAGGGTGCGACAGTCTTCTCGAAGATAGATTTACGTTCGGGTTATCATTAATTGGAGATTAAAGATGTTGATGTACCCATAACCGCATTCATGATTCGTTGTAGACATTATGAATTTCTAGTGATGCCATTTGGGTTAACTAATGCCCCTGCAACATTTATGGACCTCATGAACTGGGTGTTTCATCCTTATTTAGATCAGTTTGTTATTGTATTTATTAACGATATCATGATATATTCACATAGCAAAGAGGAACATGTAGAACACTTGAAGATTGCTTTACAAACCTTGAGACATTGGCAGCTTTATGCTAAATTCAGTCAATGTCAATTTTGGTTAGATAGAGTTGCATTCTTAGGCCATGTTATTTCTATTGATGGTATTTATATGGATCCCCAGAAAATAGAAGTTGTAGTGAATTGGGTGCATCCAACTAGTGTATCCGAGGTCAAGAGTATTCTTGGCTCAGCAAGTTATTACCGTAGATTCGTTGAGGGTTTTTCCAAGATAGCGTTACCTCTAATGAAACTGACAAGGAAGAAAGTGAAATTTGAGTGGACAGATGATTGTGAACAGAGTTTCCAAGAACTCAAGGAAAGGTTTACTTCAGCTCCAAGTCTTACACTTCTATCAGATACAAACGGATTTATAGTATATAGTGATGCATCCAGACATGGATTAGGTTATATATTACTACAGCATGGAAAGGTAATTATTTACGCTTCCTAACAGCTCAAGCAACATGAACTAAATTATCCGACACATGGTTTAGAGCTCGCAGCAGTGTTGTTTTCTTTAAAGACTTGGAGACATTATTTATGTAGAGCTATTGTGAGATTTATATAGACCACAAAAGCCTGAAGTACTTATACACACAAAAGGAATTAAATCTGAGATAATGTAGATGGGTTGAGTTGATTGTAAATTACGACTGTATTATCGATTATCATCCAAGAAAGGCGAATATAGTAACTGATGCTCTTAGTAGGAAGTCTTCGAGTTTGATCTCCAACTTAAAAGTGTTGTACCTTCCGTTATTAATCGATTTAAGGCCTTTGAATACAGAATTGGCATTGGGTCAAAATTGAGCACTTTTGACACATTTTCAAGTTGGTCCTATTTTGATTAATCAGATTCGAGGGAAACAGGATCAAGATCTGAAATTGATTAAAATAAAAGAAGATGTGAAGAACAGACTGCGAACCGACTTCTCACTAAGAGACGATGGTACTTTAGTTATGGGCAGTAGACTCCGTGTGCTGAATAACTTAGATTTAAAGAACCAGATTTTAGAATAAGCATATAATTTGGCATATCCTATGCATCCAGGTAGCACAAAGATGTATTGTACTTTGAGGGAGCATTATTAGTGGTAGTGGATCAAGAGAGAAATAACAGAGTTTGTAGCACACTATTTAACTTATCAGCAAGTTAAGGCAGAACACCAAAGACCTGCGGAAGAATCCCAACCATTGTCTATTCCTGAGTAGAAATGGGAGCACATCACCATGGATTTTGTAATAGGACTTCCTCGTACTAGTAGTGGCTATAATAGTGTATGGGTTATTGTTGATCACCTCCCGAAGTATGCTCACTTTCTGCCTTGTAAGAGCACATACTTTTATGATATAATGGTGAATTTGTAAGTAAAAGAAGTAGTACGTTTGCATGAACCTCTTGTGTCTATTGTTTTAGATAGAGACTCACGATTTACTTCTAGGTTTTGGCCATCTCTACAGCAGGCTATGGGTACTAAATTAAATTTTAGTACATATTTTGAAATCAGAGAGGATTATTCATATTTTGAAAGATATGCTTCGAGCATATGTCATGCAGTTTCAAGGTAATGGCGATACATACTTGCCTTTGATGGAGTTTGCTTATAATAATAGCTATCAGTAATTGAGGTTGAATTAATTCATAGTTTAATTATTTTTTATTTATTAATAATATTAACATTTTAACATAGAAGATAATGGGTATATTTGCCCAAATAAAAAATATGTAATTTCTTTTCCTTTCAAATTTATTCCTGAAATTAAGGTTGAAACTCAATAAGCTGTTTATTTCATAATCTGTGACAAAAATAATGTTTCCAAGTACCACTACGACTATTATATATTCTCTCCAATTCAAAAGTTTTGATCTAATAAGTTCATATTTTTTTATATTAAACTTATATTTTCTATTATAAGATTAAAAAAGACTTGTATATAATTATGTAAATTTTTTTAAATTATGAATAATTTCACATGAAAATTAGCCATAACTTTTAAAATCAATTTCATAACCATGCCTTTTAAACATTCAATCTCTTTATATTTTTTCTATAGTCATAGTGTTTATTACAACAAATGTAATGTGAAAGTAATGCATATTACTTTTTTATTTTATCTTGATTATATATTTTTATGAATTTTTATCATATTTTATGTAACAAATTATTAAGTTCTTTTCACTTAATATAATTTTACGTGTTTTAAAAACAAAAGGACACATCTGCACATTATTAAATATACTTCAAAAAAATAAAAGGTAATTTAAACTTATATATATTTCAATCATTATATGATAAAATAACACGTTTGTAATAAAATTCACTAAACGCATGTACACTGCTTTTCAAACTCACAGCAACTGCGTTTACCATACACTAAGTTATTTTTTTAATCAGCTGCTTATTGCATCCGCACAGTAGAAACTGCTTATTTAATTAGTAACCATAATTCCAAAGTGGCCCTTAGTGTAAAAACAAATAATAACAATTAATTTTTACCCTCCTCTCCTCTCATCACCTCCACTCTTTTCCTTTTTTTCTTCTCTTCTCTCCTTGCATTTCTTAAAACTAAACACGACTTTATACTTTCATTGAGCTCACAATTCAATATACTTCCATTGAGCTCACAATTCAATAAATTACTTCAGCATCAGAGTGGTTTTAAGAGGCAACACCAATTCTCAATATTTCTACGTAAAAGTCGAAGCACATACAAGGAAAGTATTCAACTCTTCATCTACCGAGAGGTAAATTAATTACTAAACCGAATGATTACAGCTTTTTTTAAGGTTTGGTGCAAAATATCTTTTGGGCCTAAAAGAAAATGTTCAAGGGCTGGTTCAGGCTTGCTCTCTCTACCTTTTCATAGAGATTTAAATAAAATAAAAAAGATCATAAATTGAAGATCAACTTGACCAAAATAATACTCAAGAAAGTTATTAGCATTTTTAAATAAGAATTTATCAACATATGAGAACGAATCCTGTCTCTAGAAAAAAAGTCATTAGAATAGAAACTTAAATTAACAAGATATTCCACGATACTATTATTCTAGCTACAAGTACGTACAACACAAATTCATAACAAAAAGATTAAGTTTACAATTCATCCAACTTCTAAGACACCAAGGAGGATATAAACTAGAAAAGAAATTTACTAACGAACATCATTGAGTCACAGAAATTTTATAGACAATTTTGAAATCAAGTAAATTGATTTGATTCATGATATGTTGAGATACACCATTCAAGAGGTATCAATTGAACAAAACAAATGACAAACACATTCACATGATCCGATGGGACCAACATGCTATTCTCATTTGGTGTCTTGTGCTTCTTGTTATCTTATTGACGTGTCAAGTACTCTTATATAATTGAAGAGTTGACCCAAGTATACGCTTTTGTTTTATAGGATGAAATTGATGTTTAATTCGTTATTAAATTTAAAAAGAACAAAATATGTGAAATTAATTAAATCTGTTTTCTAAGGAGAAACAATTTTTCCCTCCCTGTGACGTTAGATCAGCTCCTCATTGTAAGCTCAATTCAATTTATATCCCAATTACCAAATTATTCTTTCTTTGAATAATATAATGTTATTCCATAACGAAAATTTTGCAACTCAAAGTTATGAAGTGAGTTTTTTTTGTCCCCACCTTAGATATCTTTGTTTGATCCAATAACTGACATGTTAATTTAACTTGGAAAATCAGTTTCAGCTTATGTAATTGTATTATTTGTTTAACCAAAAAAAAAATTGAAAGGAAAATATAAAGAAGATGTGGGTGTTGGGCGTTCCCAACAATTTCACTAGTCAAATAAAAAGACTCATTGAAACGACAAATCTAAACTTAAAAGACACGGCCAAAAGACGGCCGTGACAAAATTGAACTCATTGTCATTCGAATTAATAAGCTCAATAAATATAGAATAAACATTAAGACATGTAAGGATTTTTGAAGTTTCGTGAATATGGAAAGCAGCAGGACCCCTCCGTTGATTTGGTCTCCTTAACTATTATATATAAATATTACTTCTATTTTAACTAGTGTTTCCATTATACATATAAAGATCTGTTACCTGCTGTTTCTCTGAAAGAGCTCATCATTCCAACATTAGCTATAGCCAGTTTGATTCATTAATGTTTTAATTAGCTTTAGCTGCCGTTATTGACTGCTCTTTCTATTTGCTATATAATTTCAGAGCATAAAAACCGCGTCCTTCCATCTTCACAGGTCTTTGTTTCATTTTGCAATAAATGAATTGGTCAATAAGGGTAATGGTCTCATCAGTTTCATATTCTTTTTGTGCAATATTATTGCATCAAGTTTCTGCTTAGGCCATACGAAGATAATTAAATTTTGATGATCATGGCGAGTTTGCAAGCAAGAAAAGGGAGACTCAGACAAAGATATGAGGATCAGCTAAGGCTTGTGGCTGGGTATTATTATTATTGTTGTTGCTGTTGTTTTGATTATTACTTTGTTTCATTTTATTTTCAAGCCTAGCTTATTTTTTCTTTTGCTTGCTCAATTAAGTTTTGTGTATTTTTATATAACTTACTCTTCCTTTTTTATGCATTGACTCTTCATTCCTCCAACTTTTAGTTAAATGGTGTTTTATTTCCTCATTCTCTATATTGTATTTAGGGGTGTGTGTATCTAAGTATATAGAATGCAGCCCTGAAATTGACTTTATTTATGTCAAAACTAATTTTTACATTAATCATTAAATCTGGAACTTAGTTTTCTTAGTTGTTATTAATTCAGTTGCTTTTCAATTTCCATGCAAACAAATGAACAATATAGGTGTATTCCTTACAAGTTTGAGAAGAACGATGAAAATAAAAATTGCAAGATGGAAAAAAAGGTTCTTGTACTCATGATTTCCACACCTAATCGCGATGATCTTGTGTTTCCAAAGGTACCTATCTATCTACTTATTTTGTTAGAAATTTTTCGGATATCTAGGCCGAGAACGTGCCACGTGGAATGAAAAATTAAGTTAAAGGTAAATGGTAATTATATTTTCAGGGTGGATGGGAGGACGATGAGACTGTAAGTGAAGCTGCATGTCGAGAAGCCTTGGAGGAAGCAGGAGTCAGAGGATTACTTGATGTAAGTCTCTTAATCTATTTAGATAAATTATTTGGTGCATTAATGATGATTAATTATGAACAGTCACCAAGACTTCCAAAGTTTACCTAGGCATACACATCCACTGTATTGCTATTAGAAATTGTCTTAGAGGCTTTTTTGATTCTTTTTAGGACAAACTTTGAGATTTGAGTAAGTATTTTTAAACTCAAAGAGGGATGCGTGTGATTATTTTTTAAATTAAGGTGGTTTATATATGGAGATAACAAATTGTTGGCTTGGGCCCATACTTGGAAGTCAATATTAGGGGAAGCATAAGAGCAGGGCTTATTGTTGGCCTAAGTTAGGGTCGGGATAAATTTATCTTTCATATATGATTTTTAATTATTTTTAAATAGTTATAAACTTATAATAAGTTAATAATCAATAAATTTTTATAATCAATAATGAATTTAAGAAAATAATTATTTTAAAATAAAATAATAAATAAAGAAAATGAAACAAATAATAGTTTATAAATTTAAATTTTTTTACAGGATTCTCTAATTTAAATACTTTTTTAATTAATTAAAATTTAAGAGAAAATTTAGTATTACAAATTTAGATTTTTTGAATCATCATTGATTTTTGAGTTATTAAGTTTTATTTTTCTATTAGTTTTTATATTTTAATTTATTATTTCAATTTATGAATTTATTTTCTTAAAAAAATGAGAGTCAGGCTTGTTCCTCATGTGGAGGGTTGGGCCTAAGCCTATGGGCTTATTCTGGCCTGAGTTTTTTTTTTCCCTAAACCCTTGTTTAGCATGGAGGGTTGGGCCTAATCCTGCAAACTTATAGTGGGCCAGCATGGGTTTTCTTTGCCAGCACTATAAATGTATGCATTTAAGCAAACATTGGGGGTCTTATGACTGTTCCCTTTATCAATAAAATTTACTTAATATGTTTGAATGAAGCACCACTTTTAATTTTATTGAGCATAATTATTATAGCAAAATCCATTGGGAGTATGGGAATTTAGAAGCAAGAGCAGAATGAATAGTTGCAACAGCAAGGAAGGAGGTTGTAGAGGTTATATGTTTGCATTGGCAGTCACTGAAGAGCTTGAGTCATGGCCAGAGCAAGCTAACTATAAGAGGATATGGGTCAGTAATAATCAGTACGTGTGGTTATTGAATTAGATGAATTAATACATTAAGTCAATGATTATGAATTTACTTTTGTTGTACTAACTATTTAATTTTGCAGCTTTCTGTGGAGGAAGCATTCAAATCTTGCCGGTATGATTGGATGATAGATGCTCTTAAAAAGTTTCTGCTGGGTATGAACACAGAAAGAACACAATTGTGTAAATCTGCAGATTCAGAGGACAGTACCGCAAAAGAACATCAAATGTATTCTCCAACTCCAGGCTGTTCTGTGAAGAAGCCATCTGGTGTACATCATCAGCTTGAAAAATCTTGCACCAATGACTCTGTTGTACAGGTTTAATTTAGCAAGGAATCTAATAGATTCAACAGTGTAAATTTCTATGAGAAAATAAAAAAGTAATAGATGAATGTGTCATGGTCAATATTCAATTGTTCATATTAATTTCTTTCTGCTCGGAATGTGGTAGAGTTGTGTGAATAAATCACAATATTGGAATATCCTTAATGTTAATTAATTAATGTGATTCCAACTACGGGGACACATATCTTTCGTTAAGACTTTGTTTGATATTAAACTGTTGTGGCTTAGAAGTACAATTGTTGAGAAGAAAAAGTTGTGGCTCTGCAATAAAAATTATTAGTACAGTATAACCTCTATAA
>NW_006261964.1:13690663-13694886 GCF_000493195.1 Citrus x clementina
TATTAATTTAGAGAGATATTAATTAATTGATAAATTAATAATTTATTAATTTATAGAGTGTGTTTACTGTACAAAGAACTAACATTTAATTGACTGAAAATTTATTGTATTTTACAAATATAATCAATAAAATTTAAATAAATTCATCAAATAAATAATGTATACTTGATTAAATAAATTCATGAATTTTACTAAATGTATTCAATGAACTAAACTAAATGTTAGTTATTAAATTGTATAAATTGAATTAGAACTAATCTAATGTACCTATCTACTTGATTAACTAAATTCATGTATTTACAATAAATTGATCTAAATGTATTCAAAAACTAAACTAAATGTTAGTTATTAAATTGTATTAATTGAATTTGAACTAATTCATCTAATGTACCTACTCTACTTGATTAACTAAACTCATGTATTTACATAAATTTATCTAAGTGTATTCAATGAACTAAAATAAATGTAATTTCATTAAATTGTATCAATTGAATTTGACTATTTATCTACTTAATTAAAGATTATTCATGTATTTACATAATTTAGCTAAGTCATATATCCAATGAACTAAATTAGAAATTAAATATATTCAATGAATTAAGTTAAAATTATTGTCTATATAAACAAACACAAAATATTCTTTTATTTCATAGTAACTTGTTAAATTACAATGGCTTCTCATTTAAAGGGTGTTAAAAAATCATCCATGACAGATGAATTGCGCTTCAAGAAAAAACAAGTTATAATAGACTCACATTTTAATAAATTGACATAGTCAGTTACATTTGTAATTTCACAATATTTATAATTTCTACAATTATTAATTTATGATATAAATGAGACCACATAGTTATATAGGAGTTCTCAGAAAAATTATTATCTTATTAATTTATCGAAATTATTAATTTAGTTTCAGGGCCCAAGTCGGGACCGCAAAAAATTATTATATTATAGAGATTATTAATTTATACATATTATACTGTACATTGTAAATATGAATTTTAAATGACATTTTTGACAACAATAATAAAAATATTATATATCTTTCATCATACAAATGTAAGAATAAATCAACCAAACTTCTAAACTATATTGGTAGTCTTTACTAAATATTTTAGTGATGTGACTTTTTAAACTATACCTACCCAATCATACTACCAATAGGCTTAAAAGTAGGTTAGGTGCTTTTCTAAAGACAATTGAGATAATATATGAGTTGAAAATAACGAAATAGATTAAAAAGATGTACTCTTTGGTAGTATTCATAAACTCAATTGAGAGATTCGCCACGAATAGGCCTTCCTAAAGGCCCAATCCAAAGATCTCTTACATAGGTGCGAACAACTAGTAAATTACACTTCCAATAACTCATATGCAGAAGTTGGGTGTCTCGATTTACATTTAATCTTAATCTCTTTTTTTTGTTTACATAATCATAGAATTCAATGGTCAAAGTTTAATGGTCAATGTATTCTAGAATTTAGAATTCATTTCTTCTTCAAGTTGTTATTTCCTATTGTAGTTGGGACTGCATTCTTAATACAATAGGATCATCATTGTATCTTAGGAAGATTATATTGGGGTTTTTATCTTTGTCACACTAGAAAATCATCTAGGAGGAGCAGAATCTACTAGTTAAGGTCAATGCATTTTCAAACGCCTAGATGTCTTAAATTCTAAGTTATTGTGTTGCTGTATGAACAGATTAACTTTTTACCTCCTCCTCGAAAAAAAAGATTAACTTTTTACCTTCACTGAAAGAGTTGATTGTTGAGGACCTTATCCAAACGGTGTTTGATGACTAAGGATGGGCTAGCTACGAAAGGTACTCTAACGCCAAAGTAGGTTGTTCTAAGGTAAGATAATGAAGCGAGAAGGGAAGAGAAAAGGGGATCTCTTTTATGTGAACTTTTAAATCTTGCTAAAGTCTATTTTGCAGATCGTGGGCCTTTATTTAGGAGTAATTTTTAGAAACATCCCCTGAACTTTCAGACTATTCTCACTTTGAAAGAATGTGTCTACATATTCTCAAAGACCTCCCTTGATGTTAGAGATGGCAAAACCCCGGGCCGGGTCCGGGTATTGCCATGACCGGACCCTGCCCGGATGCAACCGGTCCGGGTCCGAGTCCGGGCCGGGTTTTAATCCGGATACCCGGATTTTATATTTTTTAATATTTTATGTGTATATATTTTTTATTTTTTGATAATTTTATAAGTTTTAAATTTATTTCAATAAAATTTGACATGAAAATATAAACTTTAAGTGTTTAAAACTTTATATATGTATAATAAATAAGTCAAATAAATATAAAATATTTAAAATAATATATATTTTATAATTTTTTTAATAAAATCCGGGTTCCGGGTTTATCAAGTGATGCCCAAGACCGACCCGGCTTCATACCCGGGCCGGGTACACCCGGGTACGGTCC
Organism: Citrus x clementina; assembly: GCF_000493195.1. Taxonomy (NCBI): domain Eukaryota; kingdom Viridiplantae; phylum Streptophyta; class Magnoliopsida; order Sapindales; family Rutaceae; genus Citrus; species Citrus x clementina. Next base: position 13,693,098 of record NW_006261964.1, read on the forward strand.
AGGTCCAAACCGGGCGGGTATTTTTACCACCTCTACTTGATGTTAATATTTTCATCTCTAGACTGTTCGTCAACTGATGAAATGATCAAAATACCCAACTTCAAAAATAGTTTTTTTTTTTTAATTTAGAATAGTGTAATGTTGGTTAATAGCATCATATTTGTTTTGGTAACAATGAATATTAACACAATGCAAAATGCCAAATCACCTTCGTCATTTTCCAAAATGACTTATCTAAATAAGAGGAAAAAAAATCGAAGACAAACCTTTAATTTTCACATAATCATTTGTCCATCCTTTAGATTAAGTTTGTGTGTTTTTTTTTAATCTAAATGACAATTTTTATTTGCCAAATTTAACTTAATATAGTTTCTACTTTGTAGACCATTAAAACAAACTCCATCTTGCATAGCTATAAACTTTACTATGCTAAACAATTTCAAAACTTGTTCTTCACATTTATGGTGCCTTAACTTCCCAGATTAGGGAATTGGAATCCAGAATCGGAACTATTGACCATGCTTACTTCAAAAAATAGAGTCGGGAATCGTCGAAATCATGGGGGCTCACCACAATTTGCAAATGAGTAATGGGAGACTCATTTCCTAGGGAGGGGGTGGGAATAAGTCTCTCTCTGGATTGACCATTTTGTCCTCTCCCAAAATTAAAAATCGCCACTTTGTCCTCATTTATAATTAATTAATATATTATATATATTATTAACAATAATTATAGTTTTGGAATAAATGATAGCAATAATTATTACAATATTATTATAATTAAATAATTCGTATTAATATTATTAGTTAATATATTTTTATAATAATTATTATAATTAATTAGTATATTATTATAATTAATTAATTAAAAAAATTTACAATTAATTAACATATTAATATATTATTGACAATAATTAATAATAATAATAATTTTTGAATTAATAATCACTATAATTAAAATATAAAATAATATTATGACAATAATTCATTAAGTATTTTTTAATAATTTATTACAATCTAACTCATTCCAATTCTGATTACAAGATAAAGTAAATATAATAATGGCAATCCAGCTTATTCTAATTTCGATTCCTACAATTTAAGTAAATAACTCATTCTGATTCCAATTTTCTATTCCGATTTGAGCCTATTCTAATTCTACTTTATTAAACGCATTATTAAAACTAATGAAACAATCATTTTCACTAAGAAAAATGATACATACATCCCCAAGATTTGGAGAAATGGTCACAAAAACTTCTAAATTTTCAATAATGGACATCAAAACCCTCTTTTGGCCATAATACCTTTTTGACTCTTCAAACACAAAAAATTGACTCCAAAATTTTATAATAAATAGAAATATAGCATTAAAATAAATGTAATAATAGACATTTTAAAATAATTTTAATATTTAAAAATATTTTATATTTTACAATCTATTTGACATATTTTATTATATAAAGTAATTTTTAATAATAAATAGAAACATAATATTAGATAAACTAAAACTAAAGTTATTTTGAATATTATGTGAAAAATAATTATAAAATTATTAATAGGGAGATATTTTGTTAATTATAAAATCTATCAATAGTTTATTTAAAATCTTTGTAATAAATACAAATATATTATTTAAAAAAATAATTTAAAATTATAATACTACTTTAAATGTTAAAAATACTTTAATATTATTAGTCTACTAGATAGATTACATTATTTATATTATATTTGTATTAATGAAAAAAATTAAAGTCAATTTTGTAGCTACTACATTTAAAGGGTTTTGT
>NW_006261964.1:13695945-13809254 GCF_000493195.1 Citrus x clementina
ATAGAGATAACAATCAGAATCAGAATTAGAATCGTGAAGCCCACCAAAATTTGGGAATGAGAAATGGGATATTGATTCTCAAAGGCGAGTTAGGAATCAATCTCTCATTCCTAAGATTGACAATTTTACCCTCCCATAAAATAAAAAATACTCATTTTATCCATAGTTCAAAAAAATTATTATAATTAATTAATATATTATAGTAATTATTAATATAATTAGAACATTAATTAATATATTTTGAATTTATTACTATTATTATTATTATTGGTTTATTGTCATCATCATTCTATAATTAATTGTTATATTGATATAATAATAATAATATATTAATTTTATTATTATTGTTATTATCCTTTAGTTTGTTGTTATTATTATCATTATTATAAAATTTATTTATTTATTTATTTTAATTATTATTTGTTACCTAATATTAATAACAATGATGATAAAATTTTTATAATTATGGCTACATTCGTATAATAATGATAATAATTTTTGAATGAATAATCACAATAATTAAAATACAAAATAATAATTATAACAATAGTTAATTAAGGACCTTTCTGTAATTTGTTAAATCTAACTCATTTTAATTTTGATATCAAGACAAAATAAACACCTTAATGGCAATTTAGCTCATTCCTATTCTGATTCTTACAGTTCAAGTAAGTAATTTATTCTAATTCTCATTCCATATTCTCATTCCAACACATTGCAATTCATGTCCATTCCGATTCTAACCTATTCTGATTCTGGTTTAGTAAACACACCATAAGAGTATAAGTATGCTTCCCTTTCCATTAATAATATAAAATAAAATCCATTTCAAACTCCTAATTTTGCATTGAACTAAGTTATCATGTACTTAATGTTACTTTAACATCAGATATTGCCAATAAAGTGTGCAGTCAAATTTCATCCATAATTAAGCATGCCGGTAATTATCAGTAATAGGTGACTCACATCTCCATTGGTACATTCTAACCTAAAATGACAGTAAATTGAAATATTATTACAAAAATGTGTCACAAAGTAAAAGTAGAAATGATATTATTTAAAAAAAATTGACATTACGAGAAGGAAAGCAACCAACAAATCTCCATATAGCTATCTTGGTCTCCATAACTCATAAGAAATTTGTAACATTATACCATCTTAGGCATAATTCTATAAAATAAAAAATAAATAGAAAAATGACGTAGAAAGGATATAGCTTAACTAGGGGTGGGCAAACGGTTCGGTTTTGTTGAACCAAATTGAAAAAATTCGGTTCGGTTTGGTTCGGTTCTATGAGCAAAAACCGATTGGTTCTTAAACTAAAGAACCGATTGGTTTTTGTTCGGTTTGGTTTTAAACCGAACTGAACTAAAAAACCGATCGGTTCAGTTTGATTTAAGGGTTAATTTTGTCCTGCCCCCAACTGTTTCAACATTTTTCGCCACACACCCATATGTTTCGAAAATACTCACTCCACACCCAATTCCGTTAATTTGACCGTTATGTTTAACGGAGCTATTTGAAATTTAAGTAAATGTCCGAAATACCCCTTATCTTGAATTAGAGAAAAATAAAATGAGATAAAATGTTAATTTAATAATTAATGTTTACATTAAAAACTTTTATTTAAAGGTAATTAATAATAATTTCATCAATTAAATTATCAAATAAATTTAATTTATCATCATCAAATAATATTTAGGATATGAATTTTTAAATTTACCCTTTGACCGTTAGAATAAACGGTCAAATTAACGAAATTAGGTGTGGAGTGAGTATTTTCGAAACATATGGATATGTGGCGAAAAATGTTGAAACAGTTGGGTGCCGCACAAAATTAACCCTTGATTTAATTGAAAATATAAAAACCAATTTGCAAAATTCATTCATTTCAATTTGCAAATCCCTAACACAGCAACTCATTACCGACCTCTCTCCCACACCTCGCCCCCTCGCCTCTCTGCCTCGCGTTTCTCCCTCTCCACACGACGCAGAACTTCAGCTCAGCCCCTCTCAGGTTCTTCCTTGTGAGCATGTCTCTCCCTCATGTCAGCTTAGCCCCTCTCTTCCTCACGTGCACGGCCTCCTAGCACAGCCCCTCCCCTCAAGCACAGTGACGCCATCGTTAGCCCCTTACACGCGGTCATCTTTGGTGCCGCAGTCTACAGGTGTTTTTTTTTTTTAAATTTATGCCATGGCCCGTGTGTTTGTACAAAGTTTGTATACTCCTTAGTTTCTGTATTAGTCTTACTGTGTTAGACTGTTAGGGATTGATTTTTTGGACTGCTGATGTATATAATATACTGGTTGGAGTTAAAAATGGTGGGTGGTTGTGGCTTGTGAGTTGATTTTGTGGACTTCAAATTCTATTTCTTCTTTCTCTGGTCAGCTTTCTCTCAATTCTAGATCTACCCAGTTCGCAGGTAGAGCTTCTGATTCCATATTGCTGCTCGTTCCATAATTTAATTGAGTTTTGTTGGGTTAGTTTGTATTATATTTTATATTTGTTTTGAAGGGATTTATTAAAAGGAAAAAAAATATAATAAGTAAAAAGTTGGAAGTTGAGAAACTTAGCAGAGAGTTCTGAGAATTTTAATGAAAATAATTGATGTTGGATAAGTTCATATAGATCTTGGTTTATAAGGCTGTTGTGGGAATTCTTTTATTATTTATTTTTCATTTGGTGTGTCTGTGTGTGTTAATTCAATAGATCTGGAGTTCTTGTGAATTTATTGGGAATTTTTTTTTTATTTTGCAGTTTTTGAAGAAAAAATGGATACTTTTTTGTTCACTTGAGAATCTGTGAACGAGGGTCATCCAGACAAGCTCTGTGATCAGATCTCCGATGCCATTCTCGATGCTTGTCTCGAACAAGACCCAGATAGGAAGTTGGCTTGTGAAACCTGTACCAAAGACTAACTTGGTTATGGTTGTATTGCTATTGTATATTGCGGCCGAGAATTGCTTTTGATTTGAGGATTTTATGTTTGTTTATTCATATATAGTTTATTAATATTATGTGTGTAGAGTATAGTTGAAACTTGGTAGTTAATGCAAGTGTAAATTGCAAAGTTCGGTTCAAATTAGGTGCAAAGTATAAAATCAGATAATATTAAGGTAAAACTGTTAAATCAAAAAAATCAAATTCGGCAGAATATTGATGTAGAGTAAGAAATTACACTTAGATTGAAATTTATAATAATTAGGAACATTTTAATTAATTTTTATTTTAGTTTAATTTGGTTATCTATTTAGAATTTTATTGTTTTGACATTGCTTATTTGAGTTGTGTTTCTAATTTAGATACGAGTTTTGTTTTAACTAGATTTTGAGTAAAAGAAAAAGGACAAAAACCTACCTAAACACAATAAATTTATTTTAAACTGAAGTGGTGCCTAGCGTGATCGGGGGCGCATTGATTGTTTTTAGCTTCTTGTGAATCTTAAGAAAGAATGGACGAAGCAAGAAAGTTGTGTGGAGTTTAGATCTAGAGAGAGCTAGCTAAAAAGATTGTTTTTAACTTGCAAAAGAAAGAAAGGAGGTATGAGATGGAGTCATTAGTGGCTGACGAGCACAATCCAATGCTCAGGTTAGTTTGGTGTTATTTTTTGATGTTAGAGCTTGTTAGCTCTAACAATGGAAGGTGGCTGAAAGTTAGAAGAAAACCTTAACCTTATGATGTGTGCGCATTTTAAATGAATCATGAGAAAAATAAAACCTGAATGTTTTATTGTGGAGCGACCAAGTGTACCTAGCGACTATGTCACCTTGCGCATTTTCATTAGTCTTTTTCTCTCTACACAAAAGATATTTTTGTCCTTTGGTTTTGGTGACCGTTGGAGGATTGGATGCATGCTTTGAGAGCAAGTTGGCATGTCATTTACACATTTTGTCCGCACTTATACGTGCTGGACTTTGCTGGGTGGTCGAGCGTGCCTCTTCAGAGGCTATCCTGTGATAGCTGGCGTGTCAGGTAAGGATAAATGATACTAACTATTTTAGTGGGCTGGTTTTGTCTTTTTTATAGACATGATAGGCTGCTACCTCCACTTTTTCAATAAAATATCTCCTCATTGATTCCTCAATATTAACTAAGGAATCAATATCTTTTTTTGGTGATAATAACAACTAATGTACCTAATATTTTGGGTGTTTTCTCTAACTATTTTGCCTTCAATATTGAAAAATTCACGTACCATTTTAATTGCCTGATGTATTATCCAGCATAGGTCAATCACCTCTTAGCTTTTTTACAAACTCTATATCGACATATGGCATTCTATCATTAGCCGTCTATAACAAGTCTTATTAAAATAATTTTTTTAATCAAGTCAATATAAACAAATGTCTTTTGTAACTTTTACAAGTAGGCATTGGTTATTTTTTATGGATTATTTCTTAAAATTAATTATATGTTTGAGTTCTATTCTTAATTTTTATTAGTATTCTTGTGGAATTAACAAATTTAGTACTGTAGGTTCGTGAGCATTCTTAAAATTAACGTGAATTTAGTTAATTTATTTATTATGGTATTCTCAACAATCAGCTAACTGTTAGAATATTCAGCTTCCGCTACATCATATAAATTAGAAACAAAACATGACAATCAAGAATATTGGAGGTCACATTTATCTAAAATATTCATACTTAATGATTTTCCACAAAGTAATGGCAAAAGGTGTAACTTGTAAAATTTTTTCCTTTTTCCATTCAATCTGATCTATTAGTTTGTAAACCTATTTACTTGATCACAACCATTTCTGGCAGACCTCTAACAGAGAGAAGAATAGTCAATTTTGAAACATATTGTCAATCTCTTTCAACTATGAATCAATCTAATTCAAACAACAAAGACTTACTTCAGTATCTGAATTTCAATTACAGAGGCCTCAACAATGGAAAAAGCAAGAAAGAGAAAAGCTTACTCTTAGCTATTCCTTTCCCTATTCAGCATCTAATGGCAAATGCGAAGTATCATCAGTAGCTATGACAACAGCAAAATTTGATTTATCTAGCATCAAATTTTCAAAACCCACGTTTTAATTTCTTATGGGAAAACTCCTCGTACTCCATTCTATCTCATTCTTTCTTCTTGACACTCCACTACCAACTGCTTAGGTGTTAATTCAAAGATTTTAGCTGTAATTGTCAACAGCCCTTTCATCTCTTTTCGAAAATCTTCCAAATTGACTCTACAATTCTTCTTCCTTGTTGTAAAACTCATCACTTTAGCAATTTCCTCTAATTTCGTAGGATCAGGCTCATCATTACTGGCCATGATTTCATCATTACCTTCAAGCTCTTCATTATCTAGAGCCTCAGCTGAACTAGCATATGAAGCTTTTACTTGTTGCTGCTCTTTAAATGAATCTTCTAATAATAGTGGCTTCTGCATTAATAGATTTATCTAGTTTTTCACATTCAATAACCATTACTTTATAATTTCAATGCATGCCCTAGTAAGGCCATGTAATTAGGGATGGCAACCAAACTCGGACCCGGATCAGACCCGGACTGAACCTGGAAAATCCGATCCGGGTTCAACCCGCACCGGATCAATTTTTATGCGGAATCCGGATCGGTTTTTCAGAACCCGCATACTTTCGGGTCCGAATCCGGTTTGAGGTGAACCCGCAAATCCGGAACCCGGATCCGGATATTATTTATTTTAATATTAATTTTTTTAATTATTAAATATAAATAGAAAAAAAAGAAACCTAGCTCTCTCAAATCTCAATCTCTCTCACTCGTTCCTCTCTCGATCTCTCACTCTCTTCAACTTCTCCTCTCAATCTCAATCTCTCTCACCCGTTTCTCACTCAATCTCTCTCACCCGTTTCTCAATCAATCTCTCTCACTCTCTCTTCAACTCTCTTGTAATTTCTCTTCTTCAAATCAAATTCTTTGCGGCGTGGCTGTCATCTCCTTCACGGTGTGCTTGCGTTTGTTTCATCACTCATCAGCATCACTTGTCTCATCTCTCACTCTATCACGGCCAGCAAAAGGGGGTGGATTTCGCGGCTGTGTTCTGTGGCCTGTGGGGGTGGATTTTGGGGCTGTGTTCTGTGGCCTGTGGGGGTGGATTTCGCGGCTGTGTTTCACGGCCTGTGGTGGTGGATTTCGCGGCTGTGTTTCATGGCCTGTGGGGGTGGATTTCGCGGCCTGTGGGGGTGGATTTCGCGGCTGTGGGGGTGGCCCGTGGGGGTGGATTTCTCAGCTGTTGTATTTGTTTTAAAACCTGGATTTGAAGTTATATGTTTTGTATTTGAAATTTTGTTGAACTAAACTAAAGCAATCTGGATTCTGGAAGCAATTTGGTTCTGGTTTGTGTAACTGTATTATTTTTTTTTTTCATTTTTCCAGCAACTTAAGGAAAGTAATCCGGGTTCAAAACCCGGAATCCGGAAAACCGGATTTTTCCGGGTTGAACCCGGACCGGACCCGGATCGAAAAAAACCGGGTTTAATACGGGTCCGGTAATGAGAATTTGGTGTCCGGGTCCGGATCCGGAATGACTAAACCCGGACCCGGACCCGGAAATTGCCATCCCTACATGTAATGCATCTTTACTGTTGACGCTTATTTTGATCAAATTAAAACAGATGTGCAACTGAAACAAAACACTCATGTGCACCCTATGCCCTAAACTCACTGATCTAACACAAACGAATGTAGCAACTTTTTTTCTCAACCCATGTAAAAACCAAATTATAGCCTTAAAAATAAAAGAAATTCAAAAACCACTTTAACAGTACACTGCCTACATACACTTCAAGCTATCTTTAACATGCTTTTTTATCTTTAATTGAACTACAACAAACACAATTTGTCAAACAAAAATCAGAAACAATAGCTAAAAATAATTAAGTAGTTTTGAAGACCCATTTTCAATGAATCTCAAGGCAGCAAATATTTTAACTTAGCTCTATCTTCAACTGCACTGGCATCAACCATTTAACTACAACTAACACTAATCGATGGAAAAAATTAGAAGCAATAGAAACAATTAATCTCAAATTAATTTTAGATCCATTTTTCAATTTTCACCAAGAAATCTAATTTAAGCTAATAGAACGAACAAGCACTGAAAGAATATGATTTATACCTGACTAACAACTCGAAAATAGGAGGATGATTGGCTGGTCGTTGGTGAAACTCACTGATCGAAATGCTTTCACCTTGCACGATTAAATCATTTGTCACTGGTAGTCATAGTTGTATGTAATTAAGCATTAGAGAGAAAATGAAATAAGCGTTGAGCATGGTTACTTCAGTTTAAATGGGATGGAGTAAAGAGATTAGGCCCTATTTTTTGTGTTTATTGGATGAAAGCATGCTTAGTTTATTAACCAATGCATAATACAAATTTCAGAATAATTTCAGAAACCTCAGTAAAAATATTAATTTTTTGTGTTTTTTTAAATCATTTAACATTTTCAAAGACGATATTGTCCTCATCTTTATAACTTATATGAAATGTTATACTAACATTGGGGTAGGTATCTGAATGTATACGGATACGTTCTCTTAAAGTAAGAAGACCCTAAACCTTAAGGGATGTTTTTAAAAATTACCCTTTACTAGAACCGCTCCTTTGCTGATGTAGAATTACGATTTTCTTGGACCTTGATTCTAAGGGCCTTTGTCACCATTTTTGGCACTGTCACACGTCATATGCATTCATAAAGCTGGCACATTGGTTGCATCTTACCTATCTCTTTTTAAGATTTAGCCTCACAACATTAGTTGCTCTTTATTGTTTCAAAGGTTAATTATCTTTGGATGACACATGTTTTGATAAATTAAAAAAAAAGTGATACGTATTTTAAAAGTACTCGAGCGGGTGACAAACTATTAATTTTGCCGTTAACTTTAATGTGAACAGTAAATTAATTATAAATGACATTTATGTCCCTATAATAACTACAAAATGACATTTCTATCCGTACAATTAGTTACAAAATATGTTTTTTCTCCTCCTCAATTATTTTTTAAATAAAAAAATTATTAAAAATTACATTTAAGTGTAATTAATGGAATTTTGTTTTTGGTTAAATCATACATTTTTTTTTTTAAAAATTTCTTGTTGAATTAACTCCTAAGGGGTATAGATGTCATTTTATAATTAATTTTGGGGTTAAAAATGTAATCTTGTAATTTTTTTTTCTAGAATTGACTAGTTGGACTCCTAATGGGTTTACGGAACTAACCATTATATCTTAAGAGACAAAGGGCACTTGTTAATTAGGGATGGCAAAAATCCCCACGGGGACGGGTACCCTCGGGGATTTTCCCCATTCGGGGAGGGTATGGAGATAATTTCATACCAAATTTCTTATTCGGGGAGGGGACGGGGAAATTTTTTTACCCAATTTCTTATTCGGGGAGGGGACGGGGATGAGGTGGAATCCCCATCCCCTACCCATTTCCCCATTTTAATTTTTAATTTAATTTTAATTTTTTAAAATTACTAGTAAATAAATTATAAAATTATAAATATTGGTAAAAATAAAAAATATCAAAATATTTATATTATTAAACTTTTAGGCCTAATTAGCTAATTAAAGTTCTAAATTTTTATTCAGGACATTAAAAGGACCGAGTAGATTCTATTAGCCAAACATTTTTTTTAATTTAATATTCTTTAAATATTTTAAACTTAAATCTATTTTTTTTTTAATTTTAGATGTTATAATTGCCCACAGCGAATCACAATTTTAATATCTAATCTAATCTAATCTAATATTTACTTTTGATTTGCTCCGATTTAACTATTGTGTTGTAAAGGGAATAGTCCACATTTATAAAGTGCCCACGCCACCATTGAAAAAGTTAATTTTGAATCTAAATTCAATTTTATTTGTAACAATTTTGTATTAGACTATTAATTTGTTCATGATAGTTTGTAAAAGAAGTTTGTATCCCTTGCATGTTGCGTTACTTACTAATTTAATGTATGTGACTTTTATAATAGATATTAATGTAAGATATATTTCGAACTTTACTTTTATGTGAATTTTTTATTTTAATATGATTGACTCAAAATCGAAAAAAAAAATGTATTAGTTATTCAGGGATCGGGGACCCTCGGGGATCCCCTGTTATTATTCGGGGAGGGGATGAAGATTCTCTCAAATAATTCTGACGGGGACGGGGAGGGGATGGGGACATACGTAAAATATCGGGAATAAATACGGGGAGATCGGTCCACTCTCCTCCCCATTGCCATCCCTATTGTTAATACCACTCCTTCTAAGTTTATTTTCTTAAAAAATACTTTTAATTATTTATTATTTTTACCTTTTTTATGCACGTGGCTCGAGGTGGCACAATTTTTATTTTTCATTCAGAGTGATGGTTTAGGTGGCTGTGAAGGTAGCGCCTTTTGAAATTTTGGTAATTAATGACTAGCTATAGCAACAGCCTCTAAACTTCAACTACTGCTATGATATCTATGGTCTAAGTTTGCATCTCTTGGTCAATAAATTTACTCTTGCCTTTCTTTTTCTTTTATTGCTTAGAAAACTTAATTCTTTGCTTTTCCCATGGTCTTGAAGATATTTTTCTAGATCTCTTATTTTTATTGTCATTTTTATATTCATTTTAAGGAATTCACAAAAAGACAAAGAAAAAATGAGATGTGCCCGAGAGAATCCTATTGATCAGGTTTCATAAGAGTTAGACCTTCCTTTATACATTTACCTTGATGAGCTAGCTAGCCAAGGGCATTTGTGAGGCAATGGTGTCTTATGGCACAATTCTGTTGTATAGTCAATGGATAGAAGTGTTGGAATTTTCTTGTCCCCTCTCATTTTGAGATTCTCTCCAAATCTGACATTTTCCATGAAGTTTCTCTAATATTCTAAGGTTTTTCTAAGGTTTTACATAACCAATTTTGCTTTTGATAGAAGTACTTTATGACTTTGTAAAGTTTAGTGTAAGAAGGGGCTGAAATTGGAGAAAGATTTCTTTAATACTTTGTATGAAATCCCTTACTTAGCTTGTAGGGAAGAGTTTAAAGAGAACAATGAATTACCCTCTAATCATCGATTGGTATTAGAGGAGGCCAATCCATCAGCTCACTGCTGCAACTAAATATGCAAAAATTTCATATAGCTTTATATTTGATTGTGTTGAATAAAGGCTGAAAATCGAGGGGGAAAAAAATGGTTTCAGAGTTCTGTCCGTTACTAGTACATGGAGAAATGACGGGAAGCTACAGTTTCACAAGTTAGAGAGTGTTTGAAAAATTTATAATATATTTCGTCATTTTTTTCCGTTGGAATAATGAACTTGTAATATCAGCGATTGGTTTGGCAATTATAATTATAATTAATTTATCCTGCTTGAAAGTCTTAAATGGACCATATTCATCAAGTGTTCGATGAAATGTCTGAATAGCGTTAGCCCGGAAATATTTGGCTAAAATTGATGAACATATTTGGTTAATATGATGAATATATGTGAGGTTTGTATGCTGGTGATTGATTCTTCTGCTGCTGCTGGATTCTTCTGCTGAGTATTTGTAGTTTGGTTTATTTATTAATATAAATGAGGGTTGTATGCCGCTGCTAGCTTCTGCTGCTGTGCATCTGTACTTTGGTTTGTTTAGTATCTCTGATTTGAGTTGTTTTTCAGAGCCACCATGAATCATGTTATGTTGTAGTTCTCTGAGAATGAAGGAAAGAAGCTAAATTACCTTCTTAATTTCATTTTTCCATAACAATATTTTCTCTTCTTTTGGGTTCTGTAGAATTAATAATTTTCTCCTTTCCTTTTATTCTGTTCTCTCTGTTTTGGCAGAGTACGATGAATATATAGGAGTTATATAGAATATATTCTATTATGTACAATATTTTCCTTTTATTCGCGGTGCCATTCTTTGTAATTGTATTTGTGCAGTTCGTACAATTCAATGCAATGCCTGCAATATCTGTAATTCAAAACTAGAATATATTAATCAGTTAACAAATTGAAACCTTGATGTTCTTGCTAAATTAAGGGAAAAGTTTAAATTTTGACTTTGTTATTAGCATTTACAGAAATGGAGCTTCAGAATATTTTGTTTATTTAGATTAGGGATGCAATAAGAAGCAAGAGTGGGTGCGGTGCTGACAGAGCGCCAATAATCTTTCGATACTTTAGTCAGTTTTGCTCCGAAGTTACATGATCCATCACCATTTATGACACCTAAGAATGAAAGAAGAGGTACATCTTGGAACAAATGCAGAATTGGAGAAGGTGAGAAAAAAACTCCAACAATGACGTTGGCCATTGCATATTTCATGAAATTTTTTTGTTATTATCTTGGTTGATATGTAATTTGACAGAACTTTTGGTTAATGTCAAATGTAGATGTGTCAGTGCAGCAATTAGGAAGTTTGTGGGTTGCGTCCCAGGAGGCAAAGTTGGCAACTATTTATTCAAAGAGAAAAAAAATTACAGAGCTGGATGCCAGAATGGAAGAAGGCAGCATGGGAAATGATGTTTTTACGTTTATGTGTGTATATTGTAGAACTTGTATATGTATATAAAGCTTTGTTATGCATGTTTTACCCGATATGTAAATAAAACATGGAGCTTCTTATGTTATGTCTGTTAATTTAAGCAATTTTTTTGGTCAATTAGAAGTGTTATAAAACTATAAATGTATGTGTAACTTGAAATTTATCAACAATATATATATATATTGTAATAGTTTTTAGGTGCGATTCGATTGAATTAGGGAGTAGATGCTTTAATAATTATTTCAAATGTTATATAAGTATGAAATGCGAAAATAAGACTTAAAAATATTATACTTCCTTTAATATCTTCTTGGACTACAGTGTGTAATTCGTAATTTCTGCCACATTCCAGCGCCTGTAGCTTCGATTTTATGGGGCTGCAATTTTTTTGGTTTCCTTAATTTTTTATATGAAAAAATGAAATAGGAATTTGGTTATCTCATTTGCTGCTTCTATTGCTTTCCCCTTTCAAAACCTAATTACTATACTTTCTGTCTTCAATTTTCTGGATTTTCCAGCGACCGCTCATCACTCATCATTTCCATCTAAAATTATCTTTACCGACTAACCTCTTAGCTTGCTTTTTTTGACAACCGTTTTAGCAGGTAGCCATTCTTTTGTTTTTAAAAATGAATTTCCAACCACTACCTGAACCTAATTTTACGTTATGTTTCACCACACCCGTTGGATCTACAAATTGAGAAATCCAACGATTCATGTTCTCGGAATGTTACTTACATCAAATGTAAGTTAAACGCTGCCTTTATTTTTGAACTATAATATACTATTTCAAAGTACACATCATAAATGGTAAGTGGACTATTTGGAATTGATATTTTCCTTAGGCCTTAATTTACACTCAGAAGTTATTTTTCTATTTTCTTATTTTCTTTATGGATTTTTATCTTTTATTCTAGACATCAAATTTAAGTGTCTTTTCTCTTTTGTTTTGTTTTTCTCAAACAATAGTATTTTCTTATTCTATAATAATTCGGGTTTTCCTATTTAGGTAATTTATTAATTTAAGAAGAACTTTATAATTTAATTATTTGTGTCATCTTAGTACATGTACTATCACTTTAATGAATATTCATATATGAAGTTTAAAAATTATCATGCATATACAAAAAAATAATAATTATAAATGTTAGAAAAGCGACTTGAAATGATGGCGGCTTATGGTTTGTCACAATTTATAGCTGGCATTTGGTGTTGATTGTTGATTGGTTTTGAACGTGTAGTTAGAGGAGAGTGTGTTAGTGGTGTCGATCAACAACAAAGGTGCCTGATTTCACAGCAACGGCTGGTGGAGGGTGTTGTGCAAATTTTAATGTACTCGCAAGCGCACGAATCTATTGTAGTATAGATCTATGGTGACGAGTGTCGATCCCACGAGGAGGTGGATTTTAATTGTGTAGAATTAATTTTGTAAATGGGTTGTTGGATTTATGGTGGAAATGATTTGGTATATGCTAAAACTTAAATTAAAATGACGAGAATAAATTCTAAAATTGGAATTGCAATGGCGAGAATAAATTGAAGATAATTCTATTGAAATGACGTACTTGGGTATCTGGATCCGTATCAACATGCATCATGGGCTAAATAATCCGTATTAATGCCAATTAAATCATGAGGGGGGAATCCACACCTCATGAACCACGCTCTAATCAATATGGTGCTAAGGGCTTATCGTGCCAAATAATAATAACCTTATACTAGAGAGCCGGTGTAACCAAGGCGGTATCTAGACAAGACTATTATTATTTGTCGACGAGAAGTCAAAACATCCACAAAAATTAGAGGGGAAGAGAAAATAAATTTACCAAATTAAGCCCATGACACATGTTGAGACTTCACCTTCAACCCAAGCTTGAAAGAAAATTAGCCACTCATAATTGAACTAGGGGCAAAATGGGAATTTATTAAAATACGAAGAAAATACAAGATGGAGAGGGAATTACAGAAAATGGATCCCAAAAATGGATTCAGAGATATCAAATTAGGGGGGGGGAGGCCCCCTTTTTATAGATACATGGAGTAAATCATGGCCATCAGATTAAAAACAGTTTGGATGCTCAGGATTGCGCCACGTCATCAGTCAACAGTCTACGGTTTGACCACGCGGATGAACAGTAACACGGTTTGACCCGACTTTGAACAGTAACGCGGTTTGACCCGGATGAACAGTAACGCGGTTTGGTTGAAAATAATCCTGTGTGATGCATGCACCGTACGCGAGATTTTTCGTCCACTGATATGCTGCCACGTCACCATCAGCAGTACATAAGAATTTTAGTCCAACAGGATCGTGACATCTCATCAGTCAATGCCACATCATTGGTCAATGCCACGTCATCATCCGTCTATGTGAACAGTGTCGTGAACAGTAACGTATACAGTACCGTACACGTGAATAGTACCGTACATGTGAATAGTGTCATTTTTCCTTTTATGCTCGTCCTAAGGTTTTCGACCGTCCTGAGTTCAAAAGTGATGTCCGTTTTGCCGTCTGATCTCTCCTTTATTGTGAAATGACTATAATGCCCCTAAAATACATAAAATACTTAATTAAAATAAAACACATGTAATTAAATCACAAGAAGGTTAAATATATAAAAGTAAGGGTTGTTAGTAAGACTTAAAATGTAAAATGACGGTTTTCTCCTTTATAAATATGCATTTTCTAACACTCAACACACCCCCCAACCAGCTTATTGCTAGTCCCTAGCAAATAAAGCGAAAACAAAATTCAAATTCAAAATAATTTTTTTTTTGTTTTAATAGAAACACTCGTATTTATTCCATCAGATTAATGATAGCAATCAAATAAAAGTATAAGCATTATCTCCAGTCTAAAGCAACATCACACCCACATCAACCATCCACATGAATTAGCCCAGTAGACTTTGTTTTAGCTACTCTCAAGAATGACATGTCAAACCCCAAAATCTCACTGGAAGTAGTGACACTCTCACAAATAAATTAATCCCAATAAAAATAGTCACTCCAATGAATGGTAATTGAGAGAGAAAATAATAAAGAAGTGATATCACATGCTCTCACCAAGATGAAATAAATATGCCCTCAGCTTAGAAATAATACGATCTCAAGTCAAATAAAATGTTAGTCAACCCACTTTATTTATCTTTTTTTTTTTAATTATGCATCACTACATCTTTTTAGCCCATATAACTAGCTTCTACTTCAAACTATAGTTCCCTAAAATCAAGGACTTTTATTAGGACGAAACGTAGGCTAGGGACATGGCTAACAAAGAAGGAAAATAAGGAAAACAAAGTGTATGTTTGAGAAAAATGTAGAGAATTTTTTTTTTTTTTTAGAAGTTGCAAGGTGGATTTCACCTATTTTTATTCTTTTGAAACAACAACTTTTGTTTTTGTTTTTGTTTTTTTTTTTTTGCTTTTATTTGGCATAACTTCACTGAACAAAATAATTATTTACATTTTCTCAAACATAAATAGGTGATGGAACTTATAAGATATCGGGTAATACTCCAAATCGGAGTGGGTCAAGATGATAAGTTGACAAAGAAAAGGTTTTTTTTTTTTTTTTTTTTTAAAGGCTCAAAAGGGTTAACTATGGATAGCTTGAAAGGCTCAAACGGATCAAAGATGGCCTCTCCATCGTCTTTTAGGGCTCTAAATAATCTTCCATATCTACTAGTTAGATGGGCCTCACTCTTTTTTCTTTTTCTTTTTTCTTTTTCTTTTTTCTCTTTTTTTTTATTTTACAATTTTTTTTTTAAGGGTTAACTCAAAAGTAATTTAGAGATCGTGTATAAAATAATAAACTGCTAAGCTGTATAAAGAGTGGGCAAAAGGGTTATTCTCCAAGAAAAATAATAGGCTCAAAAACTCACTTGGTACTTATTATGACATGTTCATTCCTTCAAGCAACTCACATTTGTCTCCGACATCAACATGTAAAGTAGCAAACATAGCGTAACATCACTTAAGACCAAAGATAATACAAATACTAAAATTTGAAATTAATCATGTCATCCAATGTTAAAACAAATCACACATTTTTTTTTTAAAAAAAAAACATTCTACCCCCCAACCTATTCTAAACATGAAAGGAAAATATGCATGCAGAAATGTGAAAATGATGCAAAAAATAAATTAGAAAAAGTACACTTAAAATGATAGAAAAAGAAAATGGTTTTTTTTTTATTTTTTTACTAAGAAGATGCGTTTCTAGAGCCACTACACTCCATATTCAGCCATCTTTGACTCAAAAGTTGGAAAATGTATATTTATAGAGGAGAAATTAAAAAGAAGAAAAATAAACATAAACACATAATAAAGAAAAAGAAAATGTCTGAATTTTTTTTTTTTATAAACGATGAAGATGCGTTTCTAGAGTCACTACACTCCATATTCAGCCATCTTCAACACAAAAAGTTAGCAACAGTTAGTTTCTACAACAAAAATTAGTAAAAACTTAACCAAAATTCCACAATTGTCGACTATTCCCTCCCCCCAACCAGAACGAAACATTGTCCTCAATGTTTGAAAGGAAAGAAGTAGAGTTTAGAAGACATCACCTGGGTGGTGCAACACAGAAGAAAATATTTATAGGCGGAGAGTTAAATCTAATTTGTACTTCTTACTGCTGCTACTGTTACCATCATTATTTGGACGCTCCAACACGAAGGTCCAGGGGTCTGGCTCCGGTCTATAAGCTTGTAACAGATCAAGTAGCTCATTAGCAGTGTGAGCACAAATAAAAAGTTTTTTCACATTAGCGGGAATGAAATAGTTTTTTATTGCATGGTTAAGAAATGCGATAAAGCCATCATAAAAGTTATTGACATTTAACAAACCGATGGGTTTCTGGTGGATGTGGAGATGGGCCCAAGATGCTAGCGTGATAAGTGCCTCTAGTGTTGCAAGATCTCCTGGAAGGAAAATAAAAGCATCAGCATAATTAAGCATTTCAGTTATTCTTTCTTGCATACCTGAGACGACTAACTCTTCTCCAGTTGATGAGTCAGACGAACTGCCCAATGGTTTTAGGACTCTTAGGATGATGCCTAACACTTGACTTCCTCTGATAAAAGCTGCTTCTGAGACCATTTTTGATAACCCTCGATTACCTCCTCCATACACCAAGTGTAATTTTCTCGCTGCTATGCTTCGACCAAGATCTATGGCTGCCTCAACGAACTCTTTATGTTTGCCATAGGTAAATCCAGAAAGCACACAAATGTTCTTGAATTGTCTATTGGGAGTAGCTGCCATTGTGATACTTCTCGAAAAAAATTTGTGAGTGCTTGACAAAAAAGAAATCACATTTAAGAGTCTCGGTGATAGTGGGTCATGGTTGTGTATGAGGTAATATGTTAGTGTCAAATAACGCGTAAAGCACGTGGCTCGCAAGTCAAAAAGAAAACAGTAAAAAGGAAAAAGCAAACAGTAATAAAATTATTAAAGACAATAATGCAAACAATAAGACAATAGTGAAATAAAATAACAATAAAGTAAAAGGATATTTACAGGTAGTTGCGACTGTGGCTCACATCGTCCTCTGGTTTTACGTCCAGAAACGGCTTGAACGCCCTCTATGGGTCGAGGATAGGCTTCCTATCCAGTTTTCTTATAAACTAGCAAACAGGGTCGTTTATAGTCAGATTCCCGAGACTATATCGTGCATGCTCTTTCTGGAATAATGGCCATAACTGGAGAATCGCTCCTTGCACATATCCACTGGGATGCGTTTCAAGAGACAAAAGGATATCATCCAATGACTCCTTATTCAAGCCATCCCTAATGAATTGAATCTTATCTTCCCTGTTATCAGACACCATTCCTAAAGAACATGGGTTTTTATTGCAACTCATTCTGGCACACTTATGACAAGCAACAGAAATTCTTCGAGCTCGTCGTTTTCTTGCATAATTTCCTTTACCACAACCAGGCATGTATGCAATAAATTTTGGAGGTAACTCACCTGTCGATCGTACTTTAGCCTCGATTAACCAACGGATGTCAGCAGGTATGTTATTCCTCATGAGTAATCGCATGCGTTCGGACTGAGCTTTATAAATCGTAAGGAGGGCATTCTGAGGAAGTGAAGGGAATCGCTTGTGAAGCTTCGCTAGAATCTCGTTTCTGTCCATACCTTCGCCTCAGAATATCAGTTATTATGGGAAACTGAAGTAACCGACTTGATTGTCACGGAGTACCGTTATCCGCCACTTCACCGGGGTAACAAACTAAAGCACATAAATAGAAAAACAAATTAAAACACACAAAGAAAATTAAAATCGTCCTCTTATTGAATTTACCTCAAGCTCCAATTGGATGTCGTAAACACTTCTCTCAATGTCTCTGAGTTGGCTTTCTAAACCCTCAACATAGGCTACTAATTCTGGTGGCTGTAGAGCCCAAATGCGTTGTGTTTTACAAAATTGAATCTGCCTTTTGAGATGAGTTTTGACACGTTGAAGTGGTTTAAGAATGTTCAGGAGGAACGGTCTAAGTATGAGACTCATGATTAACAATGATAAGAGAAAACTTAATGGTAAAATAAACACACTTATGCAAAAACAATTTCAATTAGCAAAAGAATAATATAAAGAAAGAAAACAAAATCAAATCAACGAAAAGAAAGAAAAAAAATCAATTTAAATCTGGTGGGTCACTCAAATTTATTTCGGTGTCTTCTCCACGTGGTTGGTATTCTAGATATGGCTTTAATCTTTGACCATTAACTTTAAACGTGACACCGTTCTTTGGGTCCTTAATTTCAATTGCCCCATGTGGAAAAACAGTATGAACAATAAAGGGACCAGACCAACGAGAGCGTAACTTACCTGGGAATAGGTGCAAGCGAGAATTGAATAAAAGCACTTTCTGACCTGGAGTGAACGATTTTCTCATAATTTGCTTATCATGGAAGACTTTCATTCGTTGCTTGTAAATCTTGGCATTTTCGTATGCATCATTGCGAATTTCTTCAAGTTCTGCCAGCTGTAATCTTCTTTCTGAGCTGGCTTGCTGCATGTCAAAGTTGAATTTCTTGATGGCCCAATATGCACGATGCTCGAGTTCCACAGGTAGGTGGCAAGCTTTTCCATACACTAGCCTGTAGGGTGACATCTCAATCGGGGTCTTGAAAGCCGTTCTATATGCCCATAATGCATCATCAAGTCTTAATGACCAATCTTTTCTGTCTGGCCTCACCGTCTTTTCTAATATGTGCTTTATTTCTCGATTGGATATCTCAACTTGGCCACTGGTTTGCGGATGATACGGGGTTACCACTTTGTGTGTGATTGAATACTTTGTCAAAAGTGCTTTGAATGCTTTGTTACAAAAGTGGGCACCACCATCACTGATTATTGCTCGAGGGAATCCAAAGCGTGAAACAATGTTGCTTTTCAAAAATGCTATCACCACCTTGTGATCATTGGTCCTACATGGAATTGCTTCTACCCATTTTGATACGTAGTCAACAGCAACCAATATGTATTGATGGCCAAAAGAATGGGGAAAGGGTCCCATGAAGTCGATACCCCATACGTCAAAAATCTCAACCACTAAAATTGGATTTAGTGGCATCATGTTCCTTCGTGTAATGCTTCCCATTCGTTGACACCTATCACATGAAGAACAGAAAGTGTAAGCATCTCGAAATATAGATGGCCAATAGAAACCACATTGTAAAACTTTAGTCGCTGTTTTCTTAGCGCTGAAATGGCCTCCACAAGCTTGTTCATGGCAGAATGAAAGGATATTCTGAATTTCACTTTCTGGGACACATCGTCTAACAATTTGGTCTGCACAATACTTGAACAAATACGGGTCATCCCAAAAGAAATTCTTTATCTCTGCAAAGAATTTAGCCTTGTCTTGCTTGGTCCAATGCTCTGGAAGTTTACCTGTAACAAGATAATTAACTATATCAGCATACCAAGGTAATACTTCCACACTCATTAATTGTTCATCTGGAAATGACTCATTTAATGTTAATGGCTCTGTAATTGTGTCAAGATGGAGACGAGAGAGGTGGTCCGCCACAACATTTTCTGTCCCTTTCTTATCTTTGAATTCCAAGTCAAACTCCTGCAAAAGTAACACCCAACGAATTAGTCTAGCTTTTGCATCTTTCTTTGTGAGAAGATATTTAAGAGCAGCATGATCTGTGAACACAATTATTTTACAACCAATGAGATAAGATCGAAATTTTTCCAATGCAAACACTACTGCTAGCATTTCTTTTTCAGTAGTTGAATAGTTCAACTGTGCATCATTCAATGTCATACTAGCATAGTAAATAACATGAGGAATTCGATCAACTCTTTGTCCTAAAACTGCTCCTACTGCATAATCAGATGCATCACACATGAGCTCAAATGGTAAGCTCCAGTTTGGGGCCTGAATGATGGGTGATGATGTCAACAATTGTTTTAATTTTTCAAACGCCATGAGACATGAATCATTAAAGATAAAAGGTACATCCTTAGCAAGTAAATTGCATAAGGGTCTAGAAACTTTGCTAAAATCTTTAATGAAACGTCTATAGAAACCAGCATGCCCAAGGAAAGATCTTACTTCTCTGACTGTTTTGGGTGGAGGAAGATTAGAAATGAGATCCACCTTGGCTTTGTCAACCTCAATACCTTTGCTCGAAATGATGTGACCGAGAACAATACCTTGTTTTACCATAAAATGGCATTTCTCCCAATTTAAGACCAAGTTCTTCTCGATACATCTCTGCAGAACTAGTGTTAGATGATGTAAACATTGATCAAACGAATCACCAAAGACAGAAAAGTCATCCATAAAGACTTCAAGGAATCGTTCAACCATATCAGAAAAAATGCTTAACATGCATCGTTGAAATGTAGCAGGTGCATTACATAATCCAAATGGCATTCTCCTATATGCAAATGTGCCAAAAGGGCAAGTGAAAGTAGTTTTCTCTTGATCTTTTGGTGCTATGGGAATCTGATTATATCCTGAGTAGCCATCTAGAAAGCAATAAAATTCATGGCCTGCTAATCTATCAAGCATTTGATCGATAAATGGTAAAGGAAAATGGTCTTTACGTGTGACAGAATTCAACTTTCTATAATCAATGCATACACGCCATCCTGTAGTTACTCTAGTGGGTATCAATTCATTATCGGCATTCGTAACTACTGTGACTCCTGACTTTTTGGGGACAACTTGTACAGGACTGACCCATGAACTATCAGAAATGGGGTAAATGATACCAGCATCTAATAGCTTAAGGACTTCTGTTCTAACAACTTCTTTCATGTTAGGATTTAACCGACGTTGCATCTCCCTAGTAGTTTTAGCATTTTCATCAAGGTGAATGTAATGCATGCAATCTACTGGGTTTATACCTTTAATGTCTGCTATGGTCCATCCTAATGCTTCTTTATGCTCTTTTAAAACATCCAACAACTTACCTTTTTGTTCATCATTGAGGGATGATGAGATGATTACCGGCAGAGTACTTTCTTTTCCCAAAAATGCATATTCCAAAGTGTTGGGCAATGGTTTGAGCTCGAGTTTCGGTGGTGATTCTGATGATGGAATGAGTTGCTTCTCTGATGGTGCTAGTTGTTCAACTATTGACTTCCATTTATTAGTATCCATAGATGGTGCTGAGTCAAGCAGGGCGTTGACCTCATCGACCGATCTGTCAATATCAAAATCAAAACCAAAGTGAGTTAAACATGTTTGTAAAGGATCATCACTAAGGTTTGAAAGAAAAGTGTCATCAACTAATGTTTCAATTAAATCCACATCAACAATTCCATCATCTACACTGTGAGGTTGTTTGGCAATGTTGAAGATGTTCAGCTCCATAGTCATGTTGCCGAAAGACAACTGCATATTTCCAGTCCTGCATTGAATGTGAGCATCCGCAGTTGCCAAGAAAGGTCGGCCTAGAATAATGGGGATGTGCTTCCTTGAATCCTGTATTGGTTGAGTGTCAATTACAATGAAATCAACAAGAAAATAAAACTTGTCTACCTGGATAAGCACGTCCTCCATAATACCACGAGGTATTTTCGTGGACCGATCTGCAAGTTGTAACACCACTGGAGTTGGGTGTAATTCTCCCAGTCCAAGTTTCACGAATACAGAGTAAGGCAGAAGATTTACACTAGCTCCTAAATCCAACAAAGCATTCTCAATTGTGTGGTTCCCTATACTACATGAAATAGTGGGGGAGCCTGGGTCTTTGCATTTTAAAGGAATTTTATGTTGGAGAATAGAACTAACGTTTTCTGTTAAAAATGCCTTCTTTTGAACATGCATGTTTCTCTTTTTAGTGCACAGGTCTTTAAGAAACTTGGCATAAGATGGAACTTGCTTTATAGCATCAAGTAAAGGGATGTTAACACTTACCTGTTTGAAGATTTTGAGAATCTCACCTGTGGATTTTCCCTTCTTTCCTTTAGCTAACCTCTGAGGAAATGGAGCTTTCGGAACATATTCTCGTGGGTTGGTTTCTTCTCTGTCCTCCGGTGGTGAGTCCTCAGCATTTACAGGTACAATTTGATTTTCTTTAATCACTGGCATCTCCACTTTATTGTCGACTTCTTTTCCTTTTCGCAAGGTCATTACTGCTTTGACCTCTCCATGTTGCTGTGGTGAACTAGTACTTGCTTCATGTACTCCTTTAGGATTAGGCACTGGTTGACTTGGAAATTTACCTTTCTCAACAATCATTGCCAAGGTCTGAACTGAAGAAGCAAGTTGTCCCACCATCTTCTCGAGGCTTGAAACTGATTGGGCTTGTGAATTGAAGCCTGCTCTCAACTCATTTCGTAGTCCATCAATGGTGCGATTCTGTTGCTCAATCGTGGAGTGAGTAACATTCTTGAAATTTTGGAATGCATCCTCCCATGGTCTAGGTTGAGAGTGGTTCTGGTTCTGATTGTATGGTCTAAATGGTGGCTGAGAGGCTTGAGGAGTTTGAGAAATTTGTTGCATTGGTGGAGCTGGAGCTGCTGGTCCATTCTGTTGGAATCCTTGAGACCATGAAAAATTGGGGTGATCTCTCCATCCAGGGTTATATGTGTTGGAGTATGGGTTGTAATTTGATGGCTTTCTCATTACACCTATGGCATTGGCTTGATCTGAGTATGAGTCATGGTCATGTGGTTCTATTGATTTAGCAGTCGATAACGATGCTATTTGTCGAGCAAGACCTTCAACCATCTCCTTGACTTCTTTGATTCCCGAAGTTGATTCGCCAATTTGAACCTCATTCACTCCTTTAATTCTTCTAGTAGTCCTGAGTGATCGACTCCGTTGTTGGGAATTATCTGCTTGTCGCTGGAAGAATTCCCAAATTTCTGATGCACTTTTTGACATTAGCTCTCCTCCACTTGTTGCCATTAACCATTCTTGCACATTTGGTAGTAATCCCTCCAAAAAGTATTGGCATTGGTGCCATTTCTCGTACCCATGATGTGGACACTTCAAGAGTAGCCCATTAAATCGCTCCCATGTTTCGAAAAACTGCTCGTCCTCTCTTTGGGTAAACTCCGAGATTTCCCTGCGAATAGCATTGGTTTTATGCACTGGGAAATATTTATTCAAAAATTTTGTTACCATTTGTTCCCATGATGAAATGCTATTAGCAGGCAATGTATTAAGCCATGAACGAGCTCTATCCTTTAAAGAAAATGGGAATAATCTGAGTTTAACATCATCGTCTGAAAAATTCTCATATTTAAATGTTTGACAAATAGCGTGAAAATCATTCAGATGATTATATGGATCCTCATTTTCTAGGCCATAAAATGTGGGGAGACAATTTAGCACACTAGGTTTTAATTCAAAACTCCTAGCAGCTACATTTGGGTATCTTATGCATGATGTGCTCAAATTAGCTAAGGGACTAAAATAGTCCTTAAATGGCCTCTCCTGTGGTGCTTGTAAATCCATTTTATTTTTAACGTGTTTGTGTGTGCGAAGTGTTTTTTCTAATTCAAGGTCTATAGGTTCAAGATTAGGAAATAATGACCTACGACCATGCATGCAAAACAAATAAAATAAAATAAAGATGGGAACAAAACAAATAAAAATAAAGAAGAGGGAGAAATTACGATACTAACCTGATTGCGTTATTACAACCTTTCTATAAAAATACACAAAAACAAATACGTGAAATTAACTAAAAATTAAATTAATAAAATATACAAAAATTACAAAGAAAAAATTAAATTACAGAATTTTAAAGAAGAGAAAAAAAAAGAAATACTAACCTTTAATTTTAGATTCACTTTTTTTTCTTTTTTTTTTTTAAAGAAAAAAAATACAAGAAAACAATTAAAATGGAATTATTCACAAAAATTAATTCTATGAATTAAAATTACTTACCTCCCCGGCAACGGCGCCAAAAACTTGTTGTGCAAATTTTAATGTACTCGCAAGCGCACGAATCTATTGTAGTATAGATCTATGGTGACGAGTGTCGATCCCACGAGGAGGTGGATTTTAATTGTGTATAGAATTAATTTTGTAAATGGGTTGTTGGATTTATGGTGGAAATGATTTGGTATATGCTAAAACTTAAATTAAAATGGCGAGAATAAATTCTAAAATTGGAATTGCAATGGCGAGAATAAATTGAAGATAATTCTATTGAAATGACGTACTTGGGTATCTGGATCCGTATCAACATGCATCATGGGCTAAATAATCCGTATTAATGCCAATTAAATCATGAGGGGGGAATCCACACCTCATGAACCACGCTCTAATCAATATGGTGCTAAGGGCTTATCGTGCCAAATAATAATAACCTTATACTAGAGAGCCGGTGTAACCAAGGCGGTATCTAGACAAGACTATTATTATTTGTCGACGAGAAGTCAAAACATCCACAAAAATTAGAGGGGAAGAGAAAATAAATTTACCAAATTAAGCCCATGACACATGTTGAGACTTCACCTTCAACCCAAGATTGAAAGAAAATTAGCCACTCATAATTGAACTAGGGGCAAAATGGGAATTTATTAAAATACGAAGAAAATACAAGATGGAGAGGGAATTACAGAAAATGGATCCCAAAAATGGATTCAGAGATATCAAATTAGGGGGGGAGGCCCCCTTTTTATAGATACATGGAGTAAATCATGGCCATCGGATTAAAAACAGTTTGGACGCTCAGGATTGCGCCACGTCATCAGTCAACAGTCCACGGTTTGACCACGCGGATGAACAGTAACACGGTTTGACCCGACTTTGAACAGTAACGCGGTTTGACCCGGATGAACAGTAACGCGGTTTGGTTGAAAATAATCCTGTGTGATGCATGCACCGTACGCGAGATTTTTCGTCCACTGATATGCTGCCACGTCACCATCAACAGTACATAAGAATTTTAGTCCAACAGGATCGTGACATCTCATCAGTCAATGCCACATCATCGGTCAATGCCACGTCATCATCCGTCTATGTGAACAGTGTCGTGAACAGTAACGTATACAGTACCGTACACGTGAATAGTACCGTACATGTGAATAGTGCCATTTTTCCTTTTATGCTCCTCCTAAGGTTTTCGACCGTCCTGAGTTCAAAAGTGATGTCCGTTTTGCCGTCTGATCTCTCCTTTATTGTGAAATGACTATAATGCCCCTAAAATACATAAAATACTTAATTAAAATAAAACACATGTAATTAAATCACAAGAAGGTTAAATATATAAAAGTAAGGGTTGTTAGTAAGACTTAAAATGTAAAATGACGGTTTTCTCCTTTATAAATATGCATTTTCTAACACTCAACAGAGGGCTCACAGGTTTTTGGGTTATTCGTGTGGTGGCTGTGTGGCTGATTAAGGGCAGAAGGTGGTCTAATTTTGGTTGGTGGCTGAAGGTGATTTTGGTGGTGGGTTGAATAGTAGTGTTAGTGGGCCGTAGATTGTGGCAACAATGTTTAGATGTTGTCAGCTAGGGTTCTGTAATTTTTAGGATTTTGATTCTTTTTTTAGTGATGAATTTAGTAGGGATGGATGTGGGTAGCCAGGAAAACTGTGCAATTCGCACAGAATCACTCTAATACCAACTAATGGAGCAGCATAGTGGTAGCGAAATGATATCTAAAAAGCACTAGATATCATTCTAGACTGGGTTAAGCCAACTCGATTAGGTTACGCTTTAATCAAAGTATGATTAGATCTCGTTCTAATCAAAATGACTCAGTGAGATTCTTTTAATAACATATTAAGTGAGATTAGATGATACTCTAATCGAAGTATAATTAGATCCCGTTTTAATCCAAATAACTCAATAAGTTTTTAATAATGCATAAAGTATGATTGGATGAAGCTCTGATGAAAGTGACTCTACAATAGAGATTTTGATAAATAATCCCAAAGGGAATTATAAAAAAGGGCTTTTATTAAATAATCAAAAGTTGAAGTTGTGAAAATAATAACAAGACCTCTCTATTTATAATAGCATAAACCTACTCCCTTAAGTTAACTTAAAAAGGGAAAGTAAACCACAATTGTAATAGAAATAAAAGACTAAGACGCATACCATAATTGACTCTAATTAAAATAGAAAATCCTAAAATAATAAAATTCTAAACCCTAAAATATCATCCTACATCAATCTTCTATTGATATATTTTAATTTTGGCTATTGCTACCATGTTGGGACATAAGTCTTCTATACAATGCCAGATTTTGAAATTAATAGTTAGACTCATTTTGAATGAATCCAATAGTTTAGATACGGCATTAATAATAAATAACAGAAAAACGACAACCTTTGCAGTAAGTTATTAGCCCACTTTTCTCTCTTAAATTGCTTAAATCCCTAATTTTTTTATCATTGAAAATCACTCTCAAACTACTCTCATAATATTTTTGTTAAAAGAAATCCCTAAACTTTAGTCCTTAAACTTGGGTTTTCTTCTAAGAGCAATCACCCTAATGCCTTCTCTTATTATGAATCAAACCTAGCTTGACTTAATCAGTTTATTACAAGCGAGTAATGAGGTATTTTGTTTGCTCATGAGAGCAAGAGAGAGGTAGAGCTACTGTTGTGTGTTTTCGGTAAATGTTCCGACAGGGCAATGCTGCTTTTGCTGCACTGTTGCCCACCATCAATTGTATAGGCTCTACTTAAAAAACAGCCCTATTATAAGGTGACGAAGTGATATAGCAAAAGCTGAATTGATAAGGTGGATAAACGCTAGCTACCGTTCTAGTACCAGACCAAGCCAACGCGATTAAGTTACGCTCTAATCTAAGCGTGATTAGATCTCGCCCTAACCAAAATGACTCAATGAGATTTTTCAAATACTTGTTAAGCGAGATTAAATGACACTATAATCCAAATGACTCTACAAGAGAGATTTTCAATAGATAATCTCAATGGAAATTATGAAATGGGGTTTTATTTAATAATTGAAGTTGAAGTTATGAAAACAATAACAAAACCGAAAACAATAACAAGACTTCCTTGTTTATAATAGCATAAACCTACTTCCCTTAGTTAACTTAAAATGAAAAATTAAATCACAACTGTAATAGAAATAAAAGACTAAGATATATACCATAATTGACTCTGCTTAAAAAAGAAAATCCTAAAATAATAACATTCTAAACCTTAAAATAAGGCCCTATATCAATCTTTTGCTTTTAAAGAAAACTCATCCTCGAGTTTGTCCAGAGGACAGGACTTGAAGTGGAGCATCAATGCATCTTAGTGCTTGAACTTCTAGCCCTGCTTATTAATCATGCGTAAAACTCGAAATTCTCTATGCTTCATCTTTTTCTTAATCTTGCTAGTCACTTAGTGAAAGGTGAAGTCTCGTACGAATGAATCAATACTATGTTGGAATTTTTAATCCAATATTGTTGGATCCTTAATTCAATGTTGGGCTTATATATGAATAATTATGTATTGCAAACTGTTATATAAGGTTAAGCCCAATTAAAAGTGATCTATAAATGTTTTCGGTATTATGGGCTTTAATGTATCTAATAGGGTGTGAGCCTTTAATGTGTAGAGACCCAATTCTAATTGTATTTTAATTCTATGATGGGCAGAATTAGGAATACCTAAAGGCAACGGAAAAAAATTGTCTGCATATATGGTTATGGTCCCCAGGTCATATGTATCTTTCTATTCTTTCTGAAATCTCATCGTCAGAAAGAGAGTCTTGAGAAAACTTAAAGGATTCTCTAGGAGAGCGTGTAAATCTGGAAGGCTAACCATACAGCCCTAGAGAGCAATTCAGTGTTATAGATTTAGGTACGCTTCCTCGTAATTTTGTTACTGCTTCTTAGTGATACAACATGGATTATAGGTGATGGTTTTCACCAAAAGATTTCTTGTCCCAATAAGTGGTATCAGAGCCTCTTCATGTTGAATAATTGAGAATCAAATTTATTTTGATTAATGATTAAAACTTTGGTGTTCTCCAATTTAATAATACCATAATTATTAATATTATTAAGTTTGAGAACAAAATTAATGAAATTCAGAAAAAGAAATATTCTGAAATTCAGTTTCATAATTCGGTTTCTTTAAGGCTTAAAGTTTTGTGGCTGGTGGTTGCCGTTGCTGTTAAGGTTCATGGCTAAGGTATCACACACGACTGAGATTTCATGGCCATCATATGGTTATTGGCCTGCACAGCAGCAAAGCACAATACCATGTGCTGTTGGGCTATGGCACGCTGTGCACAATTTGCACGGTTGGTCACGCTGTGGCCATGAGATTTTCACTGCTCTAGTGTGCTGGCTGCACTGAAGAGGAAGCAAACTGTGGCATAGGGAGAAAAAAAGCAACAACCACAGCCGTGGCATAAAAGAGAAAGGAAACCAAAGAAAAAAAATGTTTCAAGGTTTTGGCCAGCTGCAATTGCAGCCGACGACACTGTGGCTTCAGGTTGCGATGGAAAGGAGAGGTTGCGGGTTAAGGTGGAAGTGGCAACGACCATAGAAGAGAAAAAAGTTTAAGATCGGTTCGGTTAGGGTTTTCAAAATTTGAACTGATTTAAGATCGGTTCGGTTAAACCCGAACTAGTCTATTCTAAAACTAGCCAAAGTTTGATCGGTCAATAGTTGACGGTCAAACTTTGACTTTAACCTGAAGTTTTTTAATTTTTTTGGGTAATTTTGGTGCAATTTTAAATTCAAATATTTGTAGGTTAATATATATTTTAAGATAAATTAATTGAAGCAACATGTCGCCAAAATGACCTATTTTGTGAAAATTAATTTATTTTGGAATATAAACGGTTATGTACATATAATTTCTGTAAATGTCGATCGGCCCAAAGGAAGGTCCATATTTGATAGAGTTGCATGTGCGCCTGTGGTAATGAACACATGATGACTATTTAGTTTTACTTGTGAGCAATAAATCGGCCCAAAGGAAGATTTATTATTTGACATGTTCTTATTATCAGTATTTGATAACTACACTAAGATATCACTTACAAGTTAATATTTTGTCCTAAGATGAAATATTAATGGAGTGTTCGGTATCTTGAGATGGGGTTGACTTTGAATTTATTTTTGTTTTAAGACTAATATGAGCTTGTTTTGTTTGTTTGTTATTCTTTGTTCAGTTATGCTTGCCGCTAATACTGCAAACATTAATTCTATTCATATGCTAAATGACTTTAACTTCAAATCATGGCACGTGAACCTCTCAATAGTTCTCTCAGTCATGGATCTTAATCTGGCATTAACAGTTGATTCTCCCCTACCTCTTACAGATGAGAATACCCCTGATAATAAAAAAGAAATGGAAAGGTGGGAGAGATCAAATCGCATGTGTATCATGATCATGAAGAAGGCCATTCCAGAAGCATTCAAGAGCTCAATAATTGAAAAAGCAACTACGACTAAAGAGTTTCTTGCACAGATTGAACAAAGGTTTGTCAAGAATAAGAAAGGCTGAAATTGGTACACTCTTGACAAGCCCAATTTCAATGAGGTATACGGGTAAAGGCAATATCAGAGAGTACATTTTGGAGATGTCTCATCTTGCTTCTAAGTTAAGAGCACTTAAGCTTGAGCTCTCTAAGGACTTGTTAGTGCATTTAGTTTTAAGATCCTTACCAACACAGTTTAGCTAGTTTAAGGTGAGCTATAATTGTTAGGAAGAGACTTGGTCTTTGAATGAGCTCAGATCACACTATGTTCAGGAAGAGGATAGGCTGAAGAAAGATAAGGTAGAAAGTGCTTACCTAGCTTCTACCTCTAAGGGCAAGAACAAAGGCGAGAAAAGGAAGGTACTGGTTGTTTCTTTTATGGGGCCGAAGGGCATAAGAAGAAGTATTGCACTAATTATCACACATGGCAAGCTAAGAAAGACATGCTTTTTAGTTTGGTTTGTTATGAGGTTAATTTAACTTTGGTACCTAGACACATGCGGTGGATAGATTATGGTGCAACCACTCACATTATTGTGTCTATGCAGCGTTGCCTGAGTTGCTGAAAACCCAGTGATGGTGAAAGATACATCTATGTGGGCGATGCCAAGACAGTTGAAGTATAAACAATTGGAAAATTTAGATTATTGTTAAAGACTGGATTTTATTTGGATCTTGATGAAACCTTTTTTGTTCTGTCTTTTAGAAAGAATTTGATTTCTATTTCTGCTTTGGCCAAATTTAGTTTTTCTTGTTCATTTGGGAATGAAAAATATAGTTTATTTCATGATTAAAAATTAGTTGGTTCTGATTCTTTGTCAGGAAATGATAATCTCTTTATATGCTTGATAAAATTGCTTTATTTAATGAATCCCCGCAATTTAGCACACAAGGTTTAAAGAGAAAATTAACCAATGAGAATTCAGCTGCATTATGAAACAAGAGATTGAGTCATATCTCCAGACAGAGAATAGAGAGGCTTGTGTTAGATGAAATTCTTGACCCCTTAGATTTCACAGATTTCGATATTTATGGTAGCTGTATTAAGGGAAAACAAACCAATAAAAGGAGATTTAAAGCCAACAGGACTTTGGACATCTTAAAACGCATTCATACAGACATTTGTGGGCTATTTCCTGTGGCGACTTGAAATGGTCAACAATATTTTATGACGTTCATCGACGCTTTTTCTAGATATGACTATATATATCTCCTCCATGAAAAGTCACAGTCCTTTGATTTGTTCAAAAGTTTTTAAGGCTGAAGTTGAGAACCAACTCGGGAAAAGAATGAAAAGCATCATATCTAACAGTGGTGGCAAATACTATAGCAGATATGATGGTTCAGGTGAACAACGTTTAGGACCATTTGCTAAATTCCTAGAGGAATGTAGTATCGTGCCACAATACACTATGCTAGGTTCGCCTACTATGAATGGTGTTGCTCAAAGATGAAACATGACGCTTAAGGACATGGTGAGGAGTATGATTTGTCATTCTACTTCGCCAGAATCACTTTGGGGAGAAACGCTTAAGACTGTAGCATATATCTTTAATAGAGTTCCAACTATAGTGACTACTAAAACCCTTTACGAGCTTTGGATGGGTAAGAAGCCTAATCTAAAGCATTTGCATGTTTGGGGATGTCTAGCTAAGTCAAGACCTTATAAGCCTAATGAGAATAAACTAGACTCAAAGGTGGTGAGTTATTATTCCATTGTATACTTAAAACGATCCAAGGGGTACAAGTTTTATGATACCACGATTAAGTCAATTTTTGAGTTAGGAAATGCTCGGTTCTTTGAGGATGTTGAGTTTGTGAGGGGAGATACAGTTAGAGACTTTTTCGTTAAAGAGAAATATCTTGATATTCTCATAGGTGTTAATGGCATTGATCAGGGTCTTATTCTTGACTTTGTTCAAGGCACAACAAATCAAGACAATGTTGGAGAATCCCCCATAAAAGAAGTTGTTCTAAAAGAACAAATGCTACTACCTCAAGAACCTATGCCATTAAGAAGATCCACTAGAGAAATGAGAAGTACAGTGCCAGATGACTACATTAAATGAGAAGATGAGGTAGACATTGGAGTGATGGAAGATGATCCAATCAATTTTCGTCAAGCCATAAAAAGTTCCAACTCTTAGAAGTGGATTGATGCCATGAATGAGGAGATAAAGTTCATGAAGGACAATGACGTATGGTATCTTGTTCCATTGCCAGAAGATGCAAAAAGGGATTCGAGAGGCAATGTGGAGAGATACAAGGCGCATCGACTATAAAGAGACTTTCTCTCTGGTTTCTTCGAAAGACTCTTTTAGGATTATAATGGCATTAGTGTCGTATTTCGATCTTGAGTTGCATTAGATGGATGTAAAGACGACGTTTCTCAACGGCGACATTGATGAGACGATCTATGCGATGCAGTAAAAAAACTGTGTCCGGAGACCCAAAGAATATGGTTTGGAAACTTAAGAAATCCATCTATGGGCTCAAACAAGCATCTCAAAAATGGTATTTCAAGCTTTATAAAGTGATCATTTCATTCGGTTTCGAGATGAATTTGGTTGATGATTGCATATACCATAAGTTTTGTGTGAGCAAATATATTTTTCTCGTTTTATATGTTGATGACATTTTGCTTGGCAGCAACGATATAGGCTTATGGCATGATACCAAGAGATTTCTAGCTAAGAATTTTGGGATGAAAGATCTTGGTGACACTTCTTTTGTGTTAGGCATACAGATACATTAGAATCGCTCGCAGGGTATTCTTGGATTATCACAAAGAGTTGTATCAAAACAATTGTCAAGAGATATGGCATGGAAGATTATAAACCAGGTGATACCCATGTTGCTAAGAGAGACAAGTTTAGTCTCAATCAGTGCTCTAAGAATGATTTTGAAGAAAAAGAAATGCAGAAGATTCTTTATACATCAGCAGTAGAAAGTCTGATGTATGCTCAGGTTTGTTCGGGACTAGATGTTGCGTACGTTACTGGGATGTTGGGCAGATATTTAAGTAATTTATGAATAAATCATTGGAAAGCAGCCAAACGGGTCTTGCAGTACTTATAGAAAACAAAAGGCTATATGCTCATATATCGGAGGTCGGATCAACTTGAGATTGTTGGGCATACTGACTGTGATTTTGCTAGATGCCAAGAGTATAAAATCCACTTCGAGTTGTTAGCCTATATGGCTGTAAATGTTGATTTTGATGATAACAAATCACATGTTTTGGATAAACAAAGAATTACACTTTATGCTTTTAAAACAAGAAATTAATATGGACTAAAATGAAAAAGTTTGATTTTAATAAGTATTGTTTTAAATTCTGTATTTGGGCTTATTTGAATATATTTAAAACATTTTGGGGCATACTATAATTTTCATATATTTGGGTCATATAATAATTTTAAAAAATTTTGGGAATACCAAGTATTATTTAGAAATTCTGAAATATGACCTATTTGTAATTATTCATAACATTTTAGGCCATAATACAGTTATAGAAAGTTTTGGGGTAAAACTATAATTTTAAAAAATAATTTACTGTAGTCGGCACTGTAGCAAAGCGGCTAACCGGATGTTACAAAACGGCAATCCAGTTATGGGCAGAAACTCTCTAAAATGAAAGCGGCATACCGGATGTGCAAAAATTCAAATTTTTGAACATAACGGTAACATGAAGCGGTTAACTGGATTCACAAAAGTGACAAGCCAGTTAACACCAAAAAGTCAATAACAGCTAATTTTCTTCTTCAACTATAAATTGGCTCAAATCAAACTCATTTTAAATGATGCAATAATTGATATATTGAGCAATTCTCTGCAAATCTAAGAGCATAAACTTTGTATTCATTTTCATTTATTCACGCAAACTGAGCTTCATTTGTATTCAAACACATTGTGTGAGAGACGTTTTTGTAATCCTTTTTGTAAAATCAAATTTAGAGGTTGTAAGTATTGGGAAACACTTGGGTTAAGAGATTGGGGATAATCTCTTGTTATTTCAAATGGATGTCAAGAGTGCTTTCTTAAATGGTTATATTATGGAGGAAGTTTATGTGAAACAACCCCCTGGTTTTAAAAATGAAAAATTTCCAAATCATGTGTATAAGTTGTCTAAGGCTTTATATGGATTAAAACAAGCACCCAGAATATGGTATGATAGGCTTAAAAACTTTCTGTTAGATAACAAATTTTCGATGGGAAAAGCAGACACCACTCTCTTTGTTAAGCATAAGAACCAAGTATACTTATTATTCAAATCTATGTTGATAATATTATATTTGGTTCTACTAATGAATCTATGTGCAAGGAATTTTCATCTTGTATGAGTAAAGAATTTGAGATGAGTATGATGAGAGAGTTGAAGTACTTCCTTGGACTGCAAATAAAACAAGATGCAGATGGAATTTTCATAAATCAAGCTAAGTATGTGAAAGATCTACTCAAAAGATTTGGCTATGATAATGTAACTGCAAAAAGCACTCCAATGAGCACTACTATCAAGCTGGATAAAGATGAGAAGGGTAAGGAAGTTGACATCAAGACATATCCGAGGTATGATCAGATCGTTGCTCTACTTGACTGCTAGTAGGCCTGATATTATGTTTAGTGTATGCATGCGTGCTAGATTTCAATCACGTCCTAAAGAGTCACATTTGCTTGCTGTCAAACAAATTTTTTGATATTTGATTGGCACCATCAATCTTGGCTTTTGGTATCCTATGGGAACTCATATTGACTTAACTTGTTATTCAGATGCCGACTTTGCCGGATATAAGGTTGATAGAAAAAGTACTAGTGGAACATGTCAGTTCCTAGGTCATTCACTCGTCTCTTGGTTTAGTAAGAAACAAAATTCGGTTGCACTTTCAACCACTGAGGCAGAATATATTGCCGCAGGTAGTTGTTGTGCACAAGCCATTTGGATGAAAAAACTCCTTAGAGACTATGATATTAATCTTGATCAAATATCTATCTTGTGTGACAATACTAGTGGTATTAATCTATCCAAGAATCCAATTCAACATTCTAAGACTAAGCATATAGAAATTAGACATCATTTTCTAAGAGATCATGTTCAAAAAGGAGATATTGTGATTAAATTTGTTTCTACTGAAAATCAATTTGAGGATATCTTTACAAAACCTCTTAGTGAAGAGTATTTTATAAAGATAAGACATGAGCTTGGAATGATGAATGTTGCATATTAAATTATGATTTGCTGATTAAGTTGATATGTTTGTTATTATATGAATTTATGCTTCATGAATTAAATAGCTTGATATGTTTGTTATTGTATGGATTTATGTTTCATGAATTAAATGGCTTATTGAAAAGTTTTGAATCTCAAAATGATTTAAAATTGATCAATTTCAAAGCCAAAAATAAATTGGTGTGTATAATACAAGTCTAAGAGATTTTCAAAATTCAATAAGAGTCAAAATGATTTCCAAAGATTAACCGGTATATCGCTTCCTATCAACCGGAAAACCATTTTTTCTTATTGATTATTCTTTGAGTCATATCTGGATAAACGGATTGGAAAACCAATAAACCGTTTGAAGAGAGTTTGGTTCCTGGAAAGAATCGGTTAGCTGATTATGAAATCCATAAAACCGGATTTGGTTTGGTGCTTGCTGGAACAATTCGGCCAGTTGGTTATTGTCAACCGGAAAACCGAATTAAATTTGCTTATTTGTTGGAAAAATCAGGATAACCGGTTATTTAATTCAGAAATCCGGATTCATGTGTAATACTTGCTGAAACACATTCGAATAAACAAATATTGTTAACTGGTAAACCAAATTCCAGTTTGTAACTTGCTGGAAGGAACCGGATAGCCGATTATTTAAACCGAAAATCCGGATTCGCGTTGCTAGCTTACTGTTGAGTGTTAGAAAATGTATATTTATAAAGGAGAAAATTGTCATTTTATATTTCAAGTCTTACTAACAACCCTTGCTTTTATGTATTTAAGGTTCTTGTAATTTAATTATGTGTGTTTTATTTTAATTAAGTATTTTGTGTATTTTAGGGGCATCATTGTCATGACCCAACCCAGACCTGGCAAGATATTGTCCGCTTTGGGCCTTAACAAGGCCCGCACGAATTTGTTCTTGGGGCGCCCATACACCCCAAAACGCGTCTTGCCAATTAAGGTGTGGATCACCCCTTATAAACCCAGCATCTCTCCCGTGCTTTGCCGATGTGGGATTCGCCTAAGGTGTTACATACACCCCCCCTTGGGGACTCAGCGTCCTCGCTGAGGTTTGCCCCACCATCACTCAAGAGGACACACAGAGCCGCTCTGATACCACAATGTCATGACCCAACCCAGATCTGGCAAGATATTGTCCGCTTTGGGCCTTAACAAGGCCCGCACGGATTTGTTCTTGGGGCGCCCATACACCCCAAAACGCGTCTTGCCAATTAAGGTGTGGATCACCCCTTATAAACCCAGCATCTCTCCCGTGCTTTGCCGATGTGGGATTCGCCTAAAGTGTTACAATCATAGTCATTTCACAATAAATGAGAGATCAAACGGCAAAACGAACATCACTTTTGAACTCAAGACAGTAGAAAACTTTAAGAGGAGCAGAAAGGGAAAAATGACACTATTCACATGTACGGTACTGTCTACGTTACTGTTCACGACACTGTTCACATAGACGAATTGATGACGTGGCATTGACCAATGATGTGGCATTGACTGATGAGGTGTCATGATCCTGTTGGTCTAAAATTCTTATGAACTATTGATGGTGACGTGGCAGCATATTAGTGGACCAAAACTTGCGCGTACGGTACATGCATTACACAGGATCATTTTCAACCAAACAGCATTACTGTTCAAAGCCAGGTCAAACCGTGTTACTGTTCACCCTCGTGATCAAACCGCGTACTGTTGACTGCTGACGTGGCGCAATCCTGAGCGTCCAAACTGTTTTTAATCCGATGGCCATGATTTACTCTATGTATCTATAAAAAGGGGGTCTCTCCCCCCTATTTTGATATCTTTGAATCCATTTTTGGGATTCATTTTCTGTAATTCCTTCTCCATCTTGTATTTTCTACGTATTTTAATAAATTCCTGTTTTACCCCTAGTTCAATTATGAGTGGCTAATTTTCTTTCAATCTTGGGTTGAAGGTGAAGTCTCAATATGTGTCATGGGCTTTATTTGGTAAATTTATTTTCTCTTCCCCTCTAGTTTTTGTGGATGTTTTGACTTCTTGTCGACAAATAATACTAATCTTGTCTAGTACCGCCTTGGTTTCACCGGCCCCCTAGTACAAGGTTATTATTATTTGGCACGATAAGCCCTTAGCACCATATTGATTAGAGCGTGGTTCATGAGGTGTGGATTCCCCCCTCATGATTTAATTGGCATTAATAAGGATTATTTAGCTCATGATGCATGTTGATACGGATCCAGATACCCAAGTACGTCATTTCAATAGATTTCTCTTCAATTTATTCTCGCCATTTCAATTCCAATTTTAGGATAATTTAAATCACTTCCACCACAAATCCAACAACCCATTTACAAAATTAATTCTATATATAATTAAAATCCACCTCCTCGTGGGATCGACACTCGTCACCATTGATCTATACTACAATAGATTCGTGCGCTTACGAGTACATTAAAATTTGCACAACACTTATTGCCCATAACCGGATAACCGGTTAGGCAAATCCAGATAACCGGATTCGTGCGTATATTAGCTGTTCATCTTCTCCTTTCTCTTTCGGTAAACCAGATCTTCCTCTCTCTAAAAGCTGTTTCCATCTTATCTCTTTCTCACTCCAAAATTCATCATTTCATTCGTTTCCAATCAAAATCAATTCATAAATCTTATTCCCCATCTATTCTTAAGTAAAAAATCATCTTTAAAAACCATTTTCACCATTAAACTCATTAGATCCGAATCTCACATAGGGTTTCAAACAAAATTTTTTGTCTCTAAATTCCTTTCTCTTAAGCTAGTTTTGATCCGAATTGACCCTCAATATTCATTTCAATCCTCATCATCTCCTTTCTCATTGCCTTATTTCACTTCAAATCAATCCAAATCACCATGTCAAGTTCACGGCCGGTTCGTAGAAAAGGTAAAGAACCGGTTCAACCCACCAAACGGTCACGGCAAGCAGGAGGCTCTTCCATCAAGTCCACCTTTGAGTCCACGCATTTTCCAGCCAAGTATTTGGTCAAACGATTTCACAACAATTTCATGACCCGTGAGGTACTCCCTACATTCTTTGTTTTACTGGATTGGCTTTGTACTCTTAGTATTAGTAATAGAAATTTATTTCAATTATTGGAAGATGTTGGTTGGATAAATGCCCTTATGATTGAAGAAAATGTATATCCCAACTTGGTGAAAGTATTTTACTCGAATATGGATACTGCCGCGGAGAAAGAGAATCGAGTAATCACCAAAGTTGGAGGTGTTTTGATTGAGTTTGATGATTCGGAGTTGAATTCTATCCTAGGAACCTCTGATGATGGCCTAGAAATTTTTTCAACTAGGAAAACTCCCAATATTGATGATTATGATCATATTGACGCTGTTAAGAATATATGTCGTCGTATTGACCTTTTTGATGATGATTGTACCATCCATTTCCGCACCCAATGTCTTTGTCTTCAAACTCGGATATTACTTCGTTTTATTTAGAGTATTGTGCTTCCTAAATCAGGCCATTTGGATGAGGTTTCCCATATGGATGTTGCCTTGATTGATTGTATTCTTAGACGCCGTCCAGTTGACATAGGTTACTCCATTGTCCGAACCATACTTTCTATTCCTAAATTGATTACTCGTTCCCTTCCATACGGTCATTTTATCACTCAGATCCTCAAACACTTTAAGGTACTTATCCATGAACCATCATGTAGGCCATCTAAGAGCATTGGGGATGAAGCTGTTAGTGCCTTAGGTTTTGAGTGGCATAATGGAGCTTGGGTAAGAATTTCTGATAATAAGTATACTTTTCTTGCTCCAAGTGATGATCGGCCACTCAACGATGTGGTTTTCACTGATCAACTTCCTGATTTCGCACTTCCATTCCGGAGCCAGTGTAGACGTCGAGACCGTTCGGTGTCTACTTCTGCTCTTTAGGCCTCTGCACCTGTTTTACCACCTCCCGAGCCTCCTGTTTCTGATGAGGTTACTCTTCAGCAGCTTATGGATGAGGTGAGGACACTCTTTGTGCGACAGACGGCTTTTTAGCAGCAGCTCATTCATGGCCAACGCCTTCGCTTTGAGTACTTCAACATTCCATATCTGTATCCACCTCCATCAACACTATCCTCACCACCTCAGTAGTCTCTTATGCTTGTATTTGGACACACCAACATTTCATTTACTGCTTTATGTTTTTTTATTGTCGATTATATGGATGGTTGTTATGCTTTTGGATTATGTATTTGTTTTGGATGATATGGATTTGCTTTGATTGTTTGTTATGTTATTTCCTTATACTTTTGATGTTTTTGAACTAATGTGCTTGTATTGAGATTTTGATGATTGATAGGGGGAATTTTTATTCTTTTTGATGATGAAGGGGGAGATATAATTTGTAAGGGGGAAATATAGGAAATTCATTTGTTATAAAAAATATTCATATGCATTTATGTAGGGGGAATCGTTTAAATCTTTTTTAAATTAGTTTTTTAACCTTGCATTGATGAAGGGGGAGCTTTTCATAACTAAATCAATTTTTTATAATGTGTTTTGTCATCATCAAACATGGGAAGATTGTTAGCCTATATGGCTATAAATGTTGATTTTGATGATAACAAACCATATGTTTTGGATAAATAAAGAATTACACTTTATGCTTTTAAAACAAGAAATTAATATGGACTAAAATGAAAAAGTTTGATTTTAATAAGTATTGTTTTAAATTCTATATTTGGGCTTATTTGAATATATTTAAAACATTTTGGGTCATACTATAATTTTCATATATTTGGGTCATATAATAATTTAAAAAAATTTTAGGAATAACAAGTATTATTTAGAAATTTTGAAATAGGACCTATTTATAATTATTCATAACGTTTTGGCCCATAATACAGTTATAAAAAGTTTTAGGGTAAAATTATAATTTTAAAAAATAGTTCACTGTAGCCAGCGCTGTAGCAAAGCGGCTAACCAGATGTTACAAAGCGGCAATCCGGTTATGGGCAAAAATTCTCTGGAATGAAAGCGGCTAACCGGATTCATGAAAGCAACATACCGGATGTGCAAAAATTCAAATTTTTGAACATAACGGTAACATGAAGCGGCTAACCGGATTCACAAAAGTGGCAAGCCGGTTATCACCAGAAAGTCAATAACAACTAATTTTCTTCCTCAACTATAAATTGGCTCAAATCATACTCATTTTAAATGATGCAACAATTGATATTTTGAGCAATTCTCTGCAAATCTAAGAGCATAAACTTTTTATT
Organism: Citrus x clementina; assembly: GCF_000493195.1. Taxonomy (NCBI): domain Eukaryota; kingdom Viridiplantae; phylum Streptophyta; class Magnoliopsida; order Sapindales; family Rutaceae; genus Citrus; species Citrus x clementina. The sequence goes on from NW_006261964.1 coordinate 13,735,831, forward strand.
CATTTTCATTTATTCACACATATTGAGCTTTCATTTGTATTCATACACATTGTGTGAGAGAAGCTTTTGTAATCCTTTTTGTGAAATCAAATTGAAAGGTTGTAAGTGTTGGGAAACATTTGGGTTAAGAGATTGGGGATAATCTCTTGCTGTAAAGGTTCATTGACACCTTGGAAGTCAATTGTATGTACTTGAAGCCTTGGGAGACTTGGATAGTGAAATCCTCAAGCCCGGTGTGCTTGGAGGCGTGGATGTAGGCGGGGATTGCCGAACCACGTAAAAATCCTCGTGTTTGTTTTCTCTTCCCTCACTCTTTTATTTTTGTGATTTATTAAATTTATTGCTTTCATTTTCATTAAGGCATTAGATTGAAATATTGTGTGATTTGCTTGCTTAATTTTTAAAAACCCAATTCACCCCCCTCTTGGGTTGCATAATTTGTATTTCACGAGTTACATCTATTTGCTAGCTGGGGGTGCTGTCTCTTGGAAGAGTGCTAAATAGTCTCTTATAGCCTTCTATATGATGGCAACAAAGTTTATAGCATGTTATGAGGCATCCAATCACGGAATATGGCTACAGAATTTGGTCACGGGGCTGCGTATAGTAGATGGTGTTGATAAATGATAACTCTATGAAATGAGAGTTATCATGGCACTTTAGACTTAAATCAATATTACTTAGAGAGTAATTGATGTGGTTCTATTGCATTTTTGTTACATTTTGCATAAACATTCATTTTAATTTAGTTTTAATAAATTTTGTTTGATTTAGAATAATTCGTGCTTAGATTGTGTGCGTAATTGTAGGTGTCCGGAAGCGCGTATTTCAAGGAAGGAATGCTGATGCAATACGCCTGCAAAAATGAGGAAAGAACATGGTTACAAAAGAATTAAAACAAATCTGGAACAATGTAGTTACTGTAGTCATTGCTGTAGCAATCCTAGAACAACGACAGAGAAAATTTAGCACGGGATACTTACAGAATCGCGATCTGTAGTTTCTTAATCTGACTCATGTGCGCCTAGGCATCCGTTTACCTTAATCTTCATTTATAAAAGGAGCACGCATCATATGGAACAACGGCGGTGAATTAACATCGAAGAATCAAGAGAAAAAGAAGGAAAAAGCAGAATTCAAGGGAGAACAAGTCTGCAACATTGAAGAAACCTTCAGAACTATTTTCGATTCAATTTCCATTATCCTTTACTTCTTTCCTTACTTATTCTCAGATTAAGACGATGTATTTTATGACTAATATTTTGCTGTTATTTTTTCTTTTACAAGTTATGAACTAAATTTGATTGTAGTTGAGTGACAAGCAATCTTAATGGGTTCTTAACCGTTCTTATGAGTTGCTGCAAGATTGCTGTGGCATTTTACTTTAATAGCTTATATTACAATCATTATTTCGGTTGACCTCCCATTTAATGGTTCAAATTAAGAGAGAGCCACAAAAGGGTCTGTCTTAGTGGAAATTATTAGAGTAATACTTTATCTTAATTTGAGTTTCCTGGATTGAGTTTACTTGAGTCCCAAAAGGGCTACACTTGAGTTAAGATTTGTGAAGAACTAGATATAAGGATTCACCTTGTAGGGTAGAAAGAGTGTATGTTCATAATGTCATACCTTAGGTGAAATAACAACTGGTCATTGTTAGGTTGCATAAGGTTATGAGAAGTCCAACAAGCGACAACTGAGGATGCAAAATAATTCTGCCCAGTGCTGTAGGAATTGCTGCAGCAACTGGTGCTCATTTGAACAAAACAGTCAGCCCATGAAGAGAGTTTGATCATTCAACTACCTTATTCTTATTAAATTCTCTTTGCACTATTCATCTAATTTACTTTATTACTGCAGTTATTTTATTATATTGTTAATTTCATTAGTCAATCAACCTTAACTATATTTTTCTTTAAATAAAAGGAAGTTTGCACTATTGTGATTGCTGTAGCATTTCTAGTAACATTAGTCCCTGTGGAGACGATCTTGAATATTCATCACTTTATTACTTGTTGTGTTGCACATTGACATTAATAGCAATTGAGTTAAAATATCTAATAAGTTTTTGGCGCCGCTGCCGGGGATTGATTGTTTATTTTTAATTGTGAAGTTAATCTTGACAGTGCCAACTTGATTTTAATTCGTTATATTTATTGACAGATCACAACTTGCATGCACAAAGATAGATCTGTTGAATTTCAATTTGATCCTAAGATTGAAAGGACTGTAAGGAGATTGTAAAGAGAGCAAAGAAATTCAAAAACTGCTTCAGAAATGGATAACTTGCAAGATGTGGGAAACTTGGATCCTTACGGGCCACTACAACCAGTCAATGTTCAAAAAGGGCAAAATAGGCACATTAATTAGAGACAACCAGGCAACAACAAATCATTTACATGGTAGATGATAGAGACAGGGCTATCAGAGATTATGCTGTGTTAACTCCTCAATTTGTACATCCTGGAATAGTCAGACCTGAAGTGGAAGCCATCAACTTTGAATTTAAACTAGTGATGTTTCAAATGCTGCAAACAGTGGGCCAATTTAATGGACTGCCATCTGAGGATCCTCATCTCCATCTTAAGTTATTTTTGGAAGTGAGTGATGCATTTAAAATTACTGAAGCAACACAAGATACTTTGAGACTGAGACTTTTTCCTCACTCCATAAGAAATCCAACAAGAGCATTGTTGAATTCTTTACCATCTGATTCCATCACTACATGGAATGACTTGGCTGACAAATTCTTAATAAAATATTTTCCACCAACTAAGAATGCAAAATTGCAGAATGAGATCACCTCTTTTCACTAACTACAAACCTTTATCATGGCATTAAAGAGTTTATATGTCCTCTTGTATGAAGCTTGTATGAAGCTTGTGAGAGATTTAAAGAGTTGCTCAAAATATGTCCTCATCATGGCATTCCCTATTGCATACAACTAGAAACCTTTTACAATGGGTTGAATCCAAGTACAAGATTGATGGTCGATGCTTCAACAAATGGAGCCCTATTATCCAAATCTTACACCGTATCCTATAAAAATTTGGAGAGAATTGCTAACAATAACTACCAGTGGCCATCAACTAGACAAACTGTTGCAAGAGGAGCAGCATAGGTACATAACATAGATTCAATTACAACATTGTCAGCTCAAGTAACATCATTGACTAACATGGTAAAAACTATGACTTCTGATCATACAGCAGTAAAGCAATTTACTGAACTATCTTGTGTGTATTGTGGTGAGGAGCATGTATTTGACAACTGTCCAGGAAATCCAGCATCAGTAAACTATGTGGGCAACTTCAACCGACAGCCCTAGAACAACCCATATTCAAGTACTTACAACCCTGAATGGAAGTAACACCCATATTTCTCATAGAGCAATCAAAATCAGCATGTGTTAATTAATTTTGTTAGCCTATATGGCTATAGATATTGATTTTGATGATAACAAACCACATGTATTGATTAAACAAAGATTTATAAATTGTGTTTTTTAAGAAAACGATGTTATGGAATTAAAGTGTTTTGGACTAAAATGAAAGTATTTTAAAACCTTTGATATTATTTTAAAATTTTAGATTTGGACCTATTTGAAATTATTTAAATATTTTGGGTCATTCTATAATTTCACCTAGTTTGGGTGAAATCATAATTTCAGAAAGTTTTGGGATTGACAAAGCATTATTTAGAATATCTGAAATTGGACCTATTTGAAAGCTTTCATAACGTTTTAAGCCATAATATAGTTTTATAAAGTTTTGGGGTCAAACTATAAATTTGAAAAAATTTTCACTGTAGCAATTACTGTAGCAAGCGGCTAACCGGATATGGTAAACGACAATCTGGATTCTAGGCAGTAAGCTTCTGGAGCATAAACGGCTATCCGAATTTCGTAAGCTGTAATTCGGATTTCAAAAGCGGCTAACTGGATATGAAAAGCGGCATACCAGATATTCTGAAATTCAAATTTTTTCCTTAACGGTAACATAAAAGCGGCTAATCGGATTCCATAAACAGTAAGCCGGTTATGACTAAAATGTGCATAACGGCTAGTTTTTGAGCTCAAGCTATATAAACTCAAATCCAATTCATTTTCAAGCTCTCTAGCAAGCATAAACAAAAAGCACACGAGATATCTTGAGCTCTCAATTCGTAAATCCTAAAAATATTGAATCATCTCTTGTTCTTCATGTTTGAATATCTACTCTTTGAGTGAGTTTTGTTGTAACTTTCATTTCTTCATCTTAATTGTAAGTGTTTGAGTGTGTGAGACACTTAGGTGAAGCGATTGGGAGATAATCTCTTTGTTGTAAAGGTTCATTGACACCTTGAAGTCAATTGTAAACGATTGAAGCCTTGGAAAGGCTCGAATAGTGAAATCCTCAAGCTTGGATCGCTTGGAGGTGTGGACGTAGGCGGGGATTGCTGAACCACGTAAACATTCGTGTGTTTGTTTCTCTTCTCCCTTACTCATTTGTTATTGTGCTTTTATTGAACTTATTGCTTTCAATTTTATTAAGACGTTAGATTGTTTGTTGTGTGGATTTGCTAGGATAATTTTTAAAATACCAATTCACACCCCCTCTTGGGTTGCACACTTATATTTCATTTGGTATCAGAGCAAGTTGCTCTTATTTAGACTTAACCGTCTAGAGCTAAAGATCAATGGCAACTCAAAATGATTCCACATTTAGGGAAGGACAGTCCACCACTAGACCACCTTACTTTGATGGAAACGATTACCCGTATTGAAAAACTAGGATGAGAATTTACTTGCAAGCCTTAGATTACGAAATTTTAGAAATCGTTAATGATGGTCATTTCATGCCTTTGACTAAAAGTGAAGTCAGAGAAGATATTCTAAAACCTTCATGAGAATAGAATGAATTCTAAAAGAGAAAAGCTTCTCTAAATTCCAAGGCTATGAATGCTTTGTTTTGTGCACTAGATAAGAAAGAGTATCATAGAGTGTCTAGTTGCGAAAGTGCTAATGAGATTTGTCACAAACTTGAAGTTGTTTATGAAGGCACGAACCAAGTGAAAGAATCTAAAATAAGTAGGTGCACTCGACAATATGAATTGTTCCAAATTGAACAAAATGAGAATGTGTACTCTATGTATACTAGATTTACGGACATAGTGAACACTCTAGGAGCCCTAGGAAAGACTTTTTCAAATAGCAAAAAAGTTAAGAAAATCATTAGGTCACTACCTAAGGAATGAAGACCAAAAAAGACTACCATTGAGGAAGCCAAAGATTTAAATGTATTACCTATTGATGATTTAATTGGTTCTCTTATTTCATATGAAAAAGATTTGGCAGCAGAAAAATGGCATAAGGAAAAGAAGAAAAACATTACTCTTAAAGCTTTAAAACGTGAGAGTGATGAGGAAGGTGAGATGGATGATGAGGAGTTGGCAATGTTGGTTAGAAGATTCAGAAAATTTTACAAGAAGAATAATGAGCAGAGAAAGTTTAAAGGCTACAAAAATAAAAAGAAGAAGAAAGAGTCAATCACTTGTTATGAATGCAAGAAGCTCGGACACATACGATCGGAATGTCCTCTTCTCAACAAACTCAAGAAGAAAGCTATGGTGGCCACGTGGGATGATAGCGATGAGGAAACAAGTGATGATGATGAGTAACAAGAAATGACAAATTTAGCTCTCATGGCCTTTGGGGAAGAATCATGTGATGAACTTGATGAGGTAAGTGTTCTTTCTACATATGATGAATTACATGATGCCTTTAAGGATTTGCATGATGAGCTGATGAAGATTGGTAAAAAGAATATATGTCTTAAAAAGAAGATGATAGAGCTTAAAGATGAAAATGAATCATTTAGTACAAAGATTACATGCCTAGAATTAGAGAATAAAACATTGCATGATAGAGTTGCATTAGTTGAGAATTCTAGCACTCCATATGAGCACTTAGAGTCACACGTGAATGACTTGAAAAATGAAAATGAAATGCTTAGAAAGAAGAGCAATGGACTAAAGGAGATTGTGCTAAAATTCTCAAATGGGCAAAAGATATTGGACAACTTGTTAAACTCACAAAAATGTGTATTTGACAAAGGAGGCATTGGTTATAAGCCAAATTTGAAACAAAAATTTTACAAGAGTTATTTTGTGAAGAATGCATCTATTAACAATCAAATTGTATGTCATTATTGTAATCAAGATAGTCATATGAAAAATAGATGTGCAGTGAAGAGAAATGCATGTTATGGTATGAAATATGTTTGGGTTCCGAAAGGAATCATTGCTAACTCTCAAGGACCAAAAAAGGTTTGGGTACCTAAAACTTGAGATTTTCTCTACAGGACTTGAAGAAGAAGAAGAATAAGTGGTACTTGGACAGCGGTTGTCCAAGACACATGACAAGGAATTATTCTTGGTTTTCAAGTTTTACTAAGATATAAAATAGTGGAGATGTATGGTTTGGAGATAATTCAAAAGGAAAAATCATTGGCATTGGAAATGTCAGTAATGTATCCTCTACTCTCATTGAAAATGTGTGTTTGGTTGAAAACTTAAAACACAACTTGCTTAGTATTAGTCAATTATGTGATAAAGGATATAGAGTTATCTTTGATGAATCAAAATGTGTTATTGAGAATACATGTGATGGGAAAGTTTTGTTTGTAGGAAATAGATGTGTTAATGTCTATACCATTAATATAGATTGTGCATCGACAAATGTTAAATGTTTATCCACTTTGCATGATGATGGTTGGTTGTGGCATAGAAGATTAGGTCATGCAAGCATGGATTTGATTTCAAAAATCGTGAAAAATGATTTAGTTAAAAGTCTTCCAAAAATCATTTTTCAAAAAGATAGAATTTGTGAAGCTTGCCAATTTGGAAAACAAATCAAAACTTCCTTCAAAAGCAAGAATCATATCTCTACTTCAAAACCACTTCAATTACTTGACATAGATTTGTTTGGACCTTCTAGATATGCTAGTTTAAGTGGCGAATTGTAAACATTTGTAATTGTGGATGATTATTCTAGATACACATGGGTATTGTTCTTATCTAATAAAGATGATGCCATTGATGCATTTGGAATTTTCTATAAAAAGGTTCAAAATGAAAAAGGTTATTCTATTACTTGTATTAGAAGTGATCATGGTAGAGAATTTGAAAATCATGCATTTGAAAATTTTTGTAATGACTTTGGCATTGAACATCAATTTTCATCACCTAGGACTCCACAACAAAATTGAGTTGTAGAGAGAAAGAATCAATCTATTCAAGAAATGGCTAGGACCATGTTGAATGAAAATTTTTTGCCTAAGTATTTTTGGGCCGAAGCCGTCAACACTGCTTGTTATATTTTGAATCGTGTGTTGATTAGTCCTAATCTTAATAAAACTCCATATGAGCTTTGGAAAGATAGAAAACCCAACATTGGCTATTTTAAAGTCTTTGGATGCAAATGTTTTGTTTTGAACACAAAAGATAATCTTGGTAAATTTGATCAAAAATCTGATGTTGGCATTTTTTTTGGTTATTCAAACTCAAGAAAAGCTTATAGGGTTTATAATAAAAGAACTTTAGTTGTGGAAGAATCTATGCATGTTACATTTGATGAGTCTAATCCCTCCTCTACGGAGAAAGTAGTTGTTGATGATAATGCAGAAGAAGAACAACGAGAAGAAGCATCAATTGACAACCAAAAAGATGCACCATATGGAATTCAAGAGGAGCACCATAAAGAAACATATGCAGAGCAAAATGAAGGTACTTCTCAAACACTCACCAAGGAGTGGAGGTATGTTTCTTCTCATCCTAAGGATGTAATTTTAGGAGATCTCTCACTAGGTGTTACAACTAGATCATCTCTTAGGAACACATGTGAGCATGCTACATTTATCTCTCAAATTGAACCAAAATCCTTTGCGGATGTGGAAAATGATGAATCTTGGATTATGGCTATGTAAGAGGAGTTGAATCAATTTGAAAGAAACAATGTATGAGAATTAGTTCCTAATCCAGAACATCAATCCATTATAGGCACTAAATGGGTATTTAGAAACAAAATGGATGAATTCGGTGTGGTTGTAAGAAATAAAGCTAGATTAGTGGCTCAAGGTTACAACCAAGAAGAAGGAATTGATTTTAATGAAACATTTGCACCTGTAGCAATGTTAGAATCCATTAGGATGTTGTTAGCATATGCATGTCATAAGAATTTTATTTTATATCAAATGGATGTCAAGAGTGCTTTCTTAAATGGTTATATTATGGAGGAAGTTTATGTGAAACAACCTCCTGGTTTTGAAAATGAAAAATTTTCAGATCATGTGTATAAGTTATCTAAAGCTTTATATGGACTAAAACAAGCACCTAGAGCTTGGTATGATAGGCTTAAAAACTTCTTGTTGGATAACGATTTTTCGATGGGAAAAGCGGACACAACTTTATTTGTTAAGCATAAGAACCAAGATATACTAATTGTTCAAATTTATGTTGATGATATTATCTTTGGTTCTACTAATGAGTTGTTGTGTAAAGAATTTTCATCGTGCATGAGCAAATAATTTGAGATGAGTATGGTGGGAGAGTTTAAGTACTTCCTTGGACTCCAAATCAAACAAAACGTTGAAGGAATTTTCATAAATCAAGCCAAGTACGTGAAAGATCTACTCAAAAGATTTAGCTATGATAATGGAACGGCAAAAAGCACTCCAATGAGTACTATCATCAAGTTGGACAAATATGAGAAAGGTAAGGAAGTTGATATCAAGACATATCGAGGTATGATCAGATCCTTACTCTATTTAACTGCTAGTAGGTCTGATATTATGTTTAGTGTATGTTTGTGTGCTAGATTTCAATCTTGTCCTAAAGAGTCACACATGCTTGCTGTCAAACGCATTTTTCGATATTTGATTGGTACCATTAATCTTGGCCTTTGGTATCTTAGGGGAACTCATATTGACTTAACTTGTTATTCGGATGCCGATTTTGCCGAATATAAGGTTGATAGAAAAAGAACTAGTGGAACATGTCACTTCCTAGGCCATTCACTTGTCTCTTGGTTTAGTAAGAAACAAAATTCGGTTGCGCTTTCAACCACCGAGGCAGAATATATTGCCGCAGGTAGTTGTTGTGCATAAATTCTTTGGATGAAACAAACCCTTAGAGACTATTGTATTAAACTTGATCAAATACCTATATTGTGTGACAATACTAGTGCTATAAATCTTTCCAAGAATCCCATTCAACATTTTAGGACTAAGAATATAGAAATTAGATATCATTTCCTTAGAGATCATGTTAAAAAAGGAGATGTTGTAATTAAATTTGTTTTTACTTAAAATCAGCTTGCAGATATCTTTACAAAACCTCTTAGCGAAGAGCATTTTATAAAGATAAGGCATGAGTTTGGAATGATGAATGTTGCATCTTGACTTATGTTTTACTAAATGGCTTGATATGTTTATTATTATATGGATTTTATGCTTCATGAATTAGATAGCTTGATATACTTATAATTTTATGATTTTATGTTTTATGCATTAAATGGCTTATTGAAAAGTTTTAAATCTCAAAATGATTTAAAACTAATCAATTTTTAAAAGCCAAAAATAAAATGGTGTGTATAATACAAGTATAAGAGCTTGCCAAAATTCAATTAGAGACAAAAAGATTTCCAAGTCTAAACTAGAATACCACTTCCTCTCATCCGGAAAACCCCTTTCTTGTTGATTCCTCTCGGGACAAATTCTGGATAACCGAATTTATCTAACCGGTAAGTGGGATTAGCTTTGGTTGCTCTCAGGTCAACATTCGGATAACCGGATTTATCAAACTAGAAAGCCGAATGTATTCTAGAGCTCACTGGACACAAACCGGTCATCCGGTTATTCAATCCGGAAAACCAGCTTTGCTAAGCTTCCTCTCTGCCTCAAAACCGGACAGCCGGTTCTTCAAATCCAGAAAATCAGCTACTGTTTGCATGGTTCTGCTTCACAACCGGCTAACCGGTTCTTCAAACCGGAAAGCTTAATTCATTAAGCCATGTTCTGACTCGAAACCGGCCAGCCGGTTATTCGAACCGGTAAGCCGAATGCGTGTTTGAACTATTCTAGAAGCTATCCAGCAAACCGGATAACGTATCCGGCAAGCCGTTTTCGGCTTTTATGATTCTGGACACTAACCGGCTAACCGGTTAGTGAAATTCGGCAAGCCGGATTCGAAGCTTTATAAGCTATTTATCTTCCTCCTTCATTTGGCCAACCAGATTTCTCTCTCTCTCTAAAAACCGTTTATTCCTCACTCGTTTTCACTCCAAAATCCACAATTTCTACTCGGTTTTGATGCAAATCAATCCATAAATCCTAATTCCCATCCGTTCTTATGCCTAAACTCATACTCCAAATTCATTTTCAATATCTAAATCTCTAGATCCCAAATTCAACCTAGGGTTTAACCGAATTTTTCTCTCTCTAAAATTCTTCCCCTCAAGTCATTTTTTATCCAAATTGCTTCTCAAAATTACTTTTAATCTTCATAATCTTCATTCTCTTTACTTCTTTCAACTTCAAATCACTCCAAATCAATATGTCAAGCTCAAGGCTGGTTCGAAGAAAAGGCAAAGAACCGGTTCAACCAACCAACCGGTCACGGCAAGCAGGGGGCACCTCCAACCAATCCAATTTTGAGTCCACACACTTTCAGAACAAAAAACATTTACTCAAACGGTTTCAAAAAAGCTTCAGGACTCGTGAGGTACTCAATACGTTTTATGTTTTACTGGATTGGATTCATACTCTCAATATTAGTCATAGAAATTTATTTCAATTGTTGGGAGATATTGGTTGGATTGATGCACTTATGTTTGAAGAGAATTTGTATCCCGACTTGGTGAAAGTGTTTTACTCGAATATAGACGTTTTCGAGGAGAACAAGACTCGAGTAATCACCAATGTTGGAGAAGTTATGATTGATTTTGATGTTTCCCTGTTAAACTCTATCCTAGGATCATCCAATTTTGGCCTAGAAATTTATTCGCCTAGGAAATCTCCTAAACTTGATAGTTATGTTCATGTTGATGCCGTTCGTAATATTTGTCGGCGTAATGATCTTTCTATTGAAGATTGTACCATTCATTTCTGCACTCAGTGTCTTTGTCTTCAAACTCGCATTTTGCTTCGCATTATTCAGTCTATTGTACTTCCTAGATCAAGGCATCTGGATGAGGTTTCTCACATGGACGTTGCTTTGATTGAATGTATTCTTAGACATCGTTCGGTTAACTTGGGCTGTACCATTATCCGAACTATGTTGACCATACCTGCCTTGATTACCCGCTTATTTCTATATGGTCACTTCATTACCCGAATCCTTAAATATTTAATGTACCGATTCAAAAACCATCGTGTAGACCGTCAAAGGATATCGGGGATGATGTTATTTTCGGCTTAGGATTTGAGTGAAAAAATGGCACTTGGGTCAAATTCACTAAAAACAAGTTCACCTTTCTTGCTCCAAGTGATGATCGGCCACTTAATGCTGTGGTTCTAGTCAATCAGTTACCCGTTTTCTCACTCTCATTTCGGGGGTAGCGTAGACGCTGAGATCCTCCTGTGATTGCTTCAGCTCCTGGTGCCTCTGCATCTATTTCATAACCTCCACAGCCTCCTACCTCTGAAGAGGTTACTCTTCAGCAGTTTATGGATGAGGTACGGACACTCTCGGTGCGGTAGACTGAGTTTCAGCAGCAGCAGCAACAGCTCATTCATGGACAACACCTTCTATTTGAGCACTTCGGCATTCCATATCCGTATCCACCTTCATCACCACCATCCTCACCAGCTCAGTAGTCTCTTATGCTTGTATTTGGACACACCTACATTTCATTTACTGCATTATGTTCTTTTATTTTCGACTATATGGATGGTTATTATGCTTTTGGATTATGTATTTGTTTTGGATGATATGGATTTGTTTTGATTGTTTATTAAGGATTATATGGATTTCCTTATGCCTATGGATATTTTTTTAACTAATGTGCTTGTATTACGACTTTGATGATTGATAGGGGGAGCTTTTATTCCTTTTGATGATGAAGGGGGAGAATAATTTAACATGTGTTATAAAAAGTGTTATAAAAATATGCATGTATCCAGGGGGAGTATGCATGTATGCAGATGGAGTCTTTTTAATAACTTGCGTTGATTAAGGGGGAGCTTTTAATAACTAGATTAAATTTTTATAATGTTTTTTGTCATCATCAAAAAGAGGGAGATTGTTAGCCTATATGGCTATAGATATTGATTTTGATGATAACAAACCACATGTATTGATTAAACAAAGATTTATGAATTGTGCTTTTTAAGAAAATGATGTTATGAAATTAAAGTGTTTTGGACTAAAATGAAAATATTTTAAAACCTTTGATATTGTTTTAAAATTTTAGATTTGGACCTATTTGAAACTATTTAAATATTTTGGGTCATTCTATAATTTCACCTAATTTGGGTGAAATCACAATTTCAGAAAGTTTTGGGATTGACAAAGCATTATTTAAAAATTTTGAAATTGGAACTATTTGAAAGCTTTCATAACGTTTTAGGGCATAATATAGTTTTATAAAGTTTTGGGGTCAAATAATAAATTTAGAAAATATTTCACTGTAGCAATTACTGTAGCAAGTGGCTAACCGGATATGGTAAACGGCAATTCAGATTCTGGGCAGTAAGCTTCTAGAGCATAAACGGCTATCCGGATTTCGTAAGCGGCAATCCAGATTTCAAAAGCGACTAACCTGATATGAAAAGCGGCATACCGGATATTCTGAAATTCAAATTTTTGCCTTAACGGTAACATAAAAGTGGCTAACCAGATTCCATAAACGGTAAGCCAGTTATGACTAAAATGTGCATAACAGCTAGTTTTTGAGTTCAAACTATATAAACTCAAATCCAATTCATTTTCAAGCGCTCTAGCAAGCATAAACAAAAAGCACACGAGATATCTTGAACTCTCAATTCGCAAATCACAAAATCATTGAATCATCTCTTGTTCTTCATTTTTGAATATTTACTCTTTGAGTGAGTTTTATTGTAACTTTCATTTCTTCATCTTAATTGTAAGTGTTTGAGTGTGTGAGACACTTGAGTGAAGAGATTTGGAGATAATCTCTTTGTTGTAAAGGTTCATTGATACCTTGACGTCAATTGTAAACGGTTGAAGCCTTGGAAAGGATCGGATAGTGAAATCCTCAAGCTTCCATCGCTTGAAGGCGTGGACGTAGGCGGGGATTGCCGAACCACGTAAAAATTCGCGTGTTTGTTTCTCTTCTCCCTTACTCATTTGTTATTGTGCTTTTATTGAACTTATTGCTTTCAATTTTATTAACATGTTAGATTGTTTGTTGTGTAGATTTGCTAGGATAATTTTTAAAATACCAATTCACACCCCCTCTTGGGTTGCACACTTATATTTCGTGTTAATTTTTAATCAAATGCTATTGATGCCAATGTGCAAGTGTACACAAAAAGTAATAAAGTGATGAATATTCAAGATTGTCTCCACAGAGATTGATGTTACCAGAAATGCCACAGCAATCACAATAGTGCAATCTACCTTTATTTCGAATGAACAAATGTGAAGTTGTTGACTACCGAAATTTATAATTGTGAGAAAATAAAACGAAATAATGCAGTGATGAAATAAAGTAAATAAATTACGTAGAAGGATCAAATGAGAATAAGGTAGTTGAATGATCAAACTGTCTTTATGGGTTGACTGCTTTTTATCAAATTAACACCAATTGCTATAACACTGTCCATAGCAATGGGCAGAATTATTTTGCATCCTCAGCTGTCGCGTGTTGGAATTCTCATACCCTTAAGTATCTTAGCAATGACCAGTTACTATTCTACCTTCGGCACGACATTACGAACATGTATTCTCTCCACCTTACAAGTTGAGTACCTATGTGTAGTTTGTCACAAATCTTAACCGAAATAACAGTTATAATAATAGCTACTAGAGTAAAATGCTATAGCAATTATATACAACTCATAAGAACAGTCAAGAACCCATTAGATTGTTTGTCACTCAACTATAAGCAAGTTTAGTTCATATTTTGCAAGAGAAAAACAAATAGAAATATATTGGTTACGAAATACATTGGTTCAATTAAAGAGTGAAGAAAAGAATAGGTGGAGAACGATAAAAGTGAATCCAAATAACTCTGCTGGATTCTTCAATGATGCAGCATCGATTCCCTTGAATTATGATATTCTTTTTATTTTTCTCTTGATTTTCTCAATGTTAATTCCTTGCCGCCGTTTTATGTGATGTGCGCCCCCTTTTTATAACTGAAAACTAGGGTAAACAAAAGCTTAGGGCGTACATGAATCAAATTAGAAAACTGCAGATCGTAATTCTGCAGCTATCCCACGCTAAGTTTTCTCCCTATTGTTCCAGGATTGCTACAGCAATGGTTGCTTCAACAACGACTATAACATTGCACTGTTCCAGGTTGTGTTTCACTTCTTTTGTGGCCATATTCTTTCTCCTTCTTGCTAGCCCAACGCCTCAGCATCCCTTCATGGATTATAAACTTCTGAAAACCTACAATTATGCACATGTTTTGAGTGCAAATTACTTTAAATTAAGCAAAACTTATTAAGACTAAACTAAAATGGATGTTTATGCAAAACATAACCAAAATGTAATAAAAACACATCATTTACTCTCTAAGTGGTCTTGATTTATGTCTAGAATTGCTATAATAACTCTCATTTCATAGAGTTATCACACCCCCAAACTTAAACCGTTACTTGTCCTCAAGTAATGACAACATACTACACTGCATGCACACAATCATGCAACACATAACTTAGCTGTGTTATCAAATTTGTAAGGATTCTTCCGCCTTCAGATCACAATCTCAATCATGCAAAATGACCATAGTAGATTAGTTTTAGACTTAAGCTTCATTCTGTCCAAAGTGTGTGTGTGCTACTTTGATTGAATTCCAGAGATGCTACAACATTAGCAAGAGATTGCATGTAATTCAGAGGTAGCACAATTTTATTCACATATGGGGTAACAGAAATCTCACATACTCAAATTGTGCTCTATTGAAGAACGAAAACTTAAGAGTACTCAACTCTCTTCACTGCAACATTTATTTTTCATATGAATGTCAATAAATTGTAATGATGATACCCAATTACTCAAGCCATGCACAGATTGGAGTTGCTGTAGCAATATCTGTAATATAATCTTATCTAAAGATATCTTTTAACTCAAGGTTGAACATGGGGCTCCTGAACAAATCTGACTACTCAATATCCTAGACAGAGGACTTCCTCTTATTATTGTCTCACTCTTTTTTTTTTTAGAGATGTTACAACACTACTCATAACTCTTGTTGCCTTTGGACACAAATCTGCATATGGGGTACATACTTAGCCATGGTTACTCAGCAACTTGAGCCATTGGAGCAGAATTTATTTAGTAGCAAGCACAGTCCAATAAAATTTTCCCCCAAACTTAAGATATTTTCTATTCTTTTGGCTCTCTTACCACATTCTCATAAAACTCCACCAAAGTTTAGGTGTCAGGACATAATTTCACTTTCTGTCTATAACTATCTCTACTCGGCATTCTTATACTCACTACTTAACACTCAATTTATCTTCATTAGATTCTTAAATCTATACACAAATATTAGATGGAAAAGCTTCACACAACACACACATAAACACATATTAAGAACACATAGAAACACAACTATACACAAAACACATATTCAGAACACACCGAAACACAACCCCCCCAAACTTTAAATGGTGCTGTGTCCTCACAAGCACACGAAACAAAATCACATAACCCAACAAGAACATGGATGATGAATTAGAAAATAAACCACACAAAATAAAAATATAATTAAAGAAAAGTTGTTCGAACTAAATAGAATGACTAGTAGGAAGGGGATACTCCCCTGTTGTTTGGACACTGCTGCAACATGGTGTAATGACTTCAACGCTTTTTGGATGCACTTAATAGCTTATCCTTAGGGGATTCTTGTGGGGAGGTAGCTGGCAACGTCTTTTTCTTTTTCTGCAATGGGCTGATAGGAGGAGTTGCCGTTGGGGCAGTCTGTTTGGTTGACACAGATCTGGTTCTTTTTTGTTCTGGTGAGGCTGTTGTAGTAATGCCTCCAGAAGTGCCTCCCTTTCTTTTGCTAGATCCTCTAGGACTAGCATGAACATGTTTGTTGGGAGTTTGCTGTGAAGGAGCTGGAGCTGGGGCATCAGCTGCATGTCCCTCAGTTGTGATGGCGACAATGATGTCAAGCAGCTTCTTAGCTTCTGTGGGTGTACGAGTGACTTTGGTTGCTGCAGCTTCCAGCTTTGCATCAACTTGCTTGGCTTCATCTTCAGAGGCAAGAGGGGTAGCTACTTTTTCCGTGCCCTTTCTAGAAAGGACTGGAATGAGGGGCTCCTCTTCAGGTTCATCTTCTTCATCCTCTTGGATAATGTGCTTTTTTTCTGGATTTTAAGGAGGTCCTGACTGGGGGTTCCTAACGTTCTTTCTCAGACTCTTCCTCTGCCTCTGTTGGTGAATTGTCAGTTGCAGACTTGTCACCCTCGTCCTCATGTTGGTCAGATTGTTCAGCAGCTTCTGAGTCAGCCTCTGCTTGTGGGTCTGCTGCAACTTTCTCTTTTGGTTCATCCGTGTCAGTGGCTTCTTCACTGACCTCTGCTAGAGCCTCAGCACATTGAGTGATGCTGGTGCTCAGTGCTTGTATTCTCTATTCTAGCCCAATAGCTCGTCTCCCCCCTGTTACAGCAGCTGGTTCAGATGGGGCTCCAGCAGTTTCACCAGCAATTCTCTCAATGGTGAGTGCAGTAAGGGCACCATCATTCTTGACATGTTCATATTTTGCATCAAAACGAAGTCCTGATACTACACAGATGCTCGTGATGAGTGAAGGAAATAGCAAGGCAGCAGCTTTGTGGTTTTTCATGGCACAATCCTGAATTTCTTTTTCGATAATGCTTCCTATATCTATGGGAAGCCCTCTAACAATAACATACAATAGTACCAACCTTTCTTGTGAGACAATAGTGGTGTGGGTGGTTGGCATAAGCCTGGATTTCAGAAATTTCACCCACACCTTAGCAATGGGTTTTAAATCTATCATGTTAATTACATGCCCTTCCTCATTAGCCCACGATGCATCCTCTACTGTAAGTGTCGTGAAAATTGTGTTTCATCTTTGCGGGGTCAATTTGTCAAGCAACTTGGCATACTTACAATTAATTTCAGCATGTAAATTATAGAAAGCATTTATAACTCGAGAGTCTAATGGAACAAGTGAGTTTCTTACCCAAACGTTGTGCTGACCAGGGCTTACCAAATTGGTGTAAAATTCTTTTACTACTGGCAGCACAGGGTCTCGAGGATGGTTACAAAACTCTAGCCACCCACGCTTTGCTGCAGCATTGTGTACTGATTGCACAATTCCTATGGGTTGAGGTGGGAATTGAAACCCTTTTTCTTCCAGAATTTTGCGCAGTTCAATGAATTCTTCATATTTTTCTTCCGCATGGTAACTTTGGAAGCGTGAAGGATCTTTTAGTTGGCTAACTGTCCTTTTGTACCTTGGCATTGCTATAGCAGTAAGAATTCGATGGTAATATGCCTGATAGTAAAATAGGAAAAAGGAGTTAAGAATTATTGGAGTCGTGATTTCGAAGGAGAGGGGAAATAATATCAGAGGTCACTACGTACAATAACTCCCTTTTATAGTTGAAATTAAATGAAAATAAATCTGGTAAAGAGAGATAAATTAGGGAAGAATATATTTTAAATTCATTAAGCATATCCCATAAAAATAGGCAAGAGAAATTAGTGCATTAATTTCAGAGATTTTTCTTCCTCAATTTCTATCCAAATCCATTCATCCATCTGTCACATGTTATCCCCAACGGTAAGTGAGAGGCTCCCTCTTTCAGTTATTGTAATGGTAATATTGGTTGCTGCAGCACCCAATTGTTTAGCAACGGTTACATACTCTTCTCCAACAGCTGCTGACACATGGCTTGCCACTGTACTATGTTAACAACACAACCCCAATTATTAGTATGGAATCCATTTTTCACACACATGTCTCATGAGAGTTTCAAAAATAAAGAAGACCAATCCTAAACTAAAGAGAAAACCAATTGTAAAAGACAGCACATAAAAGTTAAACAATCCTAAATAAAGGAAATAGAATTAATTAACAGAAATAACATAAATAAAAATTAGAATAAAGTAAATTAAGAGGGAAAACATTTATTAAAACCAAGGAGGATCCATCTCGTTTGAGGTGATTGCCTCCGCAATGGGTTGCCTCCTATTGAGCGTTTGATTTAAGGTCCTTCAGCCTGACCTTTCTTGAGTGTTCATAAACTCGGTTCTTCAAGGAGTAAGGCCTCCTTTGAGTAATCTGCAGCTGAGTGTATGTAATGCTTAACTTTGTGCCCATTGACTTTGAATTCTTGTCCTATCTTTTCATTTAGGAGATCAACAGCCCCATGAGGATAAATTCTGAGCAGCTTGAAGGGTTTAGACCATCGAGATTTCAGTTTCCCTGGAAATAGTCTTAGCCTCGTATTATGGAGTAATACTAGTTGACCAGGGATTAATTTCCTTGGTTGGATATGTTTGTCATGCCAGTACTTTGTTCTCTCTTTATAAATTCTTGCAGTTTCATATGAGAACATACGTAATTCATCAAGCTCACATAGTTGAAGCTTCCTTTGCACTGCTGCAGCATGTATATCCCAATTTAATTACTTCAGTGCCCAATATGCTTTATGCTCTAGCTCAAGGGGCAAGTGACAAGCTTTTCCATACACAATTCGGTAGGGAGACATGCCAAGTGGTGTTTTATATACTGTTCTATAGGCCCATAGGGAGTCATGTAAATGCAATGACCAATCATTCCTTGATGGATTCACCATTTTTTCTAAGATTTTCTTAATCTCTCTATTAGACACTTCTGCTTGGCCATTGGATTGTGGGTGATATGTTGTTGCTACTTTATGCCTGACTCCATATTTTACCATAGCTGCAGCAAATACTTTGTTGCAAAAATGAGTACCCTCATCACTAATAATTGCTCTTGGGGTGCCAAACCTGGAAAAAATATTTTTCTGAAGAAAGTCCACTACTGCTTTAGCATCATTTTTAGGTAATGCTGTAGCTTTTACCCATTTGGAGACATAATCCACAGCAACCAGGATATATAAGTTCCCAAAGGATGGTGGAAAAGGACCCATGAAATATATTCCCCATACATTAAAGACTTCTACTTCCAGAATGTTTGTTAATGGCATTTCATGTCTTTGAGTTATGTTTCCTGTCCTTTGACACATGTCACAACATTTAGCAAATTCATAAGCATCTTTAAAAATAGAAGGCCAGTTATAACCTGATTGCAGAACCTTAATAGCTATTCTGTGACCACCAAAATGTCCTCCATATGCTGGAGCATGGCACGATTCTAATATGTAAGGAATCTCTCCCTCTGAAGCACATCTTCGTATTACTTGATCTGAGCATAACTTATACAAATACGGGTAATCCTACTAGTAGCTTCTAATATCATGAAGAAATTTATTTTTCTCCTGAAACTTCAACTCCGGTGGTAGCAATCTACTTACTAAGTAATTAGCAAAATCTACATACCATGGAGGTCCTGCTTGCTGCAGTATTTGTGCTTGCTGTATTACTAACAGTTGTTCATCAAGAAAAGTTACAGTGATGTCATTTCTTGTCATTGTGCTTGTGTCTGCTTCTAGCCTCGACAGATGGTCTGCTACTTGATTCTCAGTCCCCCTTCTATCTTTAATTTCCAGATCAAACTCCTGAAGCAATAAGATCTATCTTATTAATCTTGTTTTAGCATCCTTATTTGAGATTAAGTACTTTATGACTGCATGGTCTGTGTACACTGTCACTTTAGTACCCACCAAGTAAGCTCTGAATTTGTCAAAAGCAAATACTTCTGCTAGCAACTCTTTTTCTGTAGTGGTATAATTAATTTGAGTTTGAGCAAGAGTTTTGCTTGCATAGTATATAGAGTGAAAAATCTTATCCTTCCTCTGCCCTAACATTGCCCTAATAAAATGGTCACTGGCATCACACATCAGTTCAAATGGTAGAGTCTAATCTGGTGATATAACCACTGGTGCAGTGATCAAAGCTTTCTTTAACTCTCCAAAAGCTTGCTGACAGTCTTTATCAAAATGAAAAGGCTTGTCATGTTCCAGCTATGAGCATAATGGTTTAGCTACCTTGGAGAAGTCTTTAATGAATTTTCTGTAAAATCCAGCATGACCCAAGAAACTCCTAATACCCTTGATTGAGGTGGGGGGGTGGCAGTTTATCTATCACTTCTATCTTTGCTTTGTCTACCTCAATACCATTCTTGGACACCTTATGACCCAACACTATGCCCTATTGCACCATGAAATTGTATTTTTCCCAATTGAGTACTAAGATTAGTCATCTCACATCTTTTAAGAACTTCTTCCAAGTTGTTTAAACAATCAGTATATGTCTCTCCAAAAACTGAGAAATCATCCATGAAGACTTCCAATGTTTGCTCCACCATATCAGAAAAAATAGACATCATATATCTCTGAAAAGTTACTAGTATTGCACAAACCAAAGGGCATCCTTCTGAAGGCAAAATTTCCATGATGACAGGTAAATGTAGTCTTTTCTTGATCCTCTAGAGCTATAGCAATTTGGTTGTAGCCTGAATACCCATCTAGGAAATAATAGTACTATTTTTCAACAAGCCTGTCCAACATCTGATCTATGAATGGGAGTGGGAAGTGATCATTCCTTGTGGCTTTGTTGAGCTTCTTGTAATCCATACATACCCTCCATCCAGTCATTGTCCTTGTAGGAATAAGTTCATTCTTCTCATTTGCTATCATTGTTATTCCTCCCTTCTTTGGAACACATTAGACTGGCCTCACCCATGAGCTATCTGATATCGGGTATATGATTCAAGTATCCAACCATTTAATGATTTTCTTCTTCACAACTTCTTTCATAATGAGGTTTAACCTTCTCTGTTGCTCCACTGAATTATTGTAATAGTCTTCTAACAGAATTTTATGCATGCATATGGATGGGCTAATCCCTTTGATGTCTACCATAGTCCATCCAATTGCTCTTCTGTATTTCTCAAGCACATCTACTAGGCTTTATTCTAGACTTGCATCTAAAGTAGCTAAAATGATTACAGGGAGTGTGTTGTTTTGACCAAGATAAGCATATTTCACATGTGAGGGTAACAATTTTAAGTCAAGACTAGGAGATGATTCAATAGATGATAAAGTTCTTTTTACTTCCCTGTCTGAAAGATTCAAATGCTTAACAAATCTATTATGTCTACCAGACTACTTTCCCTCCATCCAATCTATCTGGTTTGCTGCAACATCTTCTTTTACAAAGCTCTCAAAGGTGGTAACTTTGATGACATCATTACTGCAGCATCTGTTGATTCTGTCTGCTACAATAAAATCCACAACACTCAGGAAATTGTAATCTTCTGTCTCATCAGGGTTCTTCATAGCCTCTAATATATTGATTGTGACTTGCTGATCATTCACCCTCATTGTTAGCTCTCATTTCTGCACATCTATTAGAGTCTTCTCGGTTGCTAGGAAAGGTCTTCCAAGTATAATTGGTACCTCTTTATCAACTTCAAAGTCTAAAACAATGAAGTCCACTGGAAAGATGAATTTGTCAACCTTCACCAGTAGATCCTTAATTTTTCCTTCAGGATATACATGAGATCTGTCAGCTAATTGCAGAGTGACTGTTGTTGGCCTGCATTCTCCTACTCCCAATTACTTAAATACAGATAATGGCATCAGATTAATACTAGCTCCTAAATCACAAAGTGCTCTACCATTGTACCTAGTTCCAATGGAACATGGTATTGTGAAGCTTCCTGGATCCTTCAATTTTTGAGGAATCTTACTTTGGAGCATGTGACTACTTTATTGCATTAAAGCAACCGTTTCAAATTCTCTCAATCTTCTCTTTCTTGCCTAAATTGCTTGTCTTGTTTTTGTTTCTGGAATCTTTGTGGGAAAGGAGGTGGCTTCCTAAATTGCTGAGTAGCTTTAGGAGGTACCAATCTCTGCTCATGTGGTTTGTTGTAAGTTGTTACCACTGGTGTTGCAACTTCTTTTTCAGTATTTATTGGTTGATTCCCTTCCATAGTTGCTGCAGTTTGACCAATAACATCAGTATTTTGATGGCTGGGTTGCTGGAATATACTCTCCTCTTGAGGTGGTTCTTGTGAGGAATTAAATTCCACCTCTTTTTTAGTCACATTTGTTAGCCTATATGACTATAAATATTGATTTTGATGATAACAAACCACATGTGTTGGTTGAACAAAATATTTATGTATTGTGCTTTTATAATAAGAAAATGATTTTATGGAGTTAAGTTGTTTTTCAAGTTGTGTACTAAAATGAAAGAATTTTACAATCTTTGATTTTAATAAATATTGTTTTGAATTTCGGATTTGGACCTATTTGAAAATATTTAAATATTTTGGGCCATTCTATAATTTCATATATTTTGGGTGATATCATAATTTCATAAAGTTTTGGGATTGACAAAGTATTATTTAGAAATTCTCAAATTGGACATATTTGAAAACTTTCATAACGTTGTGGGCCATAATATAGTTATATAAAAGTTTTGAGGTCAAACTATAATTTTAGAAAAAAATTCACTGCAGCAGTTACTGTAGCAAGTGGCTATCCGGATCCTGACAAACAATAGACCGAATTTGGGCAGTACACTTCTGGAACATAAACGGCTATCCATATTTCACAAGCAGCACACCAGATGTTCAAAAATTTTAATTTTGGCTGTAACAGTCACATTAAGCAGCTAACCGGATGTCCATAAATGGTAAGCTGGTTATCACCAAAATGTGTATAACGGCTAGTTTTTGAGCTCAAACTATATAAACCCAAATCCAATTCTTTTTCAATTACTCTTGCATGCAAAATCAAAAAGCACACAACATTCATTGAGCTCTCATTTCGCAAATCATAAAATCTTGAATCATCTTTTGTTCTTCAATTTGTATATCTACTCTTTAAGAGAGTTTTTATTGTAATCTTCAATTCCTCATCTTAATTGTGAGTGTTCGAGTGTGTGAGACACTTGAGTGAAGAGATTGAGAGATAAACTCTCTGTTGTAAAGGTTCATTGACCCCTTGAAGTCAATTGTAAACATTTGAAGCCTTGGAAGGCTTGCATAGTGAAATCCTCAAGCTTGGATCGCTTGAAGGAATGGACGTAGGTGGGGATTGCCGAACCACGTAAAATTTCGTGTGTTTGTTTCTCTTCTCTCTTACTCATTTGTTATTGTGCTTTTATTGAACTTATTGCTTTCGAATTTATTAAGGCGTTAGATTGGATTGTTGTGTGGTTTTGTTAGGATAATTTTTAAAATACCAACTCACCCCCCCTCTTGGGTTGCACACTTGTATTTCATTTGGTATTAGAGCGAGGTGCTCTTATTTAGACTTAACTGTCGAGAGCTAAAGATCAATGGAAACTCAAAATGATTCCACATTTAGGGAAGGACAGTCCACTACTAGACCACCATATTTTGATGGAAACGATTACCCGTATTAGAAAATTAGGATGAGAATTTACTTGCAAGCTTTAGATTACGAAATTTGGGAAATCGTTAATGATGATCCTTTCATGCCTTTGACTAAAAATGAAGTCGGGGAAGATATTCCAAAACCTTCACGGAAATGGAATGAATTGGAAAAGAGAAAAGCTTTTCTAAATTCCAAAGATATGAATGCCTTGTTTTGTGCCCTAGATAAGAAAGAGTTTCATAGAGTGGCTAGTTGTGAAAGTGCTAATGAAATTTGGCACAAACTTAAAGTTGTTTATAAAGGCACGAATTAAGTGAAAAAATCTAAAATAAGTAGGTACACTCGACAATATGAATTGTTCCAAATGGAACAAAATGAGAGTGTGTATTCTATGTATACTAGATTTATGAACATAGTTAACACTCTAGGAGCCCTAGGAAAGACTTTTTCAAATAGTGAGAAAGTTAAGAAAATCATTAGGTCGCTACCTAAGGAATGGAGACAAAAAAAGACTGCCATTGAGAAAGCTAAAGATTTAAATACATTACCTATTGATGATTTAATTGGTTCTCTCATTTCATATGAAGAAGATTTGCCAGCAGAAAAAAGACATGAGGAAAAGAAGAAAAACATTGCTTTCAAGGCCTCAAAACATAAGAGTGATGAGGAAAGCGAGATGGATGATGAGAAGTTTACTATGTTGGCTAGAAGATTCAGAAAATTTTACTAGAAGAATAATGAGCAGAGAAAGTTTAGAAGTCACAAAACAAAAAGGAGAAGAAAGAGCCAATTACTTGTTATGAATGCAAGAAGCCCGGACACATACAACCGAAATGTCCTATCCTCAACAAATTCAAGAAGAAAGCTATGGTGGCCACGTGGGATGATAATGATGAGGAAACAAGCGATGATGAAGAGCAACAAGAGATGACTAATTTAGTTCTCATGGCCTTTGGGGAAGAATCATGTAATGCACTTGATGAGGTAAACGTTCTTCCTACATATGATGAATTACATGATGCCTTTAAAGATTTGCATGATGAATTGATGAAGATTGGTAAAAAGAATATATGTCTTAAAAAGAAAATGATAGAGCTTAAAAATGAAAATGAATCATTTAGTGCAAAAGATTACATGCCTAGAATTAGAGAATAAAACACTGCATGATAGAGTTGCATTATTTGAGAATTCTAGCACTTCACATAAGCACTTAGAGTCACACGTGAATGACTTGAAAAATGAAAATGAAATGCTTAAAAAGAAGAGTAATGAACTAAATGAGATTGTGCTAAAATTCACAAATGGGCAAAAGATGTTAGATAACTTGCTAAACTCACAAAAATGTGTATTTGACAAAGGAGGCATTGGTTATAAGCCAAATTTGAAACAAAAGTATTACAAGAGTTATTTTATGAATAATACAACTATTAACAATCAAAATGTATGTCATTATTATAATCAAGATGGTCATATGAAAAATAGATGCCCAGTGAAGAGAAATGCATATTATGGTGTGAAATGTGTTTGGGTTCCGAAAGGAACCATTGCTAACTCTCATGGACCCAAAAAGGTTTAGGTACCTAAAACTTGAAATTTTCTCTGTAGCGCTTGAAGAAGAAGAAGAATAAGTGGTACTTGGACAGTGGTTGTTCAAGACACATGACAGGGAATTATTCTTGGTTTTCAAGTTTTACCAAGATCAAAAATGGTGGAGATGTATCGGTTGGAGATAATTCAAAAGGAAAAATCATTGGCATTGGCAATGTCGGTAATGTATCCTCTACTTTCATTGAAAATGTGTGTTTGGTTGAAAACTTAAAACACAACTTGCTTAGCATTAGTCAATTATGTGATAAAGGATATAGAGTTATCTTTGATGAATCAAAATGTGTTATTGAGAATGCATGTGACGGCAAGGTTTTGTTTGTAGGAAATAGATGTCTTAATGTCTATACTATTAATATAGATTGTGCATCTACAAATTATAAATATTTCTCCGCATTGCATGATGATGGTTGGTTATGGCATAAAAGATTAGGTCATGCAAGCATGGATTTAATTTCAAAAATCGTGAAAAATGCTTTGGTTAAAGGTCTTCCAAAAATCAGTTTTCAAAAAAATAGAATTTTTGAAGTTTGCCAATTTGGAAAACAAATCAAAATTTCTTTCAAAAGCAAGAAAAATATTTCTACTTCAAAACCACTTCAACTACTTCACATAGACTTGTTTGGACCTTCTAGATATGCTAGTTTAAATGGAAAATATTATGCTTTTGTAATTGTGGATGATTATTCTAGATACATATGGGTATTATTCTTAGCTAATAAGGATGATGCCTTTTATGCATTTAAAGTTTTCTGCAAAAAGGTTCAAAATGAAAAGGATGTAGTATTTCTTGTATTAGAACTGATCATGGTGGAGAATTTGAAAATTATGCATTTGAGAACTTTTGTAATAATTTTTGCATTGAGCATCAATTTTCATCACCTAGGACTCCTCAACAAAATGGAGTTATAGATAGAAAGAATCAGTCTATTAAAGAAATGGCTAGGACCATGTTGAATGAAATTTCTTTACCTAAGTATTTTTGGGTCGAAGTCGTCAACACCGCTTGTTATGTTTTGAATCATGTGTTGATTAGACCTAATCTTAATAAAACTCCTTATGAGCTTTGGAAAGATAGAAAACCTAACATTAGCTATTTTAAAGTCTTTGGATGCAAATGTTTTATTTTGAACACAAAAGATAATCTTGGTAAATTTGATTTAAAATCTGATGTTGGTATTTTTCTTGGTTATTCAAACTCAAGTAAAGCTTATAGAGTTTATAATAAAAGAACTTTGGTTGTAGAAGAATCTATGCATGTTACATTTGATGAGTCTAACCCCTCATATATGAAGAAAATCGTTGTTTATGATAATGCATAAGAAGAACAATAAGAAGAAGCATCAAATGATAACAAAAAAGATGCACCACATGGAATTCAAGAGGAACATCATAAAGAAACAAATGCAGAGCAAAATGAAGGTACTTCTCAAACACTCCTCAAGGAGTGGAGGTATGTTTCTTTTCACCCTAAGGATGTAATTTTAGGAGATCCCTCATGAGGTGTTACAACTAGATCATCTCTTAGAAAAACATGTGAGCATGCTGCATTTATTTCTCAAATTGAACCAATCCTTTGCATATGTGGAAAATGATGAATCTTGGATTATGGCAATGCAAGAGGAATTGAATCAATTTGAAAGAAACAATGTGTGGGAATTAGTTCCTAATCCGAAACATCAATCCATTATAGGCACTAAGTGGTTATTTGGAAACAAAATGGATGAATCTGGTGTGGTTGTAAGAAATAAAGCTAGATTAGTGGCTCAAGGTTACAACCAAGAAGAGGGAATTGATTTTGATGAAACTTTTGCACCTGTAGCTAGACTAGAATCCATTAGAATGCTCTTAGCTTTTGCATGTCATAAAGATTTTATTTTATATCAAATTGATGTCAAGAGTGCTTTCTTAACTGGTTATATTATAGAGGAAGTGTATGTGAAACAACCCCCTAGTTTTGAAAATGAAAAATGTCCAGATCATGTGTATAAGTTATTTAAGCCATTGTATGGACTAAAACAAGCACTTAGAGCATGGTACGATAAGGTTAAAAACTTCTTATTAGATAACAATTTTTCAATGAGAAAAGCAGACACAAGTCTATTTGTTAAGCATAAGAACCAAGATATACTTATTGTTCAAATTTATGTTGATGACATTATTTTTGGTTCTACTAATGAATTGTTGTGTAAAGAATTTTCATCTTGTATGAGCAAAGAATTTGAGATGAGTATGATGGGAGAGTTGAAGTACTCCCTTGGACTCCAAATCAAATAAAACGAGGAAGGAATTTTCATAAATTAAGCCAAGTACGTGAAAGATCTACTTAAAAGAATTGGCTATGATAATGGAACGGCAAAAAGCACTCCAATGAGTACTACCATCAAGCTGGACAAAGATGAGAAAGGTAAGGAAGTTGACATCAAGACTTATCGAAGTATAATAGGATCCTTACTCTATTTGACTGCTAGTAGGCCTGATATTATGTTTAGTGAATGCTTGTGTGCTAGATTTTAATCTTGTCCTAAAGAGTCACACTTGCTTGCCCTTAAACAAATTTTTTGATATTTGATTGGCACCATCAATCTCGGCCTTTGGTATCCTAGGGAACTCATATTGACTTAAATTGTTATTCGGATGCCGACTTTGCCGGTTATAAAGTTGATAGAAAAAGTACTAGTGGAACATGTCACTTCTTAGGTCATTCACTTGTCTCTTGGTTTAGTAAGAAACAAAACTCGGTTGCGCTTTCAACCACCGAGGCCGAATATATAGCCGCTGGTAGTTGTTGTGCACAAATCCTTTAGATGAAACAAACCCTTAGAGACTATGGTCTTAATCTTGATCAAATACCAATATTGTGTGACAATACTAGTGCTATTAATATATCCAAGAATCCCATTCAACATTCTAGGACTAAGCATATAGAAATTAGGCATCACTTCCTTAGAGATCATGTTAAAAAATGAGATGTTATAATTAAATTTATTTCTACTGAAAATCAACTTGCGGATATCTTTACAAAACCTCTTAGTGAAGAGCATTTTATAAAGATAAGACGTGAGCTTGGAATGATGAATGTTGCATCATGAATTATGGTTTGTTGATTAAGTTGATATGTTTGTTCTTGTATGCATTTATGTTTCATTTATTTTTAAATGGTTTATTGAAAATTTTTGAATCTCAAAATGATTTCAAATTGATCAATTTTTAAGCCAAAAATAAATTGGTGTGTATAATACAAGTCTAAGAGCTTACCGAATTCCAAAATTATTCTCCAAAGCTTAACCGTTATAATCAACTGGAAAGCCATTTCTCTTATTATTGCTCACTGGACTTAAACCGGATAACCGGATAATGAAAAACCGGTAAACCTCTTTTATTATCTCCTTTCTTAGAAAGAACTGGTGAACCAGTTATGAAATTCAGAAAATCAAATTTTGTTTGGTGCTTACTGGAACAATCCAGATAAACCGGTTATGGAATCCGGATAACCGAATTCGCCTGTGCCCTTCACTAGATTTAATCGGATAGCCGGTTATGTAAATCCAGAAATCCGGATTCGAGCTGTACTTTGGAAGCATTCTGGATCTATTCGGCCAACCGGTTAGCCAAACTGGTAAGCCGGTTTCAGCTTGTAATATTCTGGATCCAACCGGCATGCCGGGTCATGATATCCAGAAAATCAGATTATCAATTGCCTTTGCTGGACAGAATCGGATAACCGGTTATTTGTTGAGTGTTAGAAAATGCATATTTATAAAGGAGAAAACCGTCATTTTACATTTCAAGTCTTACTAACAACCCTTACTTTTATGTTTTTAACATTCTTGTGATTTAATTACGTGTGTTTTATTTTAATTAAGTAATTTATGTATTTTAGGGGCATTATAGTCATTTCACAATAAAGGAGAGATCAGACGGCAAAACGGACATCACTTTTGAACTCAGGACGGTCGAAAACCTCAGGAGGAGCATAAAAGGAAAAATGGCACTGTTCACATGTACGGTACTATTCACGTATATGGTACTGTATACGTTACTGTTCACAGCACTGTTCACATAGACGGATCGATGACGTGGCATTGACCGATGATGTGGCATTGACTGATGAGGTGTCACGATCCTGTTGGCCTAAAATTCTTATGTACTGTTGATGGTGACGTGGCAGCATATCAGTGGACGAAAAATCTCGCGTACGGTGCATGCATCACACAGGATTATTTTCAACCAAACCGTGTTACTGTTCATCCGCGTGGTCAAACCGTGGACTGTTGACTGATGACGTGGCACAATCCTGAGCGTCCAAACTATTTTTAATCCGATGGCCATGATTTACTCCATGTATCTATAAAAAGGGGGCCTCTCCCCCCTAATTTGATATCTCTGAATCCATATTTGGGATCCATTTTATGTAATTCCTTCTCCATCTTGTATTTTCTTCGTATTTTAATAAATTCCCATTTTGCCCCTAGTTCAATTATGAGTGGCTAATTTTCTTTCAAGCTTGGGTTGAAGGTGAAGTCTCAACATGTGTCATGGGCTTAATTTGGTAAATTTATTTTCTTTTCCCCTCTAGTTTTTGTGGATATTTTGACTTCTCGTCGACAAATAATAATAGTCTTGTCTAGATACCGCCTTGGTTACACCGGCCCTCTAGTACAAGGTTATTATTATTTGGCACGATAAGCCCTTAGCACCATATTGATTAGAGCGTGGTTCATGAGGTGTGGATTCCCCCCTCATGATTTAATTGACATTAATAAGGATTATTTAGCCCATGATGCATGTTAATACGGATCCAGATACCCAAGTACGTTATTTCAATAGAATTCTCTTCAATTTATTCTCGCCATTTCAATTCCAAATTTAGAATTTATTCTCGTCATTTTAATTTAAGTTTTAGCATATTCCAAATCATTTCCACCACAAATCCAATCACCCATTTACAAAATTAATTCTACGCATAATTAAAATCCACCTCCTCGTGGGATCGACACTCGTCACCATTAATCTATACTACAATAGATTCGTGCGCTTGCGAGTACATTAAAATTTGCACAACATTATTCAATTCGAAAATCCAGATTTACGTTGCAAGCTCACTGCCCACAACCGGATAACCGATTAGTAAAATCCGGATAACTGGATTCGGGCATATATATGCTATTCATCTTCTCCTCACCTCTTTTGGTAAACTGGATCTTCCTCTCTCGGTAAACTGGATCTTCCTCTCTCGGTAAACTGGATCTTCCTCTCTCTAAAAGCCGTTTCCATTTTCTCTATTTCTCGCTCCAAAATTCATCATTTTCATTCGTTTCCAATCCAAATCAATTCATAAATCTTATTTCCCATCTCCTCTTGAGTCAAAAATCATCTTCAAAAACCATTTTCACCATCAAACTCATTAGATCCGAATCTCATCTAGGTTTTTAAACAAAACTTTCTCTCTCTAAATTCTTTCCTCTTAAGCTAGTTTTAATCTTAATTGAACCTCAATATTCATTTAAATCCTCACCATCTTCCTTCTCATTGCCTCATTTCACTTCAAATCAATCCAAATCACCATATCAAGCTCACGGCCGGTTCGTGGAAAAGCCAAAGAACCGGTTCAACCCACCAAACGCTCACGGTAAGCAGGGGGCACCTTCAATGAGTCTTCCTTTGAGTCCACGCATTTCCCAGCCAAGTATTTAGTCAAACGATTTCACCAACAATTTATGACTCGTGAGGTACTCCAAACTTTTTTCGTTTTACCGAATTGGTTGAATAGTCTTAGTATTAGTAATAGAACTTTATTACAATTGTTGGAAGATGTTGGTTGGATTAATGCACTTGGTTTTTAGGAAAAATGTATATCTAGACTTAGTGAAAGTGTTTTACTCGAATATGGATTGTTCCGCGGAGAAAGAGAATCGAGTAATCACCGAAGTTGGAGGAGTTTCGATTGAGTTTAATAATTCAGAGTTGAACTCTATCCTAGGGACTTCCGATGATGGCCTAGAAATGTTTTCACCTAGGAAATCTCCTAATATTGATGACTATGTTCATATTGATGCAGTTATGAATATATGTCGTCGTATTGACCTTTCGGACGATGATTGTACCATCCATTTCCGCACCCAATGTCTTTGTCTTCAAACTTGGATATTACTTCATTTTATTCAGAGTATTGTGCTTCCTAGATCAGGTCATTTGGATGAACTTTCTCATATGGATGTTGCCTTGATTGATTGTATTTTTAGATGTCGTCCGGTCGACTTACGCTACACCATTGTCCGAAACATGCTTTGTATACCTAAGTTGATTACCCGTTCCCTCTCGCATGGTCATTTCATCACCCGAATCCTCAAATACTTTAGCGTCCCTATCGATGAACCATCATGTAGGCCATCTAAAAGCATTGGGGATGAGGCTGTTAGTTATTTAGGTTTTGAGTGGCAAAATGGAACTTAGGTAAAATTCACTGAAAATAAATTCACCTTTCTTGCTCCAAGTGATGATCGGCCACTTAATGTTGTGGTTCCAGCCGATCAGCTACTTGTTTTTTCGCTTTCCTTTCGGGGTCAGCATAGACGTCGAGATTCTTCTGTGTCTACCTCTACTTCTACAGCCTCTGCACCTGTTGTGCCACCTCCCGAGCCTCTTATTTCTAAAGAGGTTACTCTTCAACAGCTTATGGATGAGGTGAGGACACTCTCTGTGCGGCAGACTAAGTTTCAGCAGCAGCAGCAACAACTTATTCATGGACAACGCCTCCTCTTTGAGCACTTCGGCATTCCATATTCGTATCCACCTCCATCACCACCATCCTCACCACCTCAGTAGTCTCTTATGCTTGTATTTGGACACACCTGCATTTCATTTACTGCATTATGTTCTTTTATTTTTGATTACATGGATGGTTGTTATGATTTTGGATTATGAATTTGTTTTGGATGATATGGATTTGTTTTGATTGTTTGTTATGTTATTTCTTTATGCTTTGGATATTTTTAAATTAGTGTGCTGTATTGAGATTTTGATGATTGATAGGGGTAGCTTTTATTCTTTTTTATGATGAAGGGGGAGATATAATATGTAAGGGGGAAATATGGGAAATTCATTTTTTATGAAAAATACTCATATGCACTTATATAATATGTAAGGGGGAAATATGAGAAATTCATTTGTTATGAAAAATATTCATATGCACTTATGCAGGGGGAGTCTTTTAAATCTTTTTGAAATTCGTCTTTAAACCTTGCATTGATTAAGAGGGAGCTTTTCATAACTAAATCAATTTTCTATAATGTGTTTTGTCATCATTAAAAAGGGGGAGATTGTTAGCCTATATGGCTATAAATATTGATTTTGATGATAACAAACCACATGTGTTGGTTAAACAAAAGATTTATGTATTGTACTTTTATAATAAGAAAATGATTTTATAGAGTTAAGTTGTTTTTCAAGTTGTGGACTAAAATGAAAGAATTTTATAATCTTTGATTTTAATAAATATTGTTTTGAATTTCAGATTTGGACCTATTTGAAAATATTTAAATATTTTGGGTCATTCTAAGATTTCATATCTTTTGGGTGATATCATAATTTCATAAATTTTTGGGATTGACAAAGCATTATTTAGAAATTCTAAAATTGGACCTATTTGAAAGCGTTCATAACGTTTTGGGCCATAATATAGTTATATAAAGGTTTTGGGATCAAACTATAATTTTAGAAAATAATTCACTGTAGCAGTTACTGTAGCAAGCGGCTATCCGGATCCTGACAAACGATCGACTAGATTTGGGCAGTAAGCTTCTGGAACAAAAATGACTATCCAGATTTCACAAGTGACATACCAGATGTTCAAAAATTCAAATTTTGACTGTAACGGTCACATTAAGCAGCTAACCAAATGTCTATAAATGGTAACCCGGTTATCACCAAAATGTGTATAACGGCTAGTTTTTGAGCTCAAACTATATAAACCCAAATCCAATTCTTTTATTCTTCAATTTGTATATATACTCTTTAAGAGAGTTTTTATTGTAATCTTCAATTCCTCATCTTAATTGTGAGTGTTTGAGTGTGTGAGACAATTGAGTGAAGAGATTGGGAGATAATCTCTTTGTTGTAAAGGTTCATTGACACTTTGAAGTAAATTGTAAACATTTGAAGCCTTGGAAGGCTTGCATAGTGAAATCCTCAAGTTTGGATCGCTTGAAGGCGTGGACGTAGGCGGGGATTGCCGAACCACGTAAAAATTCGTGTGTTTGTTTCTCTG
The DNA here is from genome assembly GCF_000493195.1 of Citrus x clementina. Lineage (NCBI taxonomy): Eukaryota > Viridiplantae > Streptophyta > Magnoliopsida > Sapindales > Rutaceae > Citrus > Citrus x clementina. The sequence goes on from NW_006261964.1 coordinate 13,769,407, forward strand.
TTCTGTTACTCATTTTTTATTGTGCTTTTATTGAACTTATTGCTTTCGAATTTTTTAAGGCGTTAGATTGGATTGTTGTGTGGTTTTGTTAGGATAATTTTTAAAATACCAATTCACCCCCCTCTTGGGTTGCACACTTGTATTTCAACATTAACAGGAATATCAACATTCTTTCCAGATCTTAAGTTGATGACCTTACAATGTTCCTTTTCCTCTCGTTTTGGATCTTCTGTGTTGCTAGGCAAGCTTCCTTGAGCTCTGCTACTCATTGCTGTGACAAGCTAACCAATTTGGTTTTTCAGATTTCTTAAAGATACGGCTTGACTTTGCACAATTGCTTCATTCTTTGCAATGTATTCCTTAATCAGTGTTTCTAGTGAAATGAGAGGATTATGGCTGGTGTATTTTTGCCCTTGATTTTGCTGATGAAAACCAGGTAGTTGAGCATTTCTGTTATGTCCACTCAATGCTGGAGCATTTTGATTCTGATTACTCTACGAGAAATTTGGGTGTTGCTTCCACCTGGGGTTGTAAGTATTTGAGTACGGGTTGTTTTGAGGCTGTCGGTTGTAATTACCCATATAATTTACTGATGCTGGATTTCTAGGACAGTTCAGCAACTTGCTTTACTGCCGCTGGAGCAGATGTCATGGCTTTCACCATGTTAGTCAATGAAGTTACTTATGCTTATAAAGCTGTAATTGCATCTATATTATGTACCCATGCTACTCCTCTTGCTGCTGGCTATCTAGTTGATGGCCACTAATAATTATTGTTGGCAATTCTCTCCAAAATTTCATAAGTTTTAGTGTAAGATTTGGATAACAAAGCTCCATTTGCTGAAGCATCAACCATCAATCTCGTACTTGGATTCAATCCATTATAGAAAGTCTCCAATTGTATGCAACAAGGAATGCCATGATGAAGACACCTTCTAAGCAATTCTTTGAATCTTTCCCAAACCTCATACAAACTTTTATCTTCAAGTTGATGGAAAGAAGTGATCTCATTCCGCAATTTTGTATTTTTTGTTGGTGGAAAATATTTCATTAGGAATTTATCAGCCAACTCATTCCATGTAGTGATGGAATCAGATGGTAATGAATTTAACCATGCTCTTGCTCGATCTCTTAAGGAGTAAGAAAAAAGCCTTAGTCTTAAAGCATATTGTGTTGCTCCAGCAATTTTAAAAGCATCACTCACTTACAAAAACAACTTAGGATGGAAGTGAGGATCTTCATTTGGCAGTCCATTGAATTGACCCACTGTTTGCAACATTTGAAACATCACTGGCTTCAGTTCAAAGTTTGCGGATTCCACTTCAGGTCTGATTATCCCAGGGTGTACAACTTAAGGAGTTAACACAGCATAATCTCTAATAGCCCTGTCTCTGTCATCTGCCATGTAAATGATATTGTTGTTGCCTGGTTGTCTCTGGTTAACATGCTCATTCTGCTCCTCTTGAATGTTGACATGTTGTAATGGCCCGTGAGGGTCCAAATTTCCCACATCATGCAAATTATCCATGTCTGAAATAATTTTTGAATTCCTTTGTTCTCTTCGCAATCTCCTTACAGTCCTTTCAATCTCAGGATCAAATTGGAACACAACAGATCTATCCTTGCGCATGCAAGTGTTGATCTGTCAATAAATAGAACAAATTAAATCAAATTGGCACTATCAAGACTTACTTCACACTTCGAAAATAAACAACCAATCCCCGGCAACGGCGCCAAAAAACTTGTTGGTTAATTTTTAATAAAATGCTATTGATGCCAATGTGCAAGTGTACACAATAAATAATAAATTGATGAATATTTAAGATCGTCTCCACAGGGATTGATGTTACCAAAAATGCTACAGCAATCACAATAGGGCAATCTACCTTTATTTCAAATGAACAAATGTGAAGTTGTTGACTACCAAAATTTATAATTGTGAGAAAATAAAATGAATAATGCAGTGATGAAATAAAGTAAATAAATTGTGTAGAATGATTAAATGAGAATAAAGTAGTTGAATGATCAAACTCTCTTTATGGGTTGACTGCTTTTCATCAAATTAACACCAGTTGCTACAGCACTGTCCATAGCACTGGGCAGAATTACTTTGCATCCTCAGTTGTCGCGTGTTGGAATTCTCATACCCTTAAGTATCTTAGCAATGACCAGTTACTATTCTACCTTCAGCATGACATTACAAACATCTATTCTCTCCACCCTACAAGGTGAGTACCTATGTCTAGTTTGTCACAAATCTTAACTTCAAGTATAACCCTTATGGGATTCAAGATAAACTTAATCCAGAAAATTTGAATTAAGATCAAGTATTACTCTAATAGTATCCACTAAGACATGCCCTTTTGCGGCTCTATCTTAACTTGAACTATTAAATGGGTGGTCAACCGAAATAACAGTTATAATAATAGCTACTAGAGTAAAATGCTATAACAATTATATAGTAACTCATAAGAACAGTCAAGAACCCATTAGATTGTTTGTCACTCAACTACAAGCAAGTTTAGTTCATATTCTGATCTTCTTATTCTTTTTCTCTTAATTTTCTCAATATTAATTCCTTGCCGTCGTTTTATGTGATGCACGCCCCTTTTTATAACTGAAAATTAGGGTAAACAAAAGCCTAGGGCGTACATGAGTCAAATTAGGAAATTGTCAATCGCAATTCTGTAGCTATCTCATGCTAAGTTTTCTCCCTCATTGTTCCAGGATTGCTACAGCAATGGTTGCTCCAGCAACGGCTTTAACAATGCACTGTTCCAGGTTGTGTTTCACTTCTTTTGTGGCCATATTCTTTCTCCTTCTTGCTAGCCCAATGCCTCAGCATCCCTTCATGGATTATAAACTTCTGAAAACCTACAATTATACACATGTTTTGAGTACAAATTACTTTAAATCAACCAAAACTTATTAAGACTAAACTAAAATGGATGTTTATGCAAAACATAACCAAAATGTAATAAAAACACATCATTTACTTTCTAAGTGGTCTTGATTTAAGTCTAGAATTTCCATAATAACTCTCATTTCATAGAGTTATCAGCATGCTCCAGCACCCAGTGGACTGAATAGACATTCTCAGCCACCTGGTTTTCATCAGCAGAATCAAGAGCAAAAACACACTAGCCATGATCAAATTAGTTCATTGGAAACACTTATTAAGGAATATATCATGAAGAATGAGGCAATTGTACAAAGTCAAGTTGTATCTCTGAAAAACCTGGAGAACCAAATTGGACAGCTTGCCATAACAATGAGTAGCAGATCTTAAGGAAGTTTATCTAGCAATACAGAAGATCCAAGAAGGGAGGGTAAAGAACACTGTAAAGTAATCAATTTAAGATCTGGAAAGAATGTTGATATTCCTGTTGATGTGGCTAAAAAGAGGTTAGAATTCAACTCCTCATAAGAACAGCCTCAAGTTGAAAGGATGTTACAGCAACCCACCCATCAAGATACTGGTGCTAGCAGTCAAGCTACAGCAACCCTGGTAGGAAGTCACCCAATAACTGTTGGAGAAGATGTTGCAACACCAGTGGTGACAACTCACGATAAATCAAAGTAGCAGAGATTCGTACCTCCTAAAACTGTACAGCCATTTAGGCATCCACCTCATTTCTCACAGAGATTCCAGAAACAAAAACAAGACAAACAGTTTAGCAAATTTTTTGAAGTGTTGAAGCAGTTACACATCAACATACCTTTTGTAGAAGCATTGGAACAAATGTTTAATTATGTGAAATTTCTAAAAGATATCTTGGCAAGGAAAAGAAGGTTGGGAGAATTTAAAACCGTTGCTTTAACATAAGAATGCAGTCACATGCTTCAGGGTAATATTCCTAAAAAATTAAAGGATACAAGAAGTTTCACAATACTATGCTCAATTGGAACTAGGTACAATGGTAGAGCACTCGGTGACTTGGGAGCTAGCATTAATCTAATACCATTATCTGTATTTAAGCAATTGGGAGTAGGAGAGTGCAGGCCAATAACAGTCACTTTGCAATTAGCTGACAGATCTCATGCATACCCTGAAGGAAAGATTGAAGATGTATTGGTGAAGGTTGACAAATTAATCTTTCTAGTGGATTTTATTGTACTAGATTTTGAGGCTGATAAAGAGGTACCAATTATACTTAGAAGACCTTTTCTAGCAACTGGAAAGACTCTGATAGATGTGTAGAAAAGAGAGCTAACCATGAGGGTGAATGACCAACAAGTCACCTTCAATGTATTAGAAGTTATAAAGAGTCCTGATGAGGCAGGAGATTGCAATTTTATGAGTGTCGTGGATCTTGCTGTAACAGAAAGAATATATAAATGCTGCAGTAAAGAAGTTATCAAAGCTGTCACTTTTGAAAGCTTTGAAGAAGAAGATGCTACAACAAACTAGATAAATTGGATAGGAAAAAGGCAATCTAACAGACATAGCGGATTTATTGAACCTCTAAATCTTTCAAACAAGGAAGTAAAGACAACTTTACCATTTATTGAATCACCTCATACTCTTGATTGAAATTGTTACCTTCATATTTGAAATTACTTATCTTGGTCAGAATAATACACTTCCTGTAATCATTCATCTTCTTTGAATGCAGATCAAGAAAGGAGTCTGGTAGATGTGCTTGGGAAATACAAAAAAGTAATTGGATGGACTATGACAGATATTAAAGGGATCAACCCATCCATATGCATGCATAAAATTCTATTAGATGACTGCTACAGTAATTCAGTAGAGCAACAGAGAAGGCTAAACCCCATTATGATGGAAGTTGTGAAGAAAGAAATCATCAAATGGCTGGATGTTAGGATCATATACCCGATATCAGAAAGTTCATAGGTGAGCCCAATACAATGTATTCCAAAGAAATGAGGAATAACAATGATAGCAAATGAAAAGAATGAACTTATTCCTACAAGAACAATGATTGGATGGAGAGTATGTATAGATTACAGGAAGCTCAATAAAGCCACACGGAAGGATTATTTTCCTCTCCCATTCATAGATCAAATATTGGACAGACTTGTTGGAAAACAATACTATTATTTTCTCGATGGGTATTCAGGTTACAACCAAATTGCTATAGCCCTAGAAGATCAGGAAAAAAACTACATTTACCTGCCCTTACGGAACGTTTGCCTTCAGAAGAATGTCATTTGGTCTGTACAATGCTCCAGTAACTTTCCAGAGATGTATGATGTCTATTTTCTCAGATATGGTAGAGCAAACATTGGAAGTCTTCATGGATGATTTCTCAGTCTTTGGAGAAATGTATAATGATTGTTTACATAACTTGGAAGAAGTTCTTAAAAGATATGAGATGACTAACTTAGTACTCAATTGGGAAAAATGCCACTTCATGGTGCAAGAAGCCATAGTGTTGGGTCATAGGGTGTCCAAAAATGGCATAGAGGTAGATAAGGTAAAGATAGAAGTGATAAATAAACCGCCACCTCCAACTTCAGTCAAGGGTATTAAAAGTTTTCTGGGACATGTTGGATTCTACAGAAGATTCATAAAAGACTTTTCCAAAGTAGCTAAACCATTATGCTCATTGCTAGAACATGACAAGCCTTTTCATTTTGATTAAGACTGTCTGCAAGCTTTTAGAGAACTGAAGAAAGCTTTGATCACTGCACCAGTAGTTATAGCACCTAATTGGACTCTACCTTTTGAGCTGATGTGTGATGCCAGTGACCATTTTGTTGGGGCAATTCTGGGACAGAGAAAGAATAAGGTTTTCCATTCTATATACTATGCTAGCAAAACTCTTACTCAAGCTCAGATTAATTACACCACTACAGAGAAAGAGCTGCTAGCAGTAGTATTTGCTTTCGATAAGTTTAAAGCGTACTTGGAGGGTACTTGAGCGTAAGTTTACACAGATCATGCAGCCATCAAGCACCTAATATCAAAGAGAGATGCCAAACCGAGATTAATAAGATGGATATTATTGCTTCAGGAGTTTGATTTGGAGATTAAAGATAGAAAGGGGACTGAAAAATCAATTAGCAGACCATCTGTCTAGACTATAAGCAGATTCGAGCACATTGACTAAACAAGACATCACTAAAATATTTCCTGATGAACAACTGTTAGTGCTACAACATGCACAGATGCTACATCAACCAGAATCTCCATGGTATGCAGATTTTCCTAACTACTTAGTAAGTGGATTGCTACCACCTGAGTTGAATTTTCAGCAGAAAAAGAAATTTCTTCATGATGTTAGAAGCTACTACTGGGATGACCCACCCTTGTATAAGTTATGCTCAGATCAAGTAATACGAAGATGTGTTTCAGAGGAAGAAATTCCACATATACTGCAATCTTGCCATGCTACAGCATATGGAGGATATTTTGGTGGACAAAGAATAGCTGGTAAATTTCTGCAATCACGTTATTACTGGCCTTCTGTTTTTAAGGATGCTTATAAGTTTGCTAAATGTTATGATAGGTGCCAAAGGACAAGAAACATAACTCAAAGACATGAAATGGCATTGACAAACATTTTGGAAATGAAGATTTTTTATGTGTGGGGAATAGATTTCATGGGCCCCTTCCCACCATCCTTTGGGAATTTATATATTCTGGTTGCTGTGGATTATGTCTTCAAGTGGGTAGAAGCTGCAACATTACCCATCAATGATGCCAGAGCAGTGGTGAATTTTCTTCAGAAAAATATCTTTTCCAGGTTTGGCACTCCACGAGCAATTATTAGTGATGAGGGTACTCCTGTAACAAAGTATTTGCTGCAGCAATGGCTAAATATGGAGTCAAGCATAAAATTGCAACAGCACATCACGCACAATTCAATGGCCAGACAAAAGTGTCTAATAGGGAGATTAAGAAGATTCTAGAAAATGTAGTGAACCCTACAAGAAATGATTGGTCATCATGCTTACATGATTCCTTATGGGCTTACAGAACAGCATACAAGACACCACTTGGCATGTCGCCCTACCGAATTGTGTATGGGAAAACTTGTCACTTGCCATTCGAGCTGGAGCACACAACATATTGAGCACTGAAACAATTAAACGGGGATATACATGCTGCAGCAGAGCAGAGGAAACTTCAACTATGCGAACTTGATGAATTACGATTATTCTCGTACGAGAATGCAAGAATCTATAAAGAGATGACAAAACAATGGCATGACAAACACATCCAGCAAAGAAAATTAATTCCTGGTCAACTAGTTCTGCTCTATAACACCAGGTTGAGACTATTTCTAGGAAAGCTGAAATCTCGATGGTCTGGACCTTTTAAGCTGCTCAGAATTTATCATCATGGGGCTGTTGACCTCTTAGATGAAAAGACAGGCCAAGAATTCAAAGTTAATGGGCATAGAGTTAAGCATTACATGCATTCTGCTACAGATTGCTCAAATGAGGTATTACTCCTTAGTGAACCGGCAGTGTGAGCACTCAAGGAATGTCAGATTGAAGGACCTTAAATCACGTGCTTAATGAGAGGGAACCCATTACTGAGGAAGTCTTTTTGGATGAAATGGATCATCCAAGTTTCCATTATAATATATATTTTTCTCTTATTTTCATTATTTTTCTTATTTAAAAATGTTTAATTATTATCTTTTATTGTTTTGCACACAAAAAAAATGCTAAGTCACGCAATTTGTGGAGTTGGATTCAATACTGACAATTGGTGCTGTAATGTTAACATATTACAATGACAAGCTACTTGACAGTAGCCATCTAAGGAGATTGTTGTGTAGATTACTAGAGCACACAATTTATTGTTTTTGCAACCAATTTTACCGTTATAGTAACTTAATTACAGAGCCTCACATTTTACCGTTGGAGATAACATGTGACAGCTGGTTAGGTGAACTCGGATAGAGATTGGGGAACGATGCATAATCTCTTAAATGACCGCATCAATATCTATTTCCTATTTTTATGGGATATGCTTAATAAATTAAAAACAATTCTTCCCTAATTTATCTATTTTACCAGATTTTTTATTTATTTATTTCCACCTATATAAGATTTTCACTATGCATGTTGACCTCTAACATTATTTTCTTTTCCCTTCACAGTCACAACCAAGCTACCTCATAACCTCTTCTTCTCGTTTTACTCTTGGACATATTACTACAGTCATTTTACTGTTGTAGCAATGCCAAGGTATAAAAGGATAGCCAGCAGACTAAAAGATCCCTCACGATTTCAAAGTTACTATGTGGAAAAGAAATATGAAGAATTTATTGAACCGCGTAAGATTTTGGAAGAAAAAGGGTTTCAGTTCCCACCTCAACCCTCAGGAATTGTACAATCATTATACGCTGCTGTAGCAAAGCGTGGGTGGATGAAGTTTTGTAACCACCCCCGAGACCCTGTGTTGCCACTGGTGAAAGAATTTTACGCTAACTTATTAAGCCCTGGTCAACATAATATTAAGGTAAGAAACTCGCTTGTACCTTTAGATTCCCGAGTTATTAATGCTTTTTATAATTTACCCTCTGAAGTTAATTATGAGTATGCCAAATTGCTTGACAAATTAACCCCACAAAGATGGAACAAAATTTTCACAATACTTACTGTAAATGGTGCATCTTGGGCTAATAAAGAAGGGCATGTGATTAATAGGATATATTTGAAACCTATTGCTAAGGTGTGGGTGAAATTTTTAAAATTCAGATTGATGTCAACCACACACACCACCAATGTTTCATAAGAGAGGTTAGTACTTTTGTGTGTCATTGTTAGAGGGTTACCCATAGATGTGGGAAGCATTATAGAAAAAGAAATTTGGGACTATGCTATAAAAAACCAACAAAGCAGCTGCCTTGTTATTTCCTTCACTAATCACCAGCATTTGTGCGGTATCGGGAGTCCACGTTGATGCAAAAGATGAGCATGTTAAGAATGATGGTTCCCTCACTGGACGCACTATCAAAAGAATTGTTGCTGAAGTTGCTGGAGTACCACCCGAAACAGCTGCTGTAGCAGGGGCAATGAGTTGTTGGGTTAGAGCAAAGAATCCAAGAACTTAGCTCCAGCATCACTCAATGTGCTGAAGCTCAGCAGAGGGAAAACAATCGGTTTTGGAGCTATTTTCAGCACTTGGAAAACCACCTACACTAATTTGCTGTGTAAATGAAAAGTACCCACCGAAATTTCCCTGATTCATTGCTACAACAGTTCAATTTTGGTACCTCCACTACAGATGCTCCAGCAGAAGTCAGTGAAGATACTACTGACACGGATGAACCAGAGGAAGAAGTTGCAACAGAACCGCAAGCAGAGGCCGCTACAGATGCTGATGATCTGTTAGACCATCCTGAAGAAGAGAGTGTCAAGTCTGCAACTGAAAGTTCCCCGACAGAGGAAGATGAAGAGCTTGAGAAAGAACTCGAGGAACCCCAAGCCAGGACTTCTTCCAAGTCTAGAAAAAAGCACATCATACGAGAAGAAGAAGAACTTGCTGAAGAGCCTGCCATTCTAGTCCTCTCTCGAAAGGGCAAAGAGAAAGTAATCACCCCTCCTGCCTCCGATGATGAAGCCGAGCACATTGATGCAGAGCTGGAAGCTGCAGCAGCCAGAGTTACTCATACACCCACCGAGACAAAGCATCTACTTGATATCATTGCCACAATCACGGCTGAGGCGTATGCATCCGAAGACCCAACTCCAGCTCCTTCACAGCAAACTCCCAGAAAACATGTTCTTGCTAGTCCTAAAGGACCCAGCAAGAGAAAAGGCAACACTTCTGGAGGTGTTGCTGTAGTAGACACACCAGAGCCAAAGAGGACCAGATCTGTTTCGTCCTGACAGGTTGCACCCACTGCAACTCCTCCCATTAGCCCATCGCAGAGAAAGAAAAAGGTGCAGCCAGCTACCTCACCGTAAAAATCTCCTAAGGATCGGCTGCGGAGCGCCTCTAAAAAGCGGTGAATTGGTTGTAATTTGTTACAGCAATACTTTCAGTACCAGGGGAGTACCACTACCCGCTAGTTTATTTTACTTCTTCATGCAAAATTTTTTCCTTCATTTAGTTTTAAAAAACTTGATTTATTTTGCATGTCCTTTTATTTAATGTATTCATATTTGGTTTATGTGGTTTTGTTTTGTGTACTGTGAGGACACAACACCTTTCAAGTTTGGGGGGGGGTTATGCATTACTGTAGTAATCCTGGAACAACGACAAAGAAAATTTAGTGCAGGACACTTGCAGAATCGCGATCTGCAGTTTCTTAATCTGACTCATGCGTGCCTTAGGCATCCGTTTACCCTAATCTTCGTTTATAAAAGGAGCACGCATCATATGGAAGAGCTGCGGTGAATTAACATCGAAGAATCAAGAGAAAAAGAAGGAAAAAACATAATTCAAGGGAGAACAAGTCTGCACCATTGAAGAAACCTGCAGAACTATTTTCGATTAAATTTCCATCATCGTTTACTTCTTTCCTTACTTATTCTCATATTAAGACGATGTATTTCATGACTAATATTTTGCTATTAGTTTTTCTCTTACAAGCTATGAACTAAATTTGATTGTAGTTGAGTGACAAGCAATTTTAATGGGTTCTTGACTATTCTTATGAGTTGGTGCGAGATTGCTGTGGCATTTTGCTCTAATAGCTTATATTACAATCATTATTTCGGTTGACCTCCCATTTAATGGTTCAAGTTAAGAGAGAGCCATAAAAGTGCCTGTCTTAGTGGAAATTATTAGAGTAATACTTGATCTTAATTTGAGTTTCCTGGATTGAGTTTACTTGAGTCCCAAAGGGGCTACACTTGAGTTAAGATTTGTGAAGAACTAAATATAGGGATTCACCTTGTAGGGTAGAGAGAGTGTATGTTCATAATGTCATACCTTAGGTGAAATAACAACTGGTCATTGTTAGGTTGCATAAGGTTAAGAGAAGTCCAACAAGCGACAACTGAGGATGCAAAATAATTATGCCCAGTACTGTAGGAATTGCTGCAGCAACTGGTGCTCATTTGAACAAAACAGTCAGCCCATGAAGAGAGTTTGATCATTCAACTACCTTATTCTTATTAAATTCTCTTTGCACAAATCATCTAATTTACTTTATTACTGCATTTATTTTATTATATTGTTAATTTCATTAGTCAATCAACCTTAATTATATTTTTCTTTAGATAAAAGAAAGTTTGCACTATCGTGATTGCTGTAGCATTTCTAGTAACATCAGTCCCTGTGGAGACGATCTTGAATATTCATCACTTTATTACTTATTGTGTACACTTGCACATTGACATCAGTAGCAATTGAGTTAAAATATCCAACAATAAACCACTCAAGTTATTTTGTGACAATAATGTTAACATGTATGTGTTTATAATGATGATTTTGATGATAACAAACAAGATCAAGAATGATTGAGTTTTTAAAAGTTCAAATTATTTTTCATACATTTTAAATAAATCATTATTTTGATAAAATAAAGGTTTTATACTTAAAGGAAAAATGATTTTATGAAATTGGTTGTTTTTCAAGTTCATAGTCTAATTGAAAGAGTTTTGAAAACTTTGAAATCAATTAGTATTGCTTGAAACTCTGGAGATGGACTTATTTAAAAAGTTTCATAAAGTTTTGGGTCATAATATAATTGTAGAAAGTTTTAGGGTAAAACTATAATTTTAGAAAAAAGTTCACTGTAGTAGTCACTGTAGCAAATGGTCAACCAACATCTTGATAACGGCTAACCAACATCGAACAGAATTGAAGATTAGCTTCTAGACGCTAACGACGATCTGATTTCTGTAAAACGACGATCAAACAATTTGAATTTTGGCACAACAGTCACTTGCTCAAGCCAAAACGACGATCTGATAAGGCTTATAGCGATCCGACTTTATGCAGAAAGTCAATAACAGCTAGTTTTTAGCTCCAACTATAAAAAGGCTACATTAATTCCAAATCAAAGTGAATCCAACGAATACCATAGAGCATATTATTGAGAATACAATATTTCTTAACCTTTAATTTGTTCATTCATTCTTTAAATCACACCTTGGGAATATATCTGTAAACACATAGATTGTGTGTAAGAAAAATCTTGAATTTGAGAAAGTGTAAGTGTGGGAAACACGTGAGTTAAGAGATTTGAGATAATCTCTTGTGGTAAATGTTGATTGACACCTGTGAAGTCAATTGTAAGAGTTCTTAAAACCTTGGAGACTTGATTAGTTGAAGCCGGCGAACTTGGAGGCGTGGACATAGGTAGGGTTGGTCGAACCATGTAAAAATCTTTATTTTTTATTCTCTCTTCCCTTATCTCTTTATATTTTGATCGCTTTATTTATTAGTTATTGTTTGTGAATTTATTTTATAATTGCATTAATTTTTATTCAAGCACTCCATAATTTTAAAAAACCCAATTCACCCTCATCTTGGGTTGCATACCTAGTATTTCAAATAAGTCAGCAGTTATAAGGTATCCAATCATGGAATATGGCTACGGAATTTTGTCACTGTATTCCAATAACAACAGGAGCTCGACAAAGTCGAGTAAATAGACATCAAGTTCCTAGTTGCTAGAAAAGAGTTTAGAGTGGACAGTTGTCTATAGAGCACGTCGGTACAAACTCCATGATTGAGGATCCGCTTACTAAGGGATTGCGACCCAAAACATTTCATGAGCATGTTACTCATATGGGTGTCGGGTCATTAAAGGATATTCAATTTCAGTGGGAATTTGTGATTTTAGATGCTCTTTTAATATAGACATTTTTAAGTTATTTTGGTTTATAGATATTTAGGTTATTTTCTGCAGAAATAAAGTTTTAATGTATTTACACTTTGATTTTTGGTATGGTTTGATCTCACTAAAGTTTAAGGTGAACGGTTAGAAATAGGCATATTAAGATTACATTGCATGAAATTTACATGCTACACATCCACATCATGATCCATGTCATTCAGTTGTATTAGCATAGTGACCATTGATAGGTCGAGTTACAATAGTTGTAACAAAGGCCACTTTGATCCCATGTTGGTATGATTGATTGACCAGATTGGTTGTAGATATATTTCAGTAATGACAGTAAAGTTGAGCTCATACGGTTATTTTTGCAAAACATAATTATAAAGTTACAAATATAGCCCAAGTATGAGATTATAGGATTTTTTAATTTAATATTGTTGGATTGTTAATCTAACGTTAGGCTTATATGTGAATAATTATGTAGTACAGACTATCATATAAGGTTAAGCACAATTAAAAGTAATCTATTAAGGTTTTCGGTATTATGAGCTTTAATGTATCTAATAGATGTGGGTCTTTAATGTGTAAAGACCCAATTATATTTTAATTATATGATGGGCAGAATTAGGAATACCTAATGACAACAGGAAAAAATTATCTATATAAGTGGTTATGGTCCTCAGGTCACATGTATCTTTCCATTCTTTCTAAAATCCCATCGTTAGAGAGAGAGCCCTGAGAAAACTTAAAGGATTTTCCAGGAGAACATGTAGATTTGTAAGGCCAACCACACAACCTTAGAGAGCAATTCAACATTATGGATTCAAGAATACTTCCGCATAATTTTGTTATTGATTCTTGGTGATACAACATGAATGTTCCTGGATTATCAGTGATGGCTTTCACCAAAAGTTTTATTGTTCTAATATACTAAACCTCTCATGTCTTTTGCCAAATCTCGCTCAATATTTTTGCCAATGAACATTATCTTTGCAAGTCAAATCTTCTTCAAGAATTACGTTCTTGTCTTCAACTTGGATAGGCATAGTCATGTCCATCATTACTGGAGTCTCTTTAACTTGATTTTGCTGCAAAAGTTCGATTGTACTATTAGGTCAATTTGCAAATCAAGAGTTGGTTGTACTTCTTTAAAAATCTCAAATAAATCAATAATCTCATTATCTTCTACTTTCAACGGTGTAGAAAAAGATGATTTGACAATATCACAATGAACAAAATGGTCTTCCATCAATTATCTCACATTAAACCATTCCTTGATTTCTTCTTATGCTTGTCAAATCCTTGATTCTTTTTGTTGTTCCCACCAATCTAAAGCATCACCTGTTAACTTAAATGAGACATAAGAAATGGCAACTTTCAATGAGACAGTTTGAAGAAAATCATCCATCATGCATATCTAATCAAAAATATCATCAGGATTACCACTAAAATCAAGGATATCTTCAAAAATAAGAAGATGATATGAACCTTGATACTCTATCTGTATCATTTTTCTCAAATTAAAAATACAACCAATGGTAAAATTGTAAATAAGGGTGAACTTTGGTTTTGACGTGTCTGGCGGCTTCTGGCCGTAATTTGGTGTGGTGATGGTCGAATCTCAAAGATAAAGTGGTGAAGAGCATGATGGTGGCTGTGGATTCACCAAATTCACGATGGTTTTGTCAAAAAAACCTACTTAAAGTGGTGGTAGCAGCTTATGATAGTTTGTGGTGGCTTATGGCCAACGTTTGCTGGCGATTGGTGATTGGTTTTGGATGTGGCTAGAAGGGTAGTGTTAGTGTCGTTGATCGATGGTAAAGGTGGCTGGCTTCATGGTGGTGGCTAATAGAGAGCTCACAGATTTTAGGTTATTCACATGGTGGTTGTGCGGCTGATCAAGGGCAGAGGGCTGTCGGGTTGTGGTCTATGGTTGACGGTGATTTTGGTGATCGGTTGAATGATAATGGTGGTGGCCATAGATTGTGGGGGCAGTTTTTAGATGATGGCACTAAGGTTTTCTAATTTTTGGGATTTTGATTTTGATTTTTTAGCGATGAATTTGGTAGCATTGGATGTGGCTAATGAAGAAAGTTGTGCAACTTGCACGGAACCACTCTGATACCAATGAAGCAGCGTAGCGGAAGCAAATTGATATAGTTGAAAATACTAAATATTGTTCCTGTATCAAACCAAGCCGACGCGATTAGGCTACACTCTAATCGAAGTGCGATTAGATCTCGTTTTAGTCTAAACGACTCAATGAAGTTTTTAATAACATATAACACAAGATTAGATGACGCTTTAATCCAAACGACTCTACAAGAGAGATTTTGATAGATAATCCAAAAGGAAATTATGGAGGGGTTTTATTGAATAATAAAAAGAGTTGAAGTTTTGAAAACAATAACAAGACTTCACTATTTATAATAGTGTAAAGATACTTCCCTAAATTAACTAAAAAAGAGAAATAAACTACAATTGTAGTAGAAATAAAAACTAACAGACATACCATAATTGAAATAGAAAAATCCTAGAATTATAAAATTCTAAACCCTAAACTAATGTTCTGTGTCACAAGGTTTTATTTTTTGTTATTTTTGCCAACAATTTTATGTGCTTTTATATTTTAAGCGTTATTTTTTCATGGTACTAAATTTTTATTGTTTTATGAAATGGGTATGTTTTGTTATTTATTTTTCCTTTTTGGATTTGAGTTGTCTTCATTTTACAAGATTTGACTTTGTTTCTGGTTTTTTGTTGATAAGGTTTCATACTTTTAGCAAATGATTGCTTGTCTTGTTGTTTGTTAGTTTGTTAATGGTAAGAATTTGGGTTATATAGCTCAATTTCTAGCTCATGTTTGGTTTTTTAGCTTTACTTTATATGAATGAAATTCAAGGGATCACCAAGTGACTATGAACATGTAAATACTAGATGGAATATGATTGTTTAAAAAATAGAGCTGATAGATCTTGTTAGATAGTTAAAGGAGTATGCTTTGCTTCTTAAAGATCGATTTTTCAGGTTCATAAAAATATTTTGCTTAATGTTTGGTTTTTTTTTTATATTACGTATTGTTTTCATTTCTAATGTATTTTTCTACAATCCCACATGCTTGCTGCCCTTAGTGTTGGGAACGCAGCTGATTTGGGTTTGATGTTTTCAAAGTGTTTAATACTTTAATGGTTGCAATCTCGAGTTATATTTGCTCAAATAGACTTATTCATGAGTGGACTTAGAATTCCACTTATCATTTGCTTATATGTCCTTTTTAATGTATGTAAAACAAGTTAGAGTAGTTCATCTTCTAAATACCGAGCCTTTTTAGGATGCCTCGAGATTTTGATTATTTGGTAGAATTGGTTGTGATT
Source organism: Citrus x clementina (assembly GCF_000493195.1). Lineage (NCBI taxonomy): Eukaryota > Viridiplantae > Streptophyta > Magnoliopsida > Sapindales > Rutaceae > Citrus > Citrus x clementina. The sequence continues at coordinate 13,785,502 of NW_006261964.1, forward strand.
GATGAGGTTTAAGCTTTAAAAATGTATTTTTGTTCAAGCTAGTGTTGCGAATTATTGAAATAATGATTAAGGATCTTTTTAACAATTTTCTTGATTAAAAAAGAACCTTAGAATATTTCAAACCATGTACTATTTCTACAACTTTGAAATTGTAGTCATCCTATTTATTGGGGAGGTTATAGGAAATATTCCTGTAATGCTATTGTGTTAATTATTTCTAACAATGTTTGCTTAAAGATATCATATTGTTCAAACAATCATCATTGATATAAGAACAAATCAGCATGTGAAGTTAGCAGTGAATAAAATTAATTTTGGCACAATATTTAATCTCTATTCACAAAGTCGAGAAAGAAATTGGTATTTATTTTTGTTGTTTTTTGATTTTTTCTTTTGTTTCTTCTTAGGAACTTTTTACTGTCATTTTTTGGCTTTTCATACAGCTATTTTGGATTAATTTCTTATTGGCGCTGGATGTTTTTATTTCTGTTTCAGGGTAATTTTATTACTATATGGATTTATATGGTTACAGGGCATTAAAGCCCATAACACTCATTAAAGAAGTTATCCTCTGGTATAAATTACTCCTTTCCTTTGGTTTTCAGTTTTTATAATTTTTGTTGGGAGGATTTTGGTATTGAACATAACGGACAAAAACAACGATATGAATCAACATAAAAGTCTGTTAAGTTTTTATTTGTTGCCTTATCATGAGTTCAATATGCACTAACCTTTTTATATTTGGATTTTTTTGCTTGAGTATTTTTTACTGCCATTTTATTTTATTTTTTCTTGGTATTTTTACTGCTATTTTTTTATTGGTTATATTTGCTGCAGCTTATGTGTTCCTTCGTCGTTGTTACTAATGTTATGATAAGTTCAATGGCTAGTGGTCCTAAGATATCACTCATGAGAAAGTATTGAAGAAACCTAAAAAAACTATTGTTGTTTTTGCACGCAAGAAAATTTAGAAGTTTTTGTTTAGTTAGCCTCTTTTTATAGTAATCTAGCTTTTTATAATTTTTTTTTATTGGAGATGAAATTTTATTAATTTTTTTCCTCCTTTTGTTTGCTTTTTATCAAGTGAATTGATGTCAATCAAGCTTTATAAAATTTATAAATTTCTGTTAACTAATTTTATTTCTTGTAACTCAAAAACATAAATTTTAATTCTAGTAATGAGAAATCTGCATAATGAAAATAAGGATTCAAATCCTCTCCTAGGCTCTTTCTTTTATAGTCCTCTTAAACTTTAAAGGATCTATTGACATATGTTATTAATGAAATGAGTTCTGCTATTTACCCCGGGTCAAACCCCGAATTAAACAAAACGACGTCGTTTTGGCTACTTTTTTTGGTCCTTTTCGCTTCTGTGGAACGAAGTCGTTTCAGCCAAACAAAAGCGAATGTCTTCGTTTTCTGCAACAAAACCTCACTCTTCTTGATCCCATATCTCTCCTACTTTCTCATAACTCCAATTCTCAAAACCCACCAGTCACATGAATACGCTGAACTGAGAGAATCAAGACTGAGAAGGAAGATTATAGGAGAAGAAGATGAAACTGATGAAGCGTATGAGCCAAAGCGATCGCCTTTAAAGAAACAAGTGAAGTTTCAGGGGATTTTGACTGGTTCAAGAAAAGGGTCCTCTGTTTCCTCTGTTTTGGCTCAGTAAGTGCCTGACTTTTCAGCAACTTTGCGGAAAGAAAATTGGAAGCCGGCGGGTGGGGCGCTTGAGTTGACTCCTCCGGTTAAGAATTGGTGGAAAATGAATGGGAATTTGTCGAATTCCAGAGGAAGTAAGTCGGCAAATGCGGGGGAGAAGAAGGGAATGATGGCAAGAAAGAGTTATGCGAGTATTGAAGAATTGAAGGGCATGTCAATGGGAGTGGCAAAGGACAAAAGTGAAAGAATTATAAATAATAGAAAGCAAGTTAATTAGAAGCACAAAAGCAGATTTTGTGGACACCAAAATAGTCCAGAATCAGCAGCTTTATTGCCTTCTATAACCATGAGAAAAATGACACACACACACACACACACATCACTGCTGCTGTTCAAGCTTTTGCTCCGGTGTGATGAATCGAAGAGGAAGAAGAAGAGAAAGAAAAGCAGCTACGTTTTTTTCTGTTTTCACTTAGTTGAAACGACTACGTTTCATGGAAGCAAAGAGAAAAAAAAAAAAAAGAAACTAAAATGGCGTCGTTTTGATTTGATTCGGGATTTGACCCGGGGTTTAACCCGGGGAAAGTAGCATTTTCCATAAATGGCTGAGATTTTGTTTTAATTAATTTTTATTTAAAGAGACATCCAAAGTTACATGATTGTTGTAATTTTTTTCCCTTACATCTCTTTCTACATTGATGCCCATCTCCAACAAATTGTAAATAAATAAATAAAAAAAAGCACACGCTAGACAAACGAAATCGACAATAATGTTTGTTTTAATTAATTTCATTATTTCCCTCTTTTATCTTTCTATATTGACGACAATCTCCAACAAATTGAAAAATAAAATGCCTGAATAAAGATGGTTAGGAACATGGGTGCCGGAGGCTAAAGGACGACGACGACAATTATGGGATCCAGGCTAGATAGGATCAAACAACTATTGTTTAATCGAGGAGTATAGATAGATATGAGCTGATAGCCTTTGTTTCATAGTATTTTGTTTTAGGTGAGATGTACACCGAAAGGAATTGACATGTACGATAGAAAAAGTGATCAGAAAAGTAAGAGAAAAGCTGAGAAGTTAGAATGTTGGAGATTGCCTTCAAAATGTTTGACGAACTAGCTGAACGAAAATGGCTTTGGATGTTGAGAAGATTTGCTTGAGGGTAAATGCACAATTTTTGAATGGAAGCTTTAGCCCATAATAGGTCATGATCACGTTGGAGATTTCGTTTACTCTTTAACAACTTTTTCTAGCATTTTTATCATGCATAGCTAGGATGGCTTTTTTGGTAAGCAGTTCCTTGATTATTTTTATCTTTCTTCTTAGGTTGATGGACGATAGGTAGCTTGAGACTCATAAGGCCTAGAAACAAATTTGATGCCTGGTGATTTTGCATATTTCTAAATTTTCTATTGTATTATATTTTTAGCTGACGATTTAGAGGGAGCATGAAGCACATTGGACAATGCATTATGCTACAGTGATGATCCCTGAAATCTTGCATATTCATCATGATTGCAAATCCTTTGCCTCTTTTTATTTTTTTCTCTTATCTCCAAAATAGTTTATTGATGCTCATAGTGCTCCTACTAATTGACTTAGCTTCTATTAAAAGTTCTTTTTGAGTAAGCAATTATTTAGAAATTGGTAAAAGACTTCCTTTCTTGCTTTAAATCAAAACTTCACAAGCCCAATTTCTGGTTGCACAGCCTCCACACAAGCACCGACGAAGGGGGGATGGGGAAAACTACTGGCCTAAAACCTTCTTCGACCCTTCTGAATCCTCTTTGATGACTGAATTAGATTTAAAATTCTTTAATTTAGAATTTAAGGAGGAGTGTATAGGAATTTAATTATTCTACAAAGTTAACTTTTGAATCCTCTCTAATGATTGAATTATCATTATATTTCAAGTTTATACAATCTAGCAATTAGAATGAAGGAGCTTCACAAAATCAGTATGTGTTCCAAGAGTCCCAGATTGCCATCAGATGATAGATAATTTTTAAATGAAACCTTGCATGCCACATACTAGGCCAGATGAGATGACTTTTTTTAAAGCTATATTTAGAATAGTCCATGTTGATTTTTCTGTCCTACTTGATGCTTGTTGTATAAGCAATGTCCTCCACCAAAAGCATTCTATTCCAGTCCTTAATTGCTGCATCTATTTCTATCTTAAAGAATGACTCTTGCATGAACAATGTCAGAAAACATTTTTAAGGTAGTGAAGCTATCAATGTATTTGCATGAAGTGTTGTTGGAGCTAGCCAATGTTAGTGTACGAAAAATGCATTTAGAGAGGTTTATGAGGATTATTGCTCATTTGTAGTAGACTGATATATAATGCTAATTTTCTCACTGTAAATTTTGATAGAACTAGTTCCAAGTGTTGTGACGTACGTTATTATTATAATTGTTCTAGAGGGGATTTGGATGTCCAATAAAAGGAAAATGTCCTCTTTTTCCAACTGATATGTGCTATTAAATCTTCCTTTATTTAGTTGAACTTTTGATTTTGTTTAATTACAAAGTTGTTAGATGGGGTATCATATTTTCCAAAAACAGAGTAGTAAAAATACAACAGCTAAAGAATTCATAACAACAACTATCGAACTCAGAAAAGCAACAAACAACAGTGGCAACAACTATAGAAGCCAGAAAGTAGCAAAAAAAAAGGGGGGAATGTTAGAAAATAGCAAACAACAAAAAATACCAAACAATAGCTATAGTAATTATAAAATCCAAAAAAAAAAAAAAAGCAAACAACAGAAAAATAACAACCATTAGAAGAAAGCAAACAGCAGAAAAACAACAACCAGTAAAAAAACCAACCAACAGAAAAACAGTAACTAGGAGAAAATAATAAACAGCAAACAAATAGCAAACAACAACAAAAGAAAATAGTAAAAAAAATCAAACAACAACTGCAAACCCAAAAACTGGAAAATAGCAACTATAAACCCAGAAAAATAGTTGAACATAAGCAAAATTATAACAACATAACTAGATGCCCAGTAGCAGCAATTTGTGAAGTAGTAACACTAATTTAGTTCATTGAATTGCAATTGAGAGTGAAAACTCGTGCTATTTTGCTGAAGCAATTCCTGAAAACTTGTTCATTGAAATTCTTCATGATGCATCAATGGCATTGTATTGGACATTGAATTAGACAAATTGCAACTTTGAAATTCCAACTACATAAAGTCATTGTGACATAATTTAACAATTCGTCATATTAAATTATTTAATAGATATTACTTCTTTTCACTAAGAATAAATTAGATTAAATTTACTTACCGAATAAGGATGATAATCAATTGATGATCAAGGAGTATTGTTTATCATATGAAACAAATGTGTAGGTGTCTGCATGTGATATACAAGCTAATTTAAACATTCATTGATATCAGCAACTTGTAATAAGCTAGAAATATAAATTAATTTTATTAACAATATTATCGGAGAAGTTTGAGAGATCGATGGATGATTATTCGACCTCTTTTTCTAGCCATGGTCTTCTCCAAGCTGCTTTAATTTTATGTCTTCCGCGAGATGACTCTTTTCTCTTTAATCCAGTTGCTTTAACAATATCAGCATCTTGTACACATTCTTTATCACTACTGCTTCGATGCTCTTTAAAAGGCAATTCATGATCTTTCTCATTCATATTACCATCCATTTTTTAACATAAAATGTCTTCAACTAATGTTGACAACTTACTTGCATGTTCATTCACTAGATTATAAGCCTTTCACTCTTTGAAGCTCTACTTGCTACTTTGGTGAAGGCATAACATAAAAATCAGTATCGACATGTTTGTTGCAACTTAGGATCTGCTTGGATTTCACAGCCATTCATGTCTTGCACACATTCTGCCATTGCATGCTTTGTCCACCTCTTCAAGATATATTGGTTAGGAGTTTCTTTTATATTCAAGGTATCTTTGAGAACCTTGATTATATGACTACATATTATTTCTTCCATCTCAAACAACCTACAGCTAGAAGATAATGTGTCGTTACCTTCCCTTTTTACATACCGCTCCTTAGAGTTATCACCCATAATAATAGTATAAAGAAAATTTTCACCATCTTGAACACATTTTTTCATAGATAAATCAATAGCCCCTTACAAACTGATCTTGGAAATCTTAAAATATTATCTTTCTGTAAATTTCCCTCGCTTGAGTTAACATTTTAAAAGATACATTTGGATTGACCATCCAGTAACACATATTATATTATGTTTCCATTTCCTTGTACCATTTATCATTGATTATTCTTTCAAAATGCACAAACAATTGATCCACATTAATGTTTGACTTTAAATAGTCTTTCAAACTAGCATTAAGGCTTTCACTAAGTTAGGTGCTTTTCATTTTAGCAGACCATGCTCGTCTAACATATGCATAAGCCCATTTCTCTCTCAACTTAAATCCTAATTTTAAGCTTAAGACCCAAACTTCTAAAGACACACCAACCCAAGGTCAATCTAATTCTTGACCTACTAGAAATAGAGATATCAGATGTTTTAAGTGTTTAGGAACACTATTGCATCTCAATATCCAAACAAAAGAATGATTATTTTAAAAGATGACAGGGATATTGAGACTGAAGGTGAATATGATGATGAGTCTATGCCAGCTTTGGAGGATGCAAGTGATGTTAAATATTTAATTAATAGAGAGCTTTTGGTTACAAAAGAGCTTATTGTGCAAATTAAAGAGAATAAGAAGATACAATGTCAAAATATATTTCATACTCGATGCCAAGTCAATAATAAGGTATGTAGCATGATTATTAATGGGGGAGTTGTACTAATGTGTAGCAAGATTATTGATGGGGGAGTTGTACTTATGTGGCTAGCACTAGTTTAGTTGAAAATTTGAATTTAAACAAATTAAAACATCCTAGGCCATATACACTAAAATGGCTTAATTATTGTAGAGAAGTAAAGTAAACAAATAAGTGCTTGTTTCATTCTCAATTAAGTTATGATGATTAAGTGAGGTTATGTGTAATATGGTGCCAATGCATGTGGGGCATATTTTTTTAGGGCGACCAAGACTGTTTAATAAGCATGTAATTCATGATGGTTATATCAATAGATACTCTTTTGTACTTAATAAAAAAACCCATTACTCTTGTACCTTTATCCCTAAGGCAAAAGTATAATGATCAAGTAAAGTTAAAAAAAGAAAGTGACATGAAAAAGGAGAGTGAAAGCTTAAAATCAAGAGGGGATGAAACTAAAAATAGTGAAAAATGAAAAGAAGTTTCGGTTAATGAGGAAAGATAAAAGAGAAAATAAGTGAATTTATCTTCAGATGAGAGTGATATTAGAAAATCTTTCATTTAAAAACAACCTATGATTGTACCTTTGTACAAAGACGCTTGTTTAAGTACTAAACAAATTGAGTTATATTTCTCAATTTGCCTATTGTTATTGTTTCTTTTTTACAGGGATTTGAAGGTGTATTTCTTGAAGAAATACCTAATGGTTTATCACTAATAATGGGAATTGATTATCAAATTGGCTTTATACCCGAAGCATCAATTCCTAATTGGCAAGCTTATAAAAGCAATCCTAATGAGACAAAGAAACTTTAAAGAAAGGTGAGTGAGCTTACAGAGAAGGGGACTGTGCATGAAAGCATGAGTTTTTATTAGGTTCCAATGTTGTTTGTGCCTAAAAAGGATGGATATTGGAAGATGCGTGTTGATTCTCACACCATTAACAATATCACAGTAAAATACAGACACCCCATTCTTAGATTAGATGATATTCTTGATGAATAATATAGTTCTTGTGTTTCTATCAAAATTGATCTTAAGACTAGATATCATCAAATTAGGATAAGAGAAGATGATGAATGAAAAACTATATTTAAAACAAAATATAGCTTATATAAGTGGTTAGTTATACAATTTTGGTTAACCAATGCACTTAGTAATTTCATGAGATTAATGAATCATGTTTTGTGTTTATATTGGTAAATTTGTGGTCTTATACTTTGATGATATTCTGATTTATAGCAAAAACATAGACAAACAATTTGAACATTTAAAACTTTATTAGATATTTTAACTAAAGAAAAGTTGTTTGCTTACCCCAAAAAATGTATCCTTTGCATAGATAAGCTTGTATTACTTGGTTTTGTTATTAGTTCTAAACAAATTAAGATAGTTAAAAAAAGGTAAAGGCAATCCAAGATTGGCCAAAACTTACTAGTGTGGTTAATGTTAAAAGTTCTCATATATTAGCTAGTTTTTATAGGAGAGTTGTGAATTATTTTAATCACTTAGCTGAACCTTTGACTAAAGTAATAAAAAAGAATGTGTTAAGTGGAGTGCTAAATAGGAAAAGACATTTATTTTGATTGAGCAAAAATTAACTGATGCACTTCTGCTTGTTTTACCTAACATTACTAAATTTTGAAATTGAGTATGATACTTTATGAATATGTATTGGAGCTTTTCTAATGCAAGAAGGATGTCCAACTACATATTTTAGTGATATCCTAAGTGGAAAAATTTAAATTACCCTACATATAACAAAGAATTATATGTATTAATTAGGGCATTATCTTTGGTTAAAAAAGTTTGTAACTCATACGGATCATGAGTCTTTGAAGCATTTACAAGGTTATCACAAGTCAGACAAATACCATGCCAAGTGAGTGGAGTTTATTGAAATTTTTTTATGTGATCAAGTACAAACAAGTCCAGAAAAGATTATGATTGATGCACTATCTCGTAGGTGCACCTAACTTTTTATTTTAAATGCAAAATATTAGGTTTTGAGTAAATTAAAAACGTGTATGTTGATGATTCTAATTTTGTTATTGTATTCAATGCTTGTGAGAAAGTGACATTTGGAAAATTCTTTAGGTTTAATGACTTTTTGTTTAGAGAAAATAAGTTATATGTGCCTAATTGTTCATTACTTGACTTACTTGTTAGAGAAGCTGATGGGGTGATTTGATTGGTAAATCAAAGACTTTAGAATTTTTACATGAACATTTCTTTTGATCTCATGATATAAAATTGACGTAGCAATGATTTGTGAGAAGTGTATTACTTATAGACAAGCTAAGTATAAAGTTGAGCCTTATTGTTTATATACTCATTTGCCTATACCTCGTAAACCTTAGACTGACATATCTATGAATTTCATGTTAAGTTTACCTAGGTCAAAACGGGTTAAGGATTTTATATATGTGTCATTGATAGGTTTTCTAAAATGGCACATCTTATTCCATGTCATAGAGCTAATGATGCATCACATATTACTAAGTTGTTTTTCAAAGAGATTGTGAGATTACTGATTAGTGTTAAAAATTGTATGTTTATTAAGGAGTAAAAATGTTATTTTGTGCTTATAATATAATTTATAATTGTAATTATGTAACATATTATGAATTTCTAATTATTTTTCTAAATATTTGATTTTGTGTATTTTTGTGTGTTTATTACGTAAAATTAATAATTTCACTCAATTTGAGGCTCCAAACAAATGTACGGATGTCAAATTTAGATTCCGGAATTCCGAGAAATTAGGTCATTGTCGAGGAAGATCCGCCACTTTTGTGGTAAATTTATAAGCTTTTACCACGGTAAATGTGGTAATTGCGAAATTATAAGTTTTTATTATGTTAGGTATTATAATTGTTAGTGGAATGTGTTGGATATGTTTGAGTGGATTAAGTTAGGTTTATGTTTTGTTAGTGGGACAAATGTATGGCTAAGATGTAATTAGCTTTATTTATTTGTGTTGTGTAGATTAATCATGTATTAGTATAAATAGAGAGGAGGGGAACACACCTCAACACACCTTTCCTTCTCTTTTTTCTCCTCAAATTCTTTTTCTCATCTCTCTTTGTAATATATTTTCAATAAATAAAATTATTTTTATTTTCAATTTTTGAAATACTTTTTTTAATAATTCCCTTTATTTCAAGTATGTTTAGCTAAATACTAATAGTTAGGGGAAGGTGAAACCTTTGTAAAAAAATATGATTTAATCAAATTTTATTTTTAATTATATAAATTAAATTATTTTCCATCTAATTTTATCCATATTTTATATTTTGAAATTTTGATTTATTGTAGACAAACATGAGGTTTGGCACAATGAATTCTTAATATCTTAGTATAAAGTATGGTAAAATGATATTTTGACTTACAGTAGACAGGTTAAGTTTTGGCACATTAAGTACTTAATCCATAATAAAATTAATGGAAAAATAATTATAATTTATACAATTAATCTTTTTGGACAATAAATTGAAAATAAAAATAATTTATTAAATTATATTTATTACTAAGAGTGGATCCATAACTCTAACTAATTTAATTTCATATTTTTGCTCAAATTAAATTGCGTAAATTTAAATTTTATTTTCATTTTTTTAGATAAACTAAAATAAAAAAATTAAATCTTTTCTCTGTGAATTGACCTCGGACTCACCGAGCTGTAGTATAACTAGGCACTTTTATACTTGGGAGTAAATTAAACACTTTTGAATCGTGTCAATTACATAGGATGCTTAAAAGTATTGTTTTAGAGAGTAATGTAAATTTTGGAATACTTTGTCAGGGAAGTTAGGAACTACACTTTTGTTTTCTACTATTTGTTATCCATAAATTGATGGACAAACTAAACTAGTTAATAGGACTTTATCTACTTTGTTGTAGATTATAACATAAAAGAACTCGAAAATACGGAAAGAATGTTTGCCATATATAGATTTGCATACAATAAGAGTGTGCATTCAGCAACTAAGTTTTCACCTCTAGAAATTTTGTATGTTTTAATCTATTAACTTCTTTTGATTTAACTACTTTACCTACAGGTAGGCGAATTAATTTAGATGGAAAGATGAAAGATGAAAGGCGCAAGGCACAACATGAGTAGACCTGAATAATATACTCACTAAAATAACAAGAGGCACAAGAAAGTTATTTGTCCTGAGATTAGGTTTGGGTGCTCGTAAGAACGAAACAGTTTCCTATTCAAAGGCATTCAAAACTATTTTTGAGGGAAGATGGACTATTTCAAGTGACTAAAAGGATCAATGACCATCTTATAAGTTAAATCTTCTAGGTTAGTATATATAATGTAAGCGCAAGCTTTAATGTTGCTAATTTATCTCCTTTTGATATAAGTGAAGATTTGAGGACAAATCCTTTTAAGAGAGTAGGAATGATGAGAACCAAGTTGCTAAAGTTTTACAAGATCCTTTGAGCATCTATAGAGGTACATTGACAAAGGTAAAAACCAAGAAAATGAAGAAAGTATTAAATAGATTTATTAAACACCTATCCAATTTATGCCTAGTTTAAAACATTAATATGCTCTAATTGAGTATTCAAGATAGTCAATATTTTTCAATGTTATTCAAGCTTTTAAATCTAATTTAGGGTGACCTACATAAAAAAAAAGGGCATTATCAAATCAAAAAAAAAATAGGCACATTATTTTGTTTCCTTATTTGTTTTGAAAATAAAATCTTTTATTTCCTTTTTAATTTAGGTTTAAATTTAACAAGAAGGAAAACTTATTCCTTTAGCAAAATTCAACTATATAAACCCACGTAATCCTACTAAAATTTTCAAATATGATTTTATAATATTAGTAAGAGTTTTTCTCTTTAGTTCTTCAAAGAATTTTCAGAAGTTATCAAGATTTCATTTTGTGGCTTTTTTTTTTACTTATCACTCACAATTTTTCACTTCTTTCTTGAGTATGGTGTCAACCCTAGTCTTCTTATACCCTTGGTTTGTAGATAACAAGTCAATGTCTTGATTTTATGTTGTTTTTTAATTTGAATTAGAATGATCTTAGCAAAGGAGCCTCATTAAGTACATGATTTCACTTAATGATGTTTACGTTATTTTTAGGGGTATTTTGAACATGAAACTCGAAACTTTAGACATCCAGCATCTAACATAAATATGAAGTATTTGCACATGAAATAGGAAATATGAGATATGAAACAATGAATGTGAAAAATGAAACACTGATATCTATCATGGTACAAATAAAGATATGAAACATGGGACTTTGTACATGAAATACTAACGCCAAACATGAAACTATGGGAAAAAAATAAGATTTTGGCATTATTTCAAACATGAAACTCTAAACTTCAAAGATGCAACTTTTGACGTAAATGTGAAACATAAATTTGTACATGAAACAAAAACATAAAATTTGCAATTATCAATATAAATTATGCAACAATGTATATTGAACATGAAACACAATATGCATAAAACAAAAAATGCTAGGCATGTAACTTGGGTAATTATATATGCAACATGAACCTCAAACTTAAAACTATGGTTAAATAATAAATTTTGGGTTTTTGAAAGTGCGAAACCTGAGCACATAACAATATATATATAAATTTAAATGTCAAATATGAAACAACCTTTTATCCTTTAATACATAAATGTTTTATTTTTTATTTTAATAAGTTAATTTTGGTTCGTCCCAGCATTGTAGCCATGCCGCTTATTTTTCACAAGTATGATTTTCCATTGATACTTTGACAAAGATAGGATAAGGCCCTTTCAACACAAGTACACAACATTGGAAATTGAGATTCTAGAATTTTTAAAGCACTACCAAACTTATTTCTAAAACTTTTTTTTAAAATATTGTCATAGTTATCTAATTTACACTACTAGAAAAATGGTCTTTTGTGACACTTGTCTTCTGACACTTTATTATAAAGTATCAGTAATTACATGTATTTGGGGCATTTTCCGTGTTTAACGGATAAGTATCACAAATTACTAATACTACGATATCAGTAAATTAAATATCACAGATTCGTGACACTAAAGTATTAGTAGTTAAAAAAATAAAATTTTAATTTTGTATCTAGTAATAATTGAACCGAAGACCCCTAAGCCATAACCTTTTTATTTTAACCGCTATACCACTCGGCCACAAATTGCATTTTTGAACTTATAAATTAATAAATAAATAAATATTAAAACTTAAAACCTAAAACCTAGAAATCTTTCATGTATGGTCTGTGTGAAACCTAAAACCTAAAAATTTTTGTTAAGTCAAAAATCTATCTCACGGCCGCCGAAGCTTTCTTCCTTCTCTCTCCTTCCCTCTCTCTCGCTCTCTTTCTCTCTCTAACAATGATCTACCTTGAAAGCCGCCTCTATCAACACCTTGAAACCCGTCGTCCTTAAGCTAAAATATCCCTGAAAAGAACCCAGAAAGTGCTGTGAAGAATTTGGGCAAAGCTAAGGTTTGAAAGTCCGAATCAGTGTTGTGGTAATTCTTTGTCTCATTCTCTATTCTCATTGTTTAAGTATTTATCTGTTAATTGATTGATGTTTATTGAGTGCAAATGAGAGCTTGCACTTGTTTGGAAATCTAGCCATCTAAGGTTTTTGTTGCTTATAATCTAATTTATTGTTTAATAAAATAAATAAAACACGGCTTTATTATAGGTGGAATTCAATTTATTAAGTGAAGGAATGATTACAATCGGTGATTATGGATTTAGGTTGAATGCAATTTGTTAATTAAAAGAATAATGGCAATCAACAATCATGGGTTTAGTATGTATTATATATTTCGTTTAATGGTGTGTATGAAAACCCAAACCTAAAATTTTCTTAAGTAAAAATCTCCATTCTCCCTCACGACCTATAAGCCCATCACTCTCTCTCTCTCTCTCTCTCTCTCTCCCCTCTTTCTAGCTAACAACCCAAAACTTATTGTGAAACCGCCATATCAATCTTTCAAAGCTCATTAGTTAGCTGGTTATTGTGAAAAGTAAGCTTTTGTTTGCTTTTATGTCTAATTTTACTTTAAACATTGGGATTGTTGATATTCGAGTTGCTGGACACTTGATTTTGAGGTGAAAGATTAATTAATAGTTTACGAAATTATGCTGAAAATTTGAGGATTGATAGACTATTGTTGTGAACTTGGTTGTTTCCGAACTTGACTAAATGACTTTCAATTGATTTGAAAGTTTGATTAAACTAAGTTTAAATGAGAACATTTTAATTCTGGAAATTTTGGAATGAATTGGGTTTATATTTGATTTTGAATGGATTTCTCAACATGGTTGGTTGTTGTCCAATTTTATTAGAAATTACATATGTACCATGTTTGATATTGCAAACGTATAGTATAACAGAGTTAGAATAAGCTGAAATTCGGATAAACTACACTTCTATTTGCATACTTCGAATCTGGAAAGTTTTATTTTGATTGAACTTGTAGTTTATTTTTAATGATTTTTCAAACTCTGTTGTCTCTGCAGTAACTTCTTTTGACAGAATTGTTCATTAATCTTTGATCCTATCAAACACTAGCCTAATGATATCGGAATAGCCTCAAATTTTAATATGTTGTTGACTTATATGTCCACTTAAAATCTAGAAAGTATCATTCTGATATATTTAGTATTTTAAATTTAATATATATTCAAACACCTGCTGTTACAGTTACAGTTTCATATGCAATTTTGACAGAACTGTTCACTAATGTTTGATCCTATCAAACACCAGCCTAATGATATCAGAATAGCCTCAAATTTTAATATGTTGTTGACTTATATGTCCACTTAAAATCTAAAAGGTATCATTCTGATATATTTAGTATTTTAAATTTAATATATATTCAAACACCTGTTGCTACTTTTACAGTTTCATATGCAATTTTTACTTATATGGTTTTATCATGTGAGAAGCAAATGTAGAGTTGTCCAAATGACTTGGAAATTTGATTTGTGGCGCATTGACATGTCTAATTATGTTTTGTTCATAGCATTCCAAATTAAATTAAAGAGAATCTTAAATTCAAGCTGTCAACGTTTCCTATTAAATCTGATTAGTGATAAATCTACTAACTTGCAGTACTTTTCAAGGAAACAAATGTGTCAACACTGTGAATTGCAACGGGAGAAGAAAGTACCAAAGGCATAAATCTTTTTTCATTATATTTGGGACTATTCTTAAAGGTTAGTCTTTTCCTTTTTCCTTTTTCCTTTTTCCTTTTTTTCTTTTTTATTTAAGGTAATCATATCCTTTTAATTTTAATTACAATCAATTTGGCGCTGTTGGACAACTCGGACCAACCAATCCAACAACAAATGAAGATAACATTTTTGAAATGCATTCAGTTTTTGACAATAGCAAAACGAAAAAGGAAAAATGATACTAGTTTAGGCTTTAGGAAATTTGCATCATGATTCTTGCATTGCAGTTGCCTCTATCTCGGTGCTCTTGGAGAAGTAATCTTGCTTGATTTTGCGTGATAGTTGATACAAGCCCGTCTTAGCCATTGCAAAATTGACACTAAAAAGGTTCTAATTTTTTATTTTGTAGTTTGAAAAGTCTGCAATGTTTGCTATGCTAATGCCCCATTTGAATGTTGGAGCCCAAAAATGAACGGTTTTAGGACCAGCCGGGTGGTTCCAGAAAGCTAGAAGCTTGTCAGCTATTCTTTTTAATTGAACTAATTTAACTTAAATATTAGCCCGATTATTAATTTCTATAGTTTGCAATTGATTTGAGTTTGACATTCTTGTTTTGTGTTGGTTTGAGTTTGACATTCTAGTTTAAGACTTTGAAGGCTTCCAAGAAATGATTTTGGATGATGAGCATATGAGTAATAGTTTGAAAATTAATTTACTGTATCAAATATATACTTAGTGTAGCATATTAATTTTAAGAACTATGGATTATTCCATGAATATTCTAGTAAATAGTTATATTATGTATGCATGTCTTAATATATAATAATTATATTTTGAAGTTTGTTTTTTTTTCCCTTTCTAGGTTTAGGAAAAATGTTTAAAGTGATTTTGGGTTATGATGTCAACCAAATTAAAGCAACATTACTTGTGAGTGGAAATATATAATGATTATATTTTTAATCTACTTTTTTCTTATTTTCTTAAAATTTTATAATTAGGCAAAATTAATGAATACGTAATTACAATTTAGGGTGATATTCTTTAAATGTTTCACATGAATAGATTTAAGTAGTATAATAAATCTCATACTCACTTTATAAAGGCTTAACTAAGTTTGCAAATATTATTTCTTTTAGTAGTAATAATTTTGGATCGAACTCTCAAATTATTGAAACATTTTATGTCCAAACTTTATTATGCCTAATATAAATATGGAGATTCATAGTTATTTTATGCTCAGTTTAAGGAAACTGCAGTTTAAGAACTTATTTTTTGCCTTGTTAAATAAGTTTTTAGAATAAATAAATTGAGGAAATGAGTGGTGATTTATTTATAATAGAGCATTTGTGATAGCTTTTAACTATGCACAAAAATCATTTGGTATATGTAGATAAAGTAACATGCTTGTGCTGAAAGTAGATATTACATTGAAAACTTCTTGTCTGCTATAGTTTGCTATATATATAACCTTTACCAAAAGAGAATAATTGAGTTTATTTATAAATAGCTTATGAGTATTTTTTTTCTTTCAAACAAAATAATTTTATTTCTGTTAATTGTTGTTTCTCTAATGGCTGGATATTGGCAGCTAATTTTTTTTTTCTTTTCCATGTATTCATATGCAGATTTGATCAATGTGTTTGAAGTGTTTATTTGTCAACTTCACTTATATCCTAACCCATATAGTCTATTGAATGGAGAAGCTGCTGGTGTGATAACGCAATTATACTACTGATATTCAAAGAGTGAAGGGAAACCATCCTTCTCAATTTAACTTCTAGATTTATTAAATTTAGCCACAAGTAGTAGGCATTTGATGGATGGTAGAAATTTTTGTGTATTGAATTTGGATTATTTAGTTATGAGAGTAGGATATCTCATATTTTTGTCATTGAAGTTTTGGAATTTGTAATATATACTAATAATATTTAAATGTAAAATGAAAGATTTTGTGATATAAATCAATTTCTTTTTGTTATTTTGTGGTGCCTTTTAATTTTACCAATAAATCAATAGGCAATGATCCAATTCAATTTTTTATTTTTTAAAATAAATTAACTATTGATGCCATGGTAATAGTAATTATAGACACTAATAAAATATCAATAACTACTAATACTATGGTGTCATAATATCGGTGATACTGTGGTAATAGTAATCACTGACACCACTTACAAGTGTCACTATTTTTCTTACTCCCAGATTACTGACACAATTAACAAGTGTCAGTGAAAGTAATTTCTGACACTATTCTAAAGTCAGTAAAAACCATTTTTCTAGTAGTGTTATTTTTCTTTTTTCAAGTCATGAAGCTCTATTGAGCAGCCGTTTCAGGGTTTAGATTTTAGTTTTGGTTTTAATTGATTCATGAATTAATAAAATGTTTTTACTATTTTAGAGTAGTATTTTTTATGTTGCATCATTTTTATCAACATATCTTTATTAGGGTTGGATTTGTACTTTGTCCTAAATAAGTTGTACTAGGTGTATATTTGACATTTCTTTTTAAAAACAAAAAAAATGTAGATGCTTTGTAAATATTTGGCTTCACATTTTGGTGAGAAAAAATCCCACATGGAAAATTTAGCAACTCCTTCGCCTTTGATTAACCTGTACATATGTGGATTGTTTCTTAAGATTAGCATGTAGAAAAATCAATTAAGAAAAGCTTATTAATTATAAGCTATCTAAAAAGTACTTTATTTAGTTCACAATTTTTTGTTATCCATTTATTTTATAACACATTATCAGCACGATAGCTGATTGTGGGCAGTTTAATTTTTATTGCTTATGTTTATTATGTCTTATCATTATGTTTTATATTGTGAGTTTATTATTCATGTCAATTTAATTATTTTTTGTTTATAATAATTTTAATGGCTGATTCTATAATACCGCTTATATTGTTATTACCTTATTAATATGTTATTATTTTGTTAAGAATGATTGTTTAATTATTTGTCTTTCAATATTGTTGTTGTAACCTAAAGTTTACAATATAAATGAGGTGGTGAGAATGTAAAATTCTAACCTCATTAAAAATCAAAACCTGAAATTCTAAGTTATGATTTTAAAATTTAGGACCTGAAATTTTGAATATATGCATAAAGTTTATATATATTTCATAATTTGTGGTTTTGCTTATGTTCAAATATCTTATATTTATATTATAATACTTATTTTTCCTTTGATTACTATAAAAAGCTTTTGAAAAATAGCAAATCTCACAAATCTGCAAATCCCTGCTCCTGGAGTTTCTGGAAGAAACTATCTTTCTTGGGTGTTGAATGCAAAAATGCACCTATAAGTTATGGGCCTGGATGACACAATAGTAGAAGAAAATAAAACATCTTTGTAGGAAAAATCAAAGGCTGTGATTTTCCCCTGCCTCCATTGCACATGAGAGCCTGAAAACTCAATATCTAAGGATCCATTAAATAACCTCAAGGAAAGATTTTACCACCAAAGGGATATTTTCCTTTAAAATGCCAAACATAAGTGGTTAAACTTGATGTTCTAGGATTATGCAAGAGTCTCTGATTACAACTCTGCTCTATTCTGCATGACCTCATAATTGAAATTGTGTGGTGTAAATATTACTAATAGAAGTACGCTTGAAAAGACACATAGAAGTACGCTTGAAAAGACACTCTACTTTTTATGCATCAAACATTGTCCTACAATAACAATATCAAGAGTGTCGATAAAGAAAATACTCTAAACTAATAACATTTCTTTTAGTTATTGAAAAACATAATGAGCTCCTGATGAAAAATCATGAATTACGTCTAATTAGCTCTCAAGCATTCCCAAAAGCAAGTGAAAATACACATACTGATAGTAGATAATTGAGGAGGCAAAAGAGGCCGTAGTCACTACCGTCCAGTGGCGGACCTGCACGTGGTACAACCCGGTCTAGTTTAGAAAAAATCATTTACACCCCTTACTTTTTTAATAATTTAGTAAAATAATAGAGTTTTCATTTATTTTCATATATGTCCCCAACTCAACTACCCTTACATTTTCATCAATTTAGTATAACAATAGAGTTTTCATTTTATATTTAAATATATCCCTAACTCAATTACCCATATGTTTTCATTAATTTTATATAATAATAGAGTTTTTATTTTATTTATAAATGTGTCCCTAAGTCAATTATATTATTTTCAATTGAAATTAGTGACTTATTTTATAAAATGATTAAATTATATATTTATTGAATAGATTGAAAACATTAGGGTGTTAAAATTTTATTACTGCTTTAATTTATTTTAAAAAGCTTCTAATTAAAAAATATATATGTCAATGTAATATAACATCATCACTAGACTTAAAAGTACTCACAGAAATAACATATAGTAACAATTATCAATATTTTCATAAAATTTTAATGTGAATTTTCAGATTTTATTTATTAGTTATATTAACTAAGAGGACAAGTTAGAAAATAAAATTTGAGTATTTTAAGAGCTTTTAATAGAAGAATCATCAACTTCTAGTTCTTTAAAGAGAGACAGAGCATCTGACAAAGAAACAACTGCACCCAAATATCTTTTTGTTGAATTGAGTTTAGTTTAGTTTATTATTGAAACTTTTGATTAAAAATACTTTTACAATTTGAAAGGATGAATAAATTTTAATTATTTAATTTATTAAGTCTGGTAATTTAGTACTTCACTTCAAGCATAAAAGTTTTACTTTCAATTTTTAATTGATTGTAATTACATGTATTGATCTATTTTAATTTAAAATTCTTAATTGATTTTTTAATCCTTATATAATTACAAGTTATTATAGGTTGCAATGTCAAATTCTATAATTAAAAAATAATTTCATATTTGAGTTGTCTTTTGTTTTCTACTCTTTTTTTATAATTATTTTTGTTTATAGTACATATTTAGAGAGATAAAGTTCTTGGTATTCCTCCTTATTTAATATATTATTTCTACTTATAAATTTTTATGTTCGCTTTAAAACATAAATTTTAAAATTTAGCCCGGGATAATATTAAATTCTGGATCCGCCCCTGCTACCGTCGTAGTGGTTACAGGCATGCAGGACAGTTGAACAATAAAAATGGATGCCACAGAAGTGGAACGTCTATGAGAGACATAGTAAAGAAGATGGTTCAGAAAGAAAACAAGACTAGATATGATAACGAAGAAATTTGTTATTGATGTGGAGGAAAAAAGTCATTAATCACGTACCTGCAGTACGAACAAACACTTAGTAGACCTCTACCATGCATCCAAGAAGAGGAAAAGAAAAACTAAGACTACTTTAGTCGATAACTGAAATACTGTTGATTTGACTCTTCTTAATGTGTTTGAGGATATAAAGGGGGAAAATTATCACTTAATCAGTGATAATGTGATGTACTTAATATTTATATTTAATTCTGATGTCTAACGTGAACCTTTGTTTAATGAAAGGTTATGGATTTTAGAAATAAAATTACCTATTTTGGAAACGAGAGCTGGGGAGGTATGCTTGGTTGATAGTGCAACCACAAGTACTATTCTCCGAGATCAAAATATTTCTTGGAGACAAAATTACTTAAATGAAAAGTAAATAATACATCTGGTCCTACAGACTTGATAGTAGGGTCCAGAAGAGCCATACTCTTGTTGATAAGTGGAACAAAATTAATCATCCAAAATGCTTTGTATTCAACAATATCCAAAAGGAATCTACTGAGCTTTAAAGATATCCGGCAAAATGGATATCATATTGAGACTTTAAATGAAAATAATATAAATATTTCTACATTACTAAGAATGTCTCAGGAAAGAAGTGCATATTAGAAAAGCTCAAAGCATGCTCATTAGGAATATATTACACAATCATAAATGTGATTGAAAGCTACACATTGATGAACCAAACGTTGATCTACAAATATTTATGTTCTAACATGATCGCCTTGAACATCCTGGATCTACAATGATGCGTAGAAATATTGAAAATGCTCATGGATATCTGTTAAAGAACCAAAAGATTTTGTTGTCCAATGAAATTATTTGTAGCACTTTCTTACAAAGAAAATTTGTGGTTAGACCATCCCCTTCTAAGGTTGGTCATAAATCTCATTCATTTTTACAAAGAGTTCAAGGAGATATATGTGGACCAACCCATTCACTTAGGGGACCATTTCATTATTTTATAGTTTTGATTTATGCATCTATACGGTGATCACATGTTTGTTATTGTCCTCCTGGAATGTTGCATTTGCAAGATGGCTTGCCCAAATTATAAGATTAAGGGCACAATTTCCAAATTATCCAATTAAAATCGTACGTTTTGATAATGTTGGTGAGTATATATATATTTAAGATATTTGATGACTACTGTACATTAGTAGGTATCGATGTTGAGCATCTGATTCCACAAGTACATATACAAAATGGATTGGCAAAATAATTGATTAAGCAGTTGTAGATAATTGCAAAAACTTTACTTATATATACAAAATTACACGCGAGGTCATGTTATTCTACACTGTGGCATTGATTCGTCCAAGACCCACTAATTATCATCAATATTCTCTATAATAACTTGTACTTAGTCAATAACCTGATATTTCCCATCTACACACTTTTGGTTATGCTGTGCATATTTTGTATCACCCTCTCAGTGTACAAAGATAGGACCTCAACGTCATTTGGGGATTTATGTAAGTTTCAACTCACTATCAAATATAAGATATCTTTAACTCCTGACGGTTGATCTTTTCACCGTACATTTTTGTGGATTGTCACTTTGATGAGATATTTTATTCCATCATTGAAGAATAAAAAGTCTCCTAAAATAAGGCATGAATTTTCTTAGGAATTTTCCACTTTGTCTCATTTAGATGCTCATACTAGTTAATGTGAAAATGAAGTACAAAGGATAATACATTTGCAATAAATTGCAAATAAATTATTAGATGCATTTATAGATACAACATAGGTAACCAAGTCATATAATCTAACTACTAATACACCAGCTTGGGTGGTTGTTCCTACAAGAAGATTAAGTGTATAAGTAATAAATGAGTTAATTGTTACACCTAAAAAATATGGCAGACCACTTGATTCCAAACGCTATGCTCATCGGAAGAGGAGAAGAAAATATCATAATCCTAGAATCCTATTGAAAATAATGCTCGAGCTATAAATGTGCCCACATTATTTGAATCATTAGTTCTAAAAGAACTGATAGTCCCTAAAGAGACAGACATAAGTTCCTAAAGAGACAATAACTCTTGAAGAGTTACGAAAACACAAAAATAAGGAGATGTTCACATATTATACTTATATAAGGAAAATGTAGGATCGTAATGAAATAAATATCGACAATGTATTTTCATTCACAATAGCTACTGAAATTACAAAATGATTTTGAGCCTAAAACTATTGACGAATGTAGACAAAGACATGATTGGCCTCAATGGAAAGAAACCATTCAAGCAGAATTGACATCTCTAGCTAAATGTGAAGGTTTTGGGCCTGTACTCTTGACACCTAAAGATGTCAAACCCGTTGGATACAAATGGGTATTTGTGAGGAAACATAATGAGCATAATAAAATCACTAAATAGAAAGCACAACTAGTTGCACAAGATTTCTCAAAGAGACCTAGTATGATTATGAGAATACGTATTCTCTAGTGATGGATGTTATTACGTTTCAATTTTTAATCAACTTAGTAGTCTTAGAAATACTTGATATGCTCCTCATGGTTGTAGTGACTGCATAATTTGTATGGGTTACTTGACATTAGTATTTACATGAAAATTCCTGAATGATTCAAAATGCCTGAAGTATTTAAATCAAAGGATTGTAATATGTATTCAATCAAACTGCAACGGTCCTTACACAAATTGAAACAATTTGAACATATGTGGTACAATCATTTGGGTGAATATTTGATTGAAAAGGATACAAAGATGATCATACTTACTTATGCGTATTTATTAGAAAATCCGAGTCTAGATTTGCAATTGTAGTAGTTTATGTTAATGATATGACTTAATTAGAACTCTTGAAGAGCTTTAGAAAACTGCTAAATGTTTAAAAAGATAATTTGAGATGAAGGATTCGGGGAAAACAAAATAATTTCAAAGCCTATAGATCGAGCATAAAACAAACGGAGTGCTTATCTATTGATCAACTTATATTGAAAAGATCTTAACGCATTCCAATATGCTAATGCTTATTTGCTAAGCACTCCTGTAGTTGTTCAGTCTCTCAATCATTAAAAAGGATCCATTCCACCCCAAAGAGTGTGACGAAGAGATACTTGGTTCAAAAGTATCATATCTTAATGCAATTAATGCTTTATTGTATCTAGCTTATTGTACTACACCATGCATTGCTTTCTTTGTGAATTCAATGGCAAGAGTTAGATCAACGCTGACATGCTGACATTGGAATGGCATCAAACACATCTTTTGATATATTCGTTGAACATCCAACTTGGGAGTATTTTATTCAGGTCAACCATACAAATATACAGTCGAAGGGGGAGTGTTGTTAATATTTAGCTTCATGTTTTCATGACAAAAAATCTCACATGGAAAAGTTAGCAACTCCTCCCCCCTTGATTAATCAATAAATATGTACATCATGTCTTAAGACTTGCATGTAGAGAAATCAATTGACAGAGGCATATTAATTATAAGCTATAAATAAGGTACTTAAGAGTACTTCGTTAAGAGTATTTCGTTTACTTCAAGTTTTTTTTTTGTTATCTATTATTTTATAACAAGATGTATTATATTAATTACTCTTCAAGAAAATCCCATATCAATAATAAATTGAACAATTTTTCTATACATATTGAAATTTGATATTTAGCATATAAGTTGAGATATAAGATTAGCTCTTTCAAAGGGATAAATATTAAAACGCATAAGTGTTTTATCGTGAATTTAGATCGGCGCTAATTTATTTTAATTTTTATCTTCTAATATTTAATTTTCTGCCATGAATAATTAAGATCAGATAGTTGCTATTATATTCTTAATTATCAAAAAATCATCAATCATTAGTTTCTAAAAAACCAGTAAAAAAAAATAAAATCAGTATTGAATCCTTGTACTATTATAGAGTGAGGTTTAAGAGTGATGAT
>NW_006261964.1:13809354-13847741 GCF_000493195.1 Citrus x clementina
TTTTTTACCAAATTTTATATTTCTCCATGTCATAGTTAGGTTAAAAACTATGACCGAAAGAGAGATTAAATGTTAGTTCGTAAGATCGCAGTTCGGCACATGTTCTATCTTCCTTTCACTTTTTGTCTTTGTTTTTACAATTGGTCACAATTTCTGCCATACGAGTAGTGCTGAGAATTTGAATGAGAATTTAAATACATATTTATAATAAATTAGAAGTCTATCAAAAATAGTTTGAAATTTTTCTCCTATTAACATTTGAGAAGATATCTACCGCACTCACATTTGTAATAAAGAAAATATTTGTGAAAACTTAAATTTGTGTTCCCAAATAATATTGAGGACTCACAATCAAATGC
Source organism: Citrus x clementina (assembly GCF_000493195.1). Lineage (NCBI taxonomy): Eukaryota > Viridiplantae > Streptophyta > Magnoliopsida > Sapindales > Rutaceae > Citrus > Citrus x clementina. The sequence continues at coordinate 13,809,714 of NW_006261964.1, forward strand.
AAATTATTTTTGTACAAACTGACGAGTAAGGGTGGGCAACTTCAGGTTCGAATCGGATTTATCCGAAACTGGTCAAATTTCAGTTAATTCGGATTGGAAAAAAATCCATTTGATTCTCATCCGAACTTCAAATCCGATCCAATCCGATCCAAAACAATTCGAATCGGATGAATATTTCGGATAAGTTCGGATTAGGATCGGTTCGGATTGAATTTGGACTAAGGACCTTTTTTGCAATTTTTGCAAAAATTTCATAAATTCTGTAATTACTGAAAATATATATAATGTCCTAATTTTCTCCAGATGTGACAAAGAGAGCCACCGAGCATTTGTGAAATAATAGCATAGAATGAAAGGGTAATTTTTAGAGACCTCCCCTGAGGTTTGGTGTATTGATAGTCTGATAGACAGTATTCATGTAATTACAGGGACCTCCCCTGACATTACTACATAGTTAACTTGACTGTTAGTGGACTAACGAAAAGCCAAAAATGCCCTTGGCCTAAAAAATGCTTTGACAGTTAACAATTTCTTTAATGATAGTAACTATAGTTTGGCGTTAAAGATCACACTAAAACACTAAAAAGTCTAAACTAACCATTTAAAACAAATCATTGACATTACATAATATTAAAAAAAATGAGAAAAATATAAATTAAGAAAATCAACAAAGCTATCAATGTAGTGAATATTTACAGCAATAGTGGCTATAAATACAATCATTGTCAAGTTACAATCACCATTACAACCATTGCTTATTTAACTTTGATCTCACAATTTCTTCCTTCATCATTCAACATCTCAAAAGCTCAATAATTAGTAAGCTGCTTCAATAAAACAATAAACAAACCATAATTCACTCTTCAATGTATTCAAAATACACAACCAATATTCCTTAGCCATTTAAATTGAAGCCAAAGAAGAAAAGAAAAGAAAAAAAATCTTCCTTTGATATTCCAAGTTTTACGCCACTAGCCATATGAAGAAGGCAGGCTAGAGCGTAAGAAAATGCTACTGCCACAAGTATAGACCAATTGGGTAATGATACCTGCCATGCCAATTTCAAGACAAGCAAAAATCAATTATCATCCCCAGACCAAAATACCAGCAAATCTGCCTTTTGAATATAAAATAATAAGTAAATAAATCAAAGATTTCAATTCATTTAAGTTTTAAATCAAAGATTTCAACTCATTTAAGTTTGAAATCAACTAAAATAGTAAAAAAAAAAACAATTTCTTTTTCGTTCAACATAACTTATCCAGCAACTTCTTCAACACATATTTTCATTCCAATTAAAAAAGAAAAACAATGAGCCCAGGTGACTGATCCTGCCATAATATACTCCTACCAGTTACCGAAGTCGAGTATACATACAACGATCTTCATGCATGAATAGCCAGGAGGAAAGAAAGGGCGGTAGATGATAATGAAAAAGATGTGATCGAGTTTGCGGTAGAAATTTCTACTCTTCGATTAGACTCAAAACTTCTTCAAAAGGGTTTCCTTTTCCTCCATTATGGGCGGAGTACTGTTGAGATCAAATCCCTACCGCCGAGCTGTCAACAACTAACAAGGGTTACTACGGATAGCTAACAACTGCTTTGCTGCTACTGGCTCACTCTGAATGAGATTCCGATCCCTTTTCCAGTGAGCAAAGCCTTCGATTCCTTCACGTAAGGGCGGGATGGATTGGTTCAAAAGCTTCTCCAGAGCTTTTCAACCTTGAAAATGGTTGTGGGTTTCATTTAATAAGAGAGAAAATAGTGTTTTGCTTCTTTGGTTTTTTTTTAATTTATGAAATCACTAATTCACCCTCATATACTAACATTTACGAAAACGTGTACTAACGTTAGGGGAAGTCTCTGTAATTACATGAATACTTTTATTAGACTATCAATACACTAAAGCTCAAGGGAAGTCCTTAAAAATAACCCTAGAATTGAATTGATAGCTAGAAAAATTATGCATTTCTAGCCAAATGTATAAAGAAACAAGATTTGATAGTAAAAAACCAAAAACAAACACAAAATAAACATTTAATCAAAGCAATCGCATGTAACCAACAACTCTGTAATATGACATAATTGGTCGTGGCTCGTGGGTTGCAGCTGGGATTGGGTTCGATGGGTTTGGTCGTTGCTCGATTGTGTCACCGGCGTCATGGGTCACCGTGTGCGAGCCGTCAGGAAGTGGCTCATGGGTCGCGATTGGGTTCGATAGGTTTGGTTGTTGCTCAATTGTGCCGCCTGCATCATGGGTTGCTAAGTGCGTACCGTCAGGTTGTGGCTTGTGGTTATTATTAGGTTCGATTGGTTTGGTCATGGCTGGGATTGTTCATATGATTTATGAACTAGGGTTTTATTTGTTTTACTTAATTTCTTTTGTGCTTTTATTTTTTTTTCTAAAGCACTGCAAATTTGATTGGATTATTCAGATTAACCCAGATCTTATCCAATTCGATTCAAATCCAAATCCGATTTGAATTTATTTGGATCGGATCGGATCGTGTTGGATCGATCCGAACCTGATCCGATGCCCAGCCCTATTGACGAGACATTGTATAATTGATTGAATGAAAATATAAAATAATAAAAATAAATCATGTGAGTTAAGTAATGTCTTCATTCAACCATTTATGAAATGTCACATCAGTTTGTACAAAATAGTTTATACAAAACATTTATATCTATATCATTATTCTTTTTATAAATGCAATTACAAGTAATTCATCATTTTTTTTTCAATTATTGTATGTTAATTTCCATGTGCAATGTAAAATATGAGAAATATAATGAAAGAAAACTAAGAAATATAATAAAGAATTTATACAAATTATGTTATACAACCAAGCATTTTGAAAGAAAAAGATTTTACAACCATTGACTTGTGGGTATGATTGCGGGTGAAGAGGTGGAGCTAAGATCAAAATTCTGGGGAGCCAAATTTTATAAAAAGTAAACTTTTAGGGTTTAAAGTTAATATATATATATATATATATACATATGTATATGTATATATATATATAGATATGTATATATATATACATATGTGTGTGTGTGTGTGTATATGTATATATATATATACATATCTATATAGATATGTATATATATATATACATATCTATATATATATATATATATATATATATATACATATCTATATATATATATATATATATATGTACATATGTGTATATATATATATACATACACACACACACACACACACACACACACACACATATATATATATATATGTAATTATTGAGTTAAATTGTTAAAGTATTAAACTTGTAGTGGCAAATCATTAAAAAAAATCTATTTTATAAGATATCTATATATATAGGGTCCTTCTATCTTACATGCATGTAAGATAGGGATTGCCATATATATATAGTTATATATATACATACACATATTCATGTAATTTTCTTAAGACTTAGCAAGTGATAAAAATTTCCACTATATGATAGGGCGATAAAAAGTAGCATATTAAAAATAGTTAGTTAAATAACAATATTAGACAATCTCTAAATTACATTTAGTAACATACAATCATAAAAAATAATAGGAAAATAAGTAATAGAGTAGGTGGGTCAAGTAGCCAATTTCATATTTTAAATGTAACTTAAAGACACTACTAGAAAAATAGTCTTTACTGACACTTGCCTTGCGACACTTTATTAAAAAGTATCAGTAATTTCATGCATTTGGGGCATTTTCCGTGTTTAACAAACAAGTATCATAGATCACTGATATTATAGTGTCAATATATTAAACATCAGAAATCATTGACGCTAAGGTATCAATAGCAAAAAAATTATCATTTTATTTTTGTTTTCGCCTCAACTCGAACCCAAGATCTCTAAACTTCAAACTTTTACTTTTAATAGCAAAACCGCTGAGCCTAAAAAATTTTATTTGTTTAATTATTAAAGTCTTAAAAATATAAAATATATCCATTGCAATCTAACGCCGCCTCTCTCATGAAGTCTCTGAAAATTAAAATTGAGAGAAAACAAAACTTCTCTAGTGTCATTTTGTAAGCTACCACGCCAACTAATTTTTGATGAGATTGGATGAAGAGACAGAGAGAGATATCTTTGGTGGACTACGCTTCATCCTGAGACGATGACATATCAGAGCAGAAAGATGAACAGTCACGAAACCCTAACGAACAACCACAAATTTCTACCCACCAGCCTTCTCCTCCTACTCTGCTGGCAAATCCGACCCGGAGCTTGAACTTCGCCTGCGGTGCGGTAACGCACCACCCTGTTGTGCCAGCAGCCAACTCCAGCGTGTCAGCACATTCAACATAGCGTTCAAACTCATGTGCCTTCCAGACCAGGGGTCTTCGAGCCTGCTGCGTACGATTAGCCAGCCTTGCAGCTCATTGACGAAACTAGTTCGGATTCCGGGGGTGGGCGTCTGGGTCCTAACCAGATCTTCCTTACTAAGAGGTTGATAAGACCTCAGGGTAAGAAAGTGAAGGAGATGAAAGGGGAACGTGGTACAGATCCTTAACTAAGAAGTACTCTTTAGCAGGTTCCAACAGAAAGTCAAGATCTATTGATGTTCCGTAATTTCTCTTTTCCTCTTTTAATTTTGATTAAAATTCAATATAATTATATTCAACTAATTTTAGGGTTTCTCATTTGTGGCAAGGAAAATCTAGATTGTCGACTTCAAATCAATGGCTGAAAAATGTGGCACCGCCTTCATTACACCATCAGCTTTCAAAAAACATCTGATGCTTCTGTTCTCTTGAACTTGGCCTCTATGCTTGTGGTTTCAAGAACGGACGGTGCCTCTTGAGTTGCGATTGTAATGGTGAACAAATTAAAGGGTACTATTGATGGGTAAGATAGTTAATACAGTATATCCTTTCGCCATTAATAAATAATTATTTTTTTATTACTTTATTGAATTGCATAAGCTTACGATCTTACTTACTCTAGACTTGATAAATATAAAATTATGGGTGAGTATTGCCCATACGATTGTTGATTTTTTTTGTGAGTACTATTTTTTCCCATTGTGGAAGAGCTGTGAATTGATTAGTTGATCTCAAGATAATCATTATATATTTGGCTAAATTCTGATACTTAGCTACCATGTGAATATTGGGTGGTAGTACCCCTAACCTTTTCGTTCTCGGTTCTTACATCATTTTTCTACTCAATTCAGTACTTCATCTTGATTTCAGTTTTTTGATTAATCAACACATTTGACGGTAGAAGTTCAAATTATTATATGGGGATTGATGATATTCGAGTTGCTGCACACTTGATTTTGAGGTGAAAGATTAATTAATAGTTTACGAAATTATGCTGAAAATTTGAGGATTGATAGACTGTTGTTGTGAACTTGGTTGTTTCCGAACTTGACTAAATGACTTTCAATTGATTTGAAAGTTTGATTAAACTAAGTTTAAATGAGAACATTTTAATTCTGGAAATTTTGGAATGAATTGGGTTTATATTTGATTTTGAATGGATTTATCAATATGGTTGGTTGTTGTCCAATTTTATTAGAAATTACATATGTACCATGTTTGATATTGCAAACGTATAGTCTAACAGAGTTAGAATAAGCTGAAATCTGGATAAACTACACTTCTATTTACATACTTCGAATCTGGAAAAATTTATTTTGATTGAACTTGTAATTTATTTTTAATGATTTTTCAAACTCTGCTGCCTCTGCAGTAACTTCTTTTGACAGAATTGTTCATTAATTTTTGATCCTATCAAACACTAGCCTAATGATATCGGAATAGCCTCAAATTTTAATATGTTGTTGATTTATATGTCCACTTAAAATCTGGAAAGTATCATTATGATATATTTAGTATTTTAAATTTAATAAATATTCAAACACCTGCTGCTACTTTTACAGTTTCATATGCAATTTTAACTTATATAGTTTTATCATGTGAGAAGCAAATGTAGAGTTGTCCAAATGACTTGGAAATTTTATTTGTGGTGCATTGACATGTCTAATTATGTTTTGTAAGTTTCATAGCATTCCAAATTGAATTAAAGAAAATCTTAAATTCAAGCTGTCAATGTTTCCTATTAAATCTGATTAGTGATAAATCTACTAACTTGCAGTACTTTTCAGGAAACAAAATGTGTCAACACTGTGAATTGCAATGGGAGAAGAAAGTACCAAAAGCATAAATCTTTTTTCATTATATTTGGGACTATTCTTAAAGGTTAGTCTTTTCCTTTTTCCTTTTTTTCTTTTTTATTTAAGGTAATCATATTCATTTTAATTTTGCTTGATTTTGCGGGATAGTTGATACAAGCCCGTCCTAGCCATTGCAAAATTGACACTAAAAAGGTTCCAGTTTTTCATATTGTAGTTTGAAAAGTCTGCAATGTTTGCTATGCTGATGCCCCATTTGAATGTTGGAGCCCCAAAAATGAATGGTTTTAGGACCAGCCGGGTGGTTCCAGAAAGCTAGGAGCTTGTTAGCTATTCTTTTTAATTGAACTAATTTAACTTAAATATTAGTCCGATTATTGATTTCTATGGTTTGTGATTGATTTGAGTTTGACATTCTTGTTTTGTGTTGGTTTGAGTTTGACATCCTAGTTTAAGACTTTGAAGGCTTCCAAGAAATGATTTTGGATGATGAGCATATGAGTAATAGTTTGAAAATTAATTTACTGTATCAAATATATACTTAGTGTAGCATATTAATTTTAAGAACTGTGGATTATTCCATGAATATTCTAGTAAATGGTTATGTTATATATGCATGTCTTAATATATAATAATTATATTTTGAAGTTTTTTTTTCCCTTTCTAGGTTTAGGAAAAATGTTTAAAGTGATTTTGGGTTATGATGTCAATCAAGTTAAAGCAACATGACTTGTGAGTGGAAATATATAATGATTATATTTTTATTCTACCTTTTTTTATCTTCTTAAAGTTTTATAATTAGGCAAAATTAATGAATACTTAATTACAATTTAGGGTGATATTCTTTAAATAGTCCACATGAATAGATTTAAGTAGTATAATAAATCTCATACTCATTTTATAAAGGCTTAACTAAGTTTGCAAATATTATTTCTTTTAGTAGTAATAATTTTGGATCGAACTCTCAAATTATTGAAATATTTTATGTCCAAACTTTATTATGCCTAATATAAATATAGAGATTCATAGTTATTTTATGCCCAGTTTAAAGAAACTGCAGTTTGAGGACTTATTTTTTGCCTTGTTAAATAAGCTTTTAGAATGAATAAATTGAGGAAATAAGTGGTGATTTATTTATAATAGAACATTTGTGATAACTTTTAACTATGCACAAAAATCATTTGGTATATGTAGATAGAGTAACATGCTTGTGCTAAAAGTAGATATTACATTGAAAACTTCTTGTCTGCTATAGTTTGCTATATATATAACCTTTACCAAAAGAGAATAATTAAGTTTATTTATAAATAGCTTATAAATATTTTTTTCTTTCGAACAAAATAATTTTATTTCTGTTAATTGTTGTTTCTCTAATGGCTGGATATTGGCAGCTAATTTTTTTTTTCTTTTCCATGTATTCATATGCAGATTTGATCAATGTGTTTGAAGTGTTTATTCTTCAACTTCACTTATATCCTAACCCATACAGTCTATTGAATGGAGAAGCTGCTGGTGTGATAACGCAATTATACTACTCATATTCAAAGAGTGAAAGGCAATCATCCTTCTTAATTTAGCTTCTAGATTTATTAAATTTAGCCACAAGTAGTAGGCATTTGATTGGATGGTAGAAATTGTTATATATTGAATTTGGATTATTTAGTTATGAGAGTATGATATCTCATATTTTTGTTATTGAAGTTTTGGAATTTGTAATATATACTAATAATATTTAAATATGAAATGAAAGATTTTGTGATATAAATCAATTTCTTTTTGTTATTTTGTGGTGCCTTTTAATTTTACCAATAAATCAATAGGCAATGATCCAATTAAATTTTTTATTTTTTTAAAATAAATTAACTAGTGATACCACAGTAACAGTAATCATAGACACTAATAAAATCTCAATAACTACTAACACTATGGTGTCATAATATCGGTGATACTGTAGTAATAGTAATCACTGACACCACTTACAAGTGTCACTATTTTTCTGACTCCCAGATTACTGACACAATTAACAAGTGTCAGTGAAAGTAATTTCTGACACTATTCTAAAGTCAGTAAAGACCATTTTTCTAGTAGTGAGAGCTCCTTTGGCCAATGTGAGTACAGTAGTTTGAGTTTCCATACTCAATTTCTCTCCCAACTGAAGAATAATTGAGTGGAAGCAGCATTTTTCTTTATAAAATGTATGAAATGTGACGGAGTAAACATCCCTCAATTATTAGTGAGAGAAGAAAATTTATATAATACTTCATAAAATTTAACATAAACTAGTTTCTATAATAATCTAACTATAAATATAAATAGCTGTACAATTGAAATATCAGTATAAAAGAAAAAAAGGGTAACGAATGAAGACCCAAAATACAAACTTGATAATTTACTGTATGGTTGACCAATGCAAAGACATTTTGTCTTTCTAGTTCTAGGCCATGGAATATACAACTTAGGTTGGGTAAGGAATGTCATGCGTCGACTAATCCAAATCCCGATAACAGTGCGCTCCACCTCCACGTCCATTTTGTGCTTCATGCCAATATATATATATATAGTCAAAAGTCTTGGCAATTTTCTTCACTGCTTTTGGTTGGGATTTGTAACCGAATCTGCCTATGTATTAACCGAGATGGTAAAAACCTCAACGTCCGTTTTTTATTCTAAATTACTGCATATAGAGGGTTTATTCAACTTACAAATATGCTTCTGAGCATGCATCTTGGTTATGACTATTTTGCCTCCAAACAAAATGTTGCTCCATGCTTGCATGTTGGTGATTATCCGCTGAAGTACTCTTCGTAAATGTACATGCGTACAAAATCTCCATTTTCTTTTTTTAGTTTTAAGTTCAAGAACTTCAATCTTAAGATTATAAATCATGCCTTTCTTTTTTTACTATAAATTTTTTCAATAAGAAACATCAAACCAACATTTTTTTCCTTCATTCAATACAGTTGCATATTCTTTCGATATGAATTTAATTAGTTGCGTTTCAAGAATATTTTACATAAGTGGTTATCATAAATAATGAATGATAACTAAAAATTAATTTTTTTAATTTTTTTGTCAACAGAAACAATCATGCGTGGTGGAAACCCGGCCCAGTTATTCCATATAAATAAAAATGTATGTTTTCTATTTTCTCTTTAAGGTTAAACTTCTACTACTGGCTAATTATGGTTGGTTAAAATTATACTCTTTTTTAAGAGTAATTATATGATAGTCCACATGGATTTTACTTAAGCTACGAGAGAGACATCACAGAGTGGTTCATTAATAGGGGTGGGCTACATTATTATGTTAATTTTAGGTATTTTCCAGACTTAGTGAGGGATTAATGTCATTTGCACAAACTAAATGGGGTCCAAAGTGTCGGTCAAGCTGCATGCATGCTAGCTGATTCTTGCTCTGAGTAAGTAGGTCTTTAGAAAGTGATTGTTTTGATCAATAAAGCATGCTCAAGTATGCGACCTTTTCACATGCAACCCAACTTACTACTTGCCTTTCCTTTACCCCATTTGAAGGTCTCTAATTCTAACGTGCAAGATGGATGTTTCAAACTTCATAAAATATTAGTAAAATAATTAAGAAAAGTTACTTCCTAGAATTGAATATATTAAAAAGGATACCTTTGAGTTTGAAAAGCTGAAGTAGGATTGTGGAACATATCATTATATTTTGGCGTAAAATGTATGCATATGCACATGGCTTAGATAATGACATCCCATAGTATTTGTGTATTTATAGGGTAACATGACCTTTTTATGTATTTGAAAAAGAATGAGAGAATTAAAGTGATGATCAAATGTACACACATATATATATTGTGTACGTTATAATTCTAATAGAAGAAAATATTGTAAAACTTATTATACATTTGTAAAGATAAAGCGTCGGAAAATTATGCTAAAATAATTGTATTGGGATGATGGGTACTGACAATGGAAAGATCATGCGAATGATATGTGTGATCATTTATGTTTCAAGCAATCATATGGTGCAAGTTATTATTCTATTAAAAGCCTTTTTGAAGTTTGGATAAAGTTATTGAGAAGCATTCATTCTCATGATTCTAGAGATTGATTTCATTAATACGTGATTCATCTGTGTAACAAAATCATTTTGGACTCAAAAGTTTGCAGTTTTTCTCCTTTTTTTCTCTGTGGCTATCTGTATTAGAATTAATTGTTGGAGAAGTGGAAGACTGAAAAAATCAATTGAAATTAGAAATTGAAATCCTAAATTATCATTATGTTACACAACTTATGGTTGTTTTTTTTTTTTTATCCCTTTTTACACAAGCCATCTAACTCTGTTCCAATTAACAAACACAATTTAAAGAACTTCTGAAGGAGAATTGATCCATTGCCACCGACTGCACTATCCTCCTTAGGAATAATATATGTAACTGCACTTTCAAGATTGCATGTGAAAATCTTTGTATTATATATGATAACTATAATTCTGATTATGATTAGAAGGTGTATTTAGCTATAAATCAAATAAAGTAGATCTATTGAAAAACAAAGACTGTGAGAAAGTTATTCAAGAAGAACTTGCCAATTATGGCTATCAAGTTCCTCATGATCATGCCAATTATTATTACGTAATACATGCACTGTGTAGCTCTATATATGTATTAAAAGTGCTATCATTATAATCAACACTCAACTACCCAAAAAATATTAATTAAGAACATCTTTCAAGAATTGTGTTTGTTGACTGAAAATTAACAGGATGCAAGGACAAAACTGAAATTAAATATATATTTAAGAGATTAATTTGTCATCGTAAGACCTAATAAACTAAGAGAAACATGAACATTAATAATTACTTGAGTATACAAGCATGATAGTCATTGATTGTTTATGGGATGCATGTATATCTCTGTATCCTTTCATAATTACTAAGAAAAGTACGTTTTTAAACGTGCTACTTTGTCTATCTTTCTTAATAATATGATTTTTAATCCTTGGGATACATATTGAGATAAGAGAGGTGTTGAATTCTATGTTTTTAATATGTAGTTAAAAGAAAATTTTTCAGTTCAGACTTCTAACCAAGGACTAAAATTTGGGAGGAGTTGACATTGGTATTAACATATTTTTATAATGTTGCCAAACAGTTTGCAATGATATAAAAATATATTCACATTATTATCAATCGATCCTAAACTTTAATTGAGTTCAAGGTCCTACAATAGATAACCACTCTACAGTTATATATATATATATATATATATAAAGAGAGAGAGAGAGTGCGGGTGCCATCATTTTTTTTTCATATATATACACACATTATTAAACCGTGTGGTTTAATAAAATTAATTTTGAATACTATTAAATTGCATAATTTTATAGTATATTAAAAATTAATTCTATTAAACTGCACTGCTTAACAATATATATATATTAAAAAAATCGAAGGGGCCGTGAATGATTATATATATATATATATATATAAAGTTAATCATCTGAGATTATAACTTTAAAAAATAAATAAGTGATTCATAATGAAGGGCATGAGCGTATGAGCTCTTATGCATGAACTCAAAATCAAGGGCCCACAAACTCAGATTATTGGCATGTGTTAGGTCCCCATAGCTAGGTCACGAGGCCTTCCATCATTTGATTTGAATGAGATTAATTCAAGATTTAATTATCATAGGCAACTCCAAGAAAATTATAATTAATAAAATAATTAGAATTTAGATATCTAATATTGAGCTGTATTGTGCTAAACCTTTTATATAATCTTCTATTATGTATGTATGTATTTATAGTAATGTACGATAACCAATATATAATTTTAAGGCTCATATAAATGATATGCCATCAAACGCCCCTTATATAAACACCAAACATGCAACACCTCAAAATCAACAAAAAGCCCAAATTTCATTTTATTCTAAAAATCTTGTCTTTCAGCTTCTTTTTCTTCAGTCATGGATTTTAGCAATTTGAGAACCAACTCATCATCAGTACCTTCACCAACAAAGACTAAAAGAAAGCAGCAGAAGCAGCAGCAGCAGCAACAACAAAACCACATGCGACAAGATGAAATAAGATTCTTAGGAGTAAGAAGAAGGCCATGGGGTAGATATGCTGCTGAAATAAGAGACCCAGCGACCAAAGAGAGGCACTGGCTTGGCACCTTCGACACTGCCGAGGATGCTGCTTTGGCTTACGACCGCGCCGCCCGCTCCATGCGTGGTTCCAAAGCCCGCACCAACTTTGTCTACTCCGACATGCCGGCTGGCTCCTCCGTCACCTCTATTATCTCACCTGACCATTATCAACCACCACAACACGACGACGTCGTTTCATCACTCTTTGCTGTCACTGCTGCTGCTGCTGCTGATACCAACACTAACAACAATAATATTAACCAGCTCTTCAACTTTTCTGATCAGTTTTCAGCAGAAACAATAAGAAGGTCTACTACTTACAAGCCAATTACGAGCGTTATGGATGCTGCTGATCAAGCTGATGATCATCAAACGTATACGAATGGGGACTTTTGTGAGCTGCCACCTTTGCCTCCTGATGCTTCATCCAGTTCTTGTTATTATTACAATTATCATGACCCTGCTGCTGCAGTTGCTGGATTAATGGGAAATTCTGATTTGGGTTTTGGAGCTTGGAATGATCAAACAACGGGTTTTGATTATTCATCATCATCATCTTTCAGTACTACTACTACTGGAGTGCAGTACTTTATGCAGGAGCAGCAGCAGCATCATAGCGGCCAAATATTTGGGGGGATGCCATCGGTTTCATCTGATGCTGTAACGGATGGGTTTGATTTCAGTTCATCTTCCTCATCATCATCAACTTATTTCTTTTAATTAATTAACTAATTACAATAATTCAATTACACTAATAAAACACTCGCATCAAGACGTACCCCAAATTAGTACTACATATGTAAATAAAATTAACTGATGACCCAATTATTAATTACTACATAATTAAAGCTATAATTATTAAGTTAATTAATGATTGGGTCATCAGTTAATTTTATTTACATATGTAGTACTAATTTGGGGTACGACTTGATGCGAGTGTTTTATTATGCATTATCTGGCGAGATAAGAGTAATGTTAATTTGTTTGCTTGTTCAAGGAATTGGAGATGCAGTAGCATTACTTCCAAGCCTTAATGTATCTGCTTTTTGATTTTGTCAATTTATGGAGCTTATATAAATTTGTGCTGATTTAATTTATTCCTTTCTCTGCATTCCAATTTGGGCTTTGCAGCATCCACTACCCTCTGATTGATTCTTTGTTTTTAACAGAGACGACTAATGATTCATTGATGTAAATTATAGTCTATAATTTAATTACTTACTGATGACGGTCAATTCATTAGGACGAAATTCGTATAACAAATCTAAACTATTTAATCAGGCCAAGCAATTGTCATTGAATACTAACAATGACGGACCTAACGAGCGACCACAGGGCTACAGGCCTACAGCCCTGGGAACAAAATCTCTTAAATTTATTTACTTATTTAGCATATCTAATAAATTTTAGAGTTAATTATATTTATTTAAGTTCCCGATAATTTATTTCATAAAGGCTTATAACAAAATTTTAAGGTGGAGCTATTTGAATGCACTAATTTTCTCTTTACACCCTCTTTTTAGTTAAGAATTTTATTATCTAAATAATTTTTGATAAAATTATTTCATTAACCTTTCTTCTCTTTCTTTTTTTAATTCCACAAATTCTCATAAATTCATTCAGATATGTTCTTTTAGCTACAAATAATGGGTATCACTGATTAAGAGAAACAAAACATGCCATTTAAAAATGAACACAAAAAAAAAATTAACCATGAAAGTTAATGAATATTAAGAAATTAATTTTTATCAAACATAAAAACCAATGAATATTAAGGAAAAAAATCTTGCACACAGAAAGTATGAAATAGAGATCATGATATTCAAAAGAGATTGAAATTTAGTGTTTAGTTCACAGAATGTGAAAGTAGAGAGAGAATGTGTAATTGTAAAATAGAGAGAGAAAGAGGTTAATGAAGGGTAATTTTAAAATTTTTCATTTTAAATTTTTAATAATGAATTTATTTTTTAGAATGGGTGTAGAGAGAAATCAAATGGGTTCAAATAACCTTACCCTAACTTTATCTTATTAAAATTTAAAAAACCTACATTCTTTAAATAATCAAAAGAGTTAACGGCTTGGCAATATAATCAAATTAATTTTTTTGGTTTTCGAAATCCTTATTTTAATCTAAAAAACAATTTGACTCATGAATTTCTTTTTCAATTCAACATCCTACACCTAGAACCTAGCGATGTTTCACTTTTTGCAAATCTCCAGGCTGAAGACTACAAAATACAAATCCTCTTCTAATTAAGTTCCAACATGTATGCTTAACTCTTATCTTTTATAATTATCATTATAGATTATTATTTCTACTAAGTTATATCAAGCAATAAATAAATAAATAATTATTTTGTTTGTTTATACAGTAAAAACTAAAAAAATATCATTATTCATTATCATCAATTTATTTTGTCTGATAATTTAGTTGCATATACAGAGAAAGACATTTTTAATAGTATTGATAATGAAGTTATCTTACAACATTTTCAAGACAAGTGTAATAATGTATTAAATTAATTTCAAATCTTGTATTTTTGTTTCTATTAAGATTGTTGAAATCTTGAAATTTAGGCTATTATTATAACTTTTATCATTATTTTTATTAAATTAGTTTATTATCTCATTACTAGATATTGATGTTATTGTTAAGAATAACTCCTTCCGAATAAATTGTCTGGTCCCTCACTGAAATACTACCTGTCGATATAAAATTATAATCCAATTAACTACTTAACTTCAACTCCTTTTTTAATATCTATATGTAGCGCCGTAGCCCATAAATCCTTATGGCATGCCCACGATTTGAACACGCATTCAATCATAAGAATAAGACGATCAGGTGTTCACCAACTTAATTAACAAAAAAAAAATTGTTTTTGTTTTTGTCTTTTAAGAGTGAGTAAAACATCATTAAATAAAGACCACATTGGCCAAATTATAAATTAAAAAAAGGAGGGAAAGGCCAACGACTATAGATGGAGAAATGAAATTAAACTCCGACGCGTTGGTGTTGTTTGAATATCTTTGCTATCGCTCTCAAACTTGGACTCTCAAATGAGGAAGAAGAGGCAGAATATATTCGTGACAAGGACATCAGATCAATTTTTTTTTTATATGATTAGTTATAACAGAATTGGTCCTTGAAAATTCCAAGCAAATGTATCATTAAAAGTGTTAAAAATACGCGGGGTGCGACAAACATGACTACCTTTAGCTACCAAAAGTACATAATGATCATTTTTTTTTATACTGATTACACATCAGATTATTGTATTATAGATATATTTACAACTGCTATTATAACAAATATTACACTAATATTTACAATTAGATATACATAACTGAGACTTACATTGTTACATTAAATCTATGAAGTACATGCCCAGACAAGTAACCTTCACAGACGAGGAATATCTCTGCTCCACTCGCATTTCGCAATGGAGAAAGACTTACAAATAAACTACACACAATTATGCATAATACTTAATTGAGAGAGTTTTGAGTCTATGAGGACTCGAACCCCTACCCTCACAATCCTTCTTAACTGTGAGAGTAGAGGTTTACCGCTGGGCAAGTACATAATGATCATTAATTCGCAAATTAAGATCCCAAAAATGACAGTAGAATGAAATTTAGACTCGGTATAATATTGTCTTGTTGTGCTTTTTAGTTATGGTTGCTACGAAATTTAATAGAAAAGTTCATGATATTTGGCAAACGGTAGTTATTAAGTTATATATAATATAACTTACAGCAACCTAAAATAGCTACATAATACTAAAAAAATGATAGTATGTGAAATAAACAGAATGTCATAAGTAATTACTTTTAGGTTTACTGTAAGTTACATATAATGTAATTTAATAAAACTCATTGGCAAACACTATAGGAGAGTCATGTAAAAACTAGTAGGGGAAGAGTCTGTTAGAAAATAAACCAACTTTTAGTGAAAACCTTCACCTAAAATTCAAGAACATTCATTTTATATCACTAAGAATCAACAATAGAATATGCAGAAGCATACATGTATCCATAATGCGCAATTGTTTTATAAAGTCATGTGGTTTGTCTCTTAAATCATCACGAGAATCCTTTAAACTTCTTTTTGCACTCTCTTTGATGATTGGATGTCAACAGAGAATAGAATGGTACGTGTGACCTAGGGACCATAACTACTTATATCGATAACTTTTTCTGTTATCATTAGATATTCCTATTTTAACCATCATAAAAATAGAAATAGCCCTTAAGCCTTTACACACTAAAGATCCACATCATATCAGATACATTAACACCTATATTACTAAAAACCTTAGTAGATGACTTTTAATTGAACTTAGCCTTATATGATAATTCGCAAAACATAATTATTCACATTTAAGCCCAATGTTGAATTAAGGATCCAACAATCTCCCACTTAGACTATATGTGTAACATTATAATCATGCTTTACGAAACATAATCCTATGAGCTCAACCTCACTTTCATTATCGAAATGTATCTATAATCAATCTAATCCATCAATTTTATCAACATAGGATCAAAATGTCATTTGTTACAACTGTTTTAGCTTGACCCATCAATGGCCACTATGCCAAAACAGCTGAATGACATGGATAATGATGTGGATGTTTAGCGTGAAATTTTCATGCAATGTGATTTTAACATGCCTATTTCTAATTGGTCTATCTTAAACCTTAGTGAGATCAAACCATACCAAAGTTCAAAGTGTGAATAAATTAAAACTTCATTTATTCAGAAAATAACCTTAAATATCCATAAACTGAAATGACTAAATAATGACTATATCATAAGAGCATTTAAAATCACAAACTCCCACTAAAACTAAATTTTTTTAATAACACAACACTTATATGAGCAATGTTCTCATAAAACATTTTGGGTGGCAATCCCTTAGTAAGCGAATCCGCAATCATAGAGTCTGTGCCAATGAGCTATTAGACAATTGTCCACTCTAAACTCCTTCTTGAACAACTAGGAACTTGATGTCAATATGCTTCAATCTTGTCAAGCTTTGGTTCTTATTAGAATATAACACGACTAACTTATTATCACAAAATAACTTGAGTGGTTTATCAATACCATCTACTATACACAGCTCCGTGACAAAATTTTGTAGGCATATTTCGTTATTGGAAGCCGCATAATATGCTATAAACTCTACTGCCATCATAGCAGAGGCTATAAGAGACTGTTTAGCACTCTTCCAAGAGAGATAGCACGCCCAGTGAGCAGATAGATGTAACTCGAAGTAGATTTCATATTATCCTAACATATAGTAAAATTAGAGCCAGTATACCCAGTGATCTTAAGCTGATCTGGCCTCTGATACATGAGCATCTAGTCTTTGTTCTTTATAAGTATTGCAAGACTTATTTGGCTGCTTCTGATGAACTGCTCCTAGATTACTTAAATATCTCATCAACATCCTAGTAACGTACGTAATACCCGGCCGCGTATAAAACTAAGCATACATTAGACTTCCTACTGTCGATGCATAAGAAATATTTTTTGCATATCTTTTTCCTCATAATCATTCTTAGGACACTAATTGAGACTAAACTTATCTCCCTTGACCACAGAAATATCTCCAGGTTTGCAATCTTACATGGCACATCTCTTGAGAACCTTTTCGATATAGCTCTTTTGTGATAATTCAAGAATACCTTAGGAGTGATTCTAGTATATATGTATGACTAATACAAAAAAAGTGTTACAAAGATCTTTTATGTCAAAATTCTCAGCTAGAAATCTCTAGGTTTTGTGCAATGAGCCTATATTTTTACTGGTAAGCAAAATGTCATTACCATATAGAACTAGAAAAATATACTTACTCCAATAAAACCTTGAGTATATGCAATCATCAACTAGATTCATCTCAAAGCCAAATGAGAAGATCACTTGATGAAACTTAAAATACTATTGTCGAGATGTTTGCTTGAGCCTATAAATGGATTTCTTAAGTTTACAAACCATATTTTTTCGATCTTTTGACACAAAGTTTTTTGGTTGCACCATATAAATTGTCTCATCAATATTACTATTGAGAAACATTGACTTCACATTCATCTAATATAACTCAAGATTGAAATGCACACCAATGTTGTTATGGTCCTAAAAGAGTCTTCAAAGAAACTGTAAAGAAAGTCTCTTATAGTTGATGCCTTAATGTTGTATAAAGCCCTTTGCTAGAATATGCATGCCTTATAGCTTTCTACATTGCCTTTCAAATTCTTTTTGATCTTAAATATCTATTCGCAACCAATAGGTTTTGTGCTATCTAGCAATAGGATAAATCCCATACGTCATTCTCCTTCATGAACTTTATATCTTTATTCATGGCAGTAATCCAATTTTATGAGGGGGTGGACATCAGTTTGAATCAGTTTGGCTTCGAGATAAACTGAAATTTTCAACTCAATTCGGGTCTAAATTAAAAAAAAAATGATCGGTCTTTTTGAAAAATAAAAATCGAACCGGAACTGATAGTTTGGTTTGGTTCGATTTCGGTTCAGTTTTGATTTCTTGATTTGGTTTTGGTTTTTCAATATTGATTCACTTAATGTTTCGGATTAATAAATTGACTTTTTAGTTCAACTTAACAGTTGGGATTTTGATTCAAGTTCGATTCAATTTTCTGGTGCATTTTCTATTTCAAAGTCTGTACTCCTCATTTTCAGTACTTGTACAATATATTCTGGACTTTTACAGTCAACAATTTTGTCAATTACTACTACATTCATCAAATTATATCATCAACTACTACTACCACATCATTCACCACCATCATTAAATTAACTTAATATCGTCCATAACATAAGTATGTAACAACAGAAAAAAAAAATTACAAAACTGAAAGGAAACAAAATAAGAAACTGTCAAATTCCCAAGTACCAAGCAATATCTAGGCAACATCCATAACCATAAGATACAACATAAAAAATAAAAATCAACCATAAGAATCACCATTACTTTGCTTCCCTTTCTCACCAACTTCTGCAACTCTAATAACTTCCAGTATCCACACTTCCCAACTTAAATCTACACAAATAAAATTAGAATAAGTAAAGTAAACATAAATGAAACTATAAAAATAATATATTAAGTTCATATAAATGATACTTGTTACTCTAAAACATTACTCAATCACCAACTAGTCCTGCATGTGCTTGTTGTGCTAACATTGGCCTCACAAATTCAACAAAGAAATAAAATAGATGTATCAAAATCATTATTTATAATATTGAAGACTACAAATAAATTATCCAAAGTTAACAAGTAATGTTATTACCTGCTTCAACAACTTCATAAAATTCAGTTTCTTTCTCAGTTGGGTCTGTTTTGCGATCCAATAAGAGTTTATCAATGCAAATGTTTAGTACAAATCATCAATTGTTTTAGGAGTCAAAGAACTCCAAAATGGGTCAAGAACGCAACCACCAATGCTAAATGTTGACTCTGAAGCAATGGCAGAAACTGGAATTGTCGAAATATCTTTGGCAATTTGAGACAAATTAGACACTATGCCAATTCAAATCCATCAATTTAAATATCAAAATTGTCATTCATCATCTTGATTTTATTCGACAAGTACCTTTCAACTTCATTTTGCCCACCATATCCATCTTGTGTACTTGTTTTGAATCTTTTAATACTGTGCAAAAGGATCAAGAGAACTAGAACCAGCACACTCACTAATCTCACTATTTTGAACCACGCAACTAGTGTTAGCAGCATTGTTTGGATCACCAAAACTGTAGCTTCCATAAAGCTTTATCAATAACTCATTAAGGCTATGACACAACTCCTCAACCTTCTTGGTTTCACACATACTATTAAAACGCCACATAACAAAATCCATTTTACATTGAGGATCAAGTAATGCTGCTAATATAAAAAACATGTTGACCTTTTTTAAATTATCACCCCAATATTTGACAAACTTTGCTATCATAAGTCTCATCATGTAGAGTAGTGATAGACGTACCAGGCATGTGATAGCCCGAGAACACCGAAATGACAGTAGTAAATGCATTTAGAAATTTTAATGAATTGCAAGTGATTTTCATGTGATCAACAGTAAAATAAAGTTAAAAAAAACAGTAACAAAGATATTGCAGCCATTCCCCCCTGTTTTCTTCTCCAAATCTCAACGAGATCACATTCGTACCCATCTCCAACCAGTTCACCATCAAGCCCGAATGTAACACCATTTGCTTGGTCCTTACTCTTGGTAAGTCAAGCATCTTTTTGCTCTTAATTAGCTCTTGTCGTTTCAATTTATTTTAATTTTTTGATGTTATGGTATTCAATTTTCATCCAATCTTTTGTTATTTACTCTTCCAGTTCCAATTTTATTTTATATTATTTTATTTTTTAGTATTTGATTTTAGCACGTTTGATCGTTCATTTGCTCAAGTGCATTTTATTTAGGTCTTGATTTTCAATCGAGATGGTACATTTGGGTTTTATTTATTTAATGGTCATTTGGGTTTTGTTTATTTAATGGACATTTGATTTTAGTATGTAGCATTGTTTGTTCATTGCTGTGTCAATTTGATTTATTTACATTTAATACGAAAGATTTTTATTGTGTAGAAATTGAAAGTTTGGAAGAAGTCCACGAAGTTGAAGAACTTGATGAGGTTGAGAACAACTTAGAAGAAGATATTGGTAAATGTCATAATATTAAGACTGAGAGAAACGTAATAGACAAGCTAAAGATTGGGATGTTGTTCGATAGTATTGATGAAATGTTTACATATTACAAGGCATATGGTAAACAAGAAGGGTTCCCAGTGAAACGGAGAACTTGTAAAAAAAGGAGTGATGGAATTATAAAATATGTAACATTTGTTTGTGGGCGAAATGGTAGTTCTGAAAGTACATCTAGTAATATCTTGAAGCCTCAGCCTATTGGAAAAACTGGTTGTCATGTTAGAGTTGGAGGTCGTGTAAACAAAGAAGGAAAATGGAAACTTCGAACTTTGGATCTTGAACATAATCATGGAGTAAGTCCGAGCAAGACTAAGTATTTCTGATGCAATCGCTTTATTGATCCACGAGTAAAAAGACCAATTATAAATAATGATCGAGTAAGAATTAGAGTCAACAAAAATTACAATTCTTGTGTTGTTGAAGCTGGTGGACATGACAACATCTCATTCTTAAAAAGAAACCGTAGAAATTTTGTTGCCAATATGAGGCGATTACGACTTGGGGAAGGAGACGTTATTGCACTTCATACTTATTTTTTTAAAATGCAATCAAAATATGAAGGGTTTTTCTTTAGTATGGATTTGAATAACGAGAATCGATTAAGGAATGTTTTTTGGGTAGATCTGAGGAGTAGGGCAGCTTATAAACATTTTGGAGACGTTACATTTGACACCACTTATCTAAGAAATAAGTATGACATGCCATTTGCCCCATTTGTTGGAGGTAATAATCATAGTCAATCTATATTGCTGGGATGCGGATTGATTTCATACGAGGACACTGAGACATTTACATGGTTATTTAGGACGTGGTTACTATGCATGTCTGGAGTTGCTCCAATTGGAATTATCACTAACCAAGACAAAGCAATGAAAAAAGCTATTGAAGCAATTTTTCCCAACATTAGGCATTGATGTTGTTTGTGGCATATACTTAAGAAGGTGCCAGAGAAGTTAAGGGCATACAATGAATATTATTCTATTTCTTCTGCATTCCAGGCTGCCGTTTACGACGCACAGAGCCTTGATATTTTTTAAGATAATTGGCATGCAATGATTTTGAAATTGATTTGGGTAGCAATAAATGGCTAAGTGATTTATATAATGAGAGGTATCGTTGGGTACCTTATTTTTTGAAAGATAACTTTTGGGCAAGAATGTCAACCACTCAACGTAGTGAGAGTATGAATGCCTTTTTTGATGGATTTGTTAACTCAAAAATGTTACTGAAGCAATTTGTTGAGCAATATGACAATGCACTAAAAAGTAAGGTTGAAAAGGAATCTTAGCAGATGAAAGGTTTTTCTCCCAACATGTTCCTTGTGTAACTATTTTTGAGATGGAGAAACAAATTCAAGAGGTATACATGCTATCTAAGTTTAAAGAATTTCAAAAAGAGTTAGTTGGGTTGATGTATTGTCATACACTCGAGTTTGTGGGAAAAGAATATGTAGTTCGCGAAATTGTCAGTATTGGAGAGGTTAAAAAATTGACTTCTTTTAAAGTTGTTTTTGAAGAAGATTTGGGTGAAGTTAGATGCAGTTGTTTAATGTTTGAATTTAGAGGAATTGTCTGCAGACATTCACTTGCAGTATTGATTTGAAATGCCATTTTCGTACTTCTAGAAAAGTACATCCTACAAAGATGGCGGAAAGATGTTCGAAGAAGTTATAGTAGGTTCAAGATGGGTTATGATGTATGGATTTCCACAGAAGAACAAGAGCAATATGAAAAATTGTTGTCTGCTTTTACTGAGGTTGCAGGCGTTGCTTCAAAATGTGCAGAAAGTTGTAATATGGTTTTGGATTGGATTAAGAACACATTGAAGACGTTACCAAAAAAAGTAAGTTCTAAAGCCAATCAACCAACTATTATTGGTCAGGGAAATGGTAACATCAATGTCGAAAATACCACAAACATACTTGATCTGGTAGCTGTTAGCCTAAAGGGCTATACATATTGTAATTTTGATGATAACAAACATATGTATTAAATGATTTAATAGATATTGTATTTCACATTTTCACTAGTTTTTGAACGGTAATATTTATGCAAGTGAAACAAGTGAAATCAAGCTCAAGACAATCAACAGACAACGGCGAAATCAAGAATAAAGTTTAGAGCTCAACGGATAAATTAGTGCGATAAATTCTTGTAAAGCCGGTATGATTTAATTGATACATGATTTAGCATTTGAGAAGCTCAAGAAATTAATATAATTAATTACTTTTCATAAACTAAAAGGTTTTATTTTTATAAGATAAAGTACTTTGTGGTTTTGAGTAATTTGGAATTAAATGTAAAGTTTTGAAATCTTTGATTTAATAAGTATTATTATTGAATTTCGGAGTTGGACCTTTTTACAAACATTTGAAATGTTTTGGGTCATACTATAATTTATGAATATTTTGGACTAAAGTGAAAGGTTTTGAGAACTTTGATAAATATGGGTATTATGTTGAAAAGGACCTTTTTGCGAAATAATAATATCTTTGGGGCCTTATCATAATTTCAAAAAGTTTTGGAAAGACAACTATTATTGGACCTATTTGCAAAGTTTTATGACGTTTTGGGCCGTAGTATAATTATAGAACGTTTTGGGTCAAAGTGTAATCTTAGTGAAGAGTGTTACTGTAGCAAAATTCAAAAATAACGGTAATATCACTGTTCATGAGCGGCTAGCAAGGATAAATCGAGCGGCTAACCGCTTGGGCGCTGGAATTTACCTATAACGGCTAGTTTTCGGGCTTTAACTATAAAAACTCAACTACAACTTCATTTTAAGAACTAATGCAAGCAAATATAAGATCATATAACATTTATTGAGCTTCCAAAACGTAAATCATCATAGATTGAATCATTGTTGAGCAATTATTTGCATATCCACTCTTAAAGATAGTTTTTGTTGTAATTTTCATTTCTTATCAAATTGTGAGTGTATAAGTGTAAGAAACACTTGGGGTAAAGAGATTGGGGAGATAATCTCTTGATTGTAAAGGTTCATTGACACCTTGGAAGTCAATTGTAAGAACTTGAAGCTTTGGGAGGCTTGGATAGTGAAATCCACGAGCTTGGTTGACTTGGAGGCGTGGACGTCGGCGGGGATTGCCGAACCACGTAAAAATCCGTGTGTTTATTTTTCTCTTCCCTTACTCTTTTATTTTTATGCTTGTTTGAATTTATTGTTTTATATTTCATTAAGGCGTTAGATTGATTTGTTAATCGAATTGTATTGCATAATTTTTAGAAACCCAATTCACCCCCCCTTCTTGGGTTGCGTTACTTGCATTTCATTTGGTATCAGAGCTTGGTTCTCTTGTTAGGACTTAACTGTCTAGAGTAAAAGATCCATGACAACCCAAAATGATTCAACCTTTAGGGAAGGACAATCCACAACTAGACCACCGTTCTTTGACGGAAATGATTATCCATATTGAAAAACTAGGATGAGAATTTATTTACAAGCACTAGATTATGAAATTTGGGAAGTTGTATGTGATGGTCCATTCATGCCCTTGACTAAAAATGAAGTCGGGGAAAATATTCCAAAACCTTCACAGGAATAGAATGAATTGGAAAAGAGAAAAGCTTCTCTAAATTCCAAAGCTATGAATGCCTTGTTTTGTGCACTAGATAAGAAAGAGTTTCATAGAGTGTCTAGTTGTGAAAGTGTTAATAAAATTTGGCACAAACTTGAAGTTGTTTATGAAGGCACGAATCAAGTGAAAGAGTCCAAAATTAGTAGGTACACTCGATAAGATGAATTGTTTCAAATGGAACAAAATGAGAGTGTGTATTCTATGCATACTAGATTCACGGACATAGTGAACACTCTAGGAACCCTAGGAAAGATCTTTTCAAATAGCGAGAAAGTTAAGAAAATTATTAGGTCGCTGCCTAAGGAATAGAAACCAAAAAGGACTACCATTGAGGAAGCCAAAGATTTGAGTATCTTACCTATTGATGATTTAATTGGTTCTCTTATTTCTTATGAGGAAGATTTGGCCGCCGAAAGAGGAAATGAGGAAATGAGGAAAAGAAGAAAAGCATTGCTCTCAAAGTCATAAAATATGAGAGTGATGGAGAAAGTGAACCGGATGATGAGGAATTGGCTATGCTAGCAAGGAGGTTCAAAAAATTTTTTAAGAAAACCGGTGACCGAAGAAAATTTAGAAACCTCAAGAACCAAAAGGAGAAGAAAGAGGTAATCATATGCTATGAATGCAAAAAGTCTAGCTTTATAAGATCGGAATGCCCACTTCTCAACAAACTCAAGAAGAAAGCTATGGTTGCTACTTGGGATGATAGCGATGAAGATTCAAGTGATGAAGAAGAGTCGCAAGAAGTATCAAACCTAGCACTTATGGCAATAGGAGATGATGATGATCTCAATGAGGTAAGTGATCCAACCTATGATGAATTGTATGATGCTTTTAAAGAAATGCATGATGAGTTGATGAAAATTGGTAAAAAAAATGCATGTCTTAAAAAGAAATTGCTAGAACTTACAAATGAAAAGGATGCCATGCAAAAATGCAATGAGTCATTGAATGAGAAGATTAAATGATTAGAATTAGAGAATAAAACCTTGCATAATAGAGCTGCATTATCAAATGAGAAACCTAGCACTTCACATGAGCATTTAGAGCCACGTGTAGATGATTTGAAAAAGGAAAATGAAATGCTCAAGAAAAAGAATATTGAACTTAGTAATGTTGTTCTAAAATTTACAAATGGGCAAAAGATGTTGGATAACATGCTTAATTCTCAAAAATGTGTTTTCGATAAAGGAGGACTTGGGTATAAGCCTAACTTGAAGCAAAAGTATTATAAGAATTATTTTGTTAAAGCTACCTCAATAAGTGATCATAAGATTGTTTATCATTATTGTAATCAAAATGGTCACATGAAATATAGATGTCCCGTGAAAAGGAATGCATATTATGGTGTCAAATGTATTTGGGTTCCAAAAGGAACCGTTGCTAATGTTCAAGGACCCAAAAAGGTTTGGGTACCTAAGACATAAGCTTTTCCTTGCAGGGCTTGAAGAAAAAGAAAAATAAATGGTACTTGGATAGCGGATGTTCTAGGCACATGACCGGAAACTATGCATGATTCTCAAGTTTCACCAAAATCGAAAATGGTGGAGATGTATCCTTTGGAGACAACTTAAAAGAAAAAATTCTCGGAATTGGTAATGTTGGTAAAGTTTCCTCAACTCTAATTGAAAATGTGTGTTTGGTTGAAAATTTGAAACACAATTTGATTAGCATTAGTCAACTATGTGACAAAGGTTATAAAGTTGCTTTTGATAAATCAAGATGTGTTATTGAGAGTGCATGTGATGGGAAAATTTTGATTATTGGAAATAGATGTGGCAATGTTTACACGATTGATATTGAGTGTGCATCTACTTATGATAAATGTTTTTCGGCATTGCATGATGATGGTTGGTTATGGCATAGAAGACTAGGACATGCAAGCATGGATTTAATTTCAAAAATTTAGAAAAATGATTTAGTTAAGGGTCTTCAAAAATTCGGTTTTCAAATGGATAAAATTTGTAAAGCTTGTCAATTTGGAAAACAAATCAAAATCTCTTTCAAAAACAAGAATCATATCTCTACTTCAAAACCTCTTCAATTACTTCACATAGATTTGTTTGGACCTTCTAGATATGCTAGTTTAAGTGGTAAATTTTATGCATTTGTAATTGTAGATGATTATTCTAGATACACATGGGTATTATTCTTAGCTAATAAGGATGATGCCATTGATGCATTTGGAATTTTCTGTAAAAAGGTTCAAAATGAAAAGGGTTATTCTATTACTTGTATTAGAAGTGATCATGGTGGAGAGTTTGAAAATCATGCATTTGAAAATTTTTGTAATGATTTTGGTATTGAGCATCAATTTTCATCACCTAGGACTCCACAACAAAATGGAGTTGTTGAGAGAAAAAAATAGGTCTATTCAAGAAATAGCTAGGACCATGTTAAATGAAAATGCATTACCAAAATACTTTTGGGCCGAAGCTGTTAACACCGCTTGTTATGTTTTAAATCGGGTGTTGATTAGACCTCATCTCAATAAAACTCCCTATGAGCTTTGAAAAGATAGAAAACCCAACATTGGTTATTTCAAAGTTTTTGGATGCAAATGTTTTATTTTGAACACAAAAGATAATCTTGGTAAATTTGATCCAAAATCTGACACTGGCATCTTTCTCGGGTATTCAAACTCAAGCAAAGCATATAGGGTTTATAACAAAAGAACTTTAGTTGTGGAAGAATCCATGCATGTTACGTTTGATAAATCTAACCCCTCCTTTACGGAGAAAGGAGTTGTTAATGATGATGCAAATGGAGACTTACAAGAAGAATCATAAAAAGAGAATCAAGAGAATGCACCTCAAGAAAATCAAGAGGATAGACAAAGAAGAACAAACAAATATGGAGCAATAAGAAGGTATTTCTCAAATACTCCCCAAGGAGTGGAGGTATGTTTCCTCTCATCCTGAGGATTTAATTTTAGGTGATCCTTCAAGAGGTATTACAACTAGATCATCACTTAGAAACACATGTGAGCATGCTGCATTTATTTCTCAAATTGAAACAAAATCTTTTGCGGATGCGGAAAATGATGAGTCTTGGATTATGGCAATGCAAGAGGAGTTAAATCAATTTGAGAGAAATAAAGTGTGGGAATTGGTTCCTCAACCGGAACATCAATCCATTATAGGCACTAAATGGGTATTTAGAAATAAAATGGATGAATCCGGTGTGGTTGTAAGAAATAAAGCTAGATTAGTGGCTCAAGGATACAACCAAGAATAAGGACTCGATTTTGATGAAACATTTGCACCCGTAGTTAGATTAGAATCCATTAGGATGTTGTTAGCATTTGCATGTCATAAAGATTTTATTTTATTTCAAATGGATGTCAAGAGTGCTTTCCTAAATGGTTATATTATGGAGGAAGTTTATGTGAAACAACCCCCTGGTTTCGAAAATGAAAATTTTTCCAAATCATATTTAGAAGTTATCCAAAGCATTGTATGGATTAAAACAAGCACCTAAAGCATGGTATGATAGGCTTAAAAATTTCTTGTTTGATAACGGTTTTTCGATGGGAAAAACGGATACTACCCTTTTTATTAAGAAACAAAATCAAGATATACTTGTTGTTCAAATTTATGTGGATGATATTATTTTTGGTTCTACTAATGAATTTTTGTGCAAAGAGTTTTCCTCTTGTATGAGTAAGGAATTTGAGATGAGCATGATGGGAGAATTAAAGTATTTCCTTAGACTTCAAATCAAACAAAACAATGAGGGGATCTTCATCAACCAAGCTAAATATGTCAAAAACTTGCTCAAAAGATTTGGCATTGATGAATCAAATACCAAGAATACTCCAATGAGAACAACAATCAAGCTTGATAAAGATGAAAAAGGTAAATAGGTTGATATTAAAAAGTATCGAAGTATGATCGAATCTTTACTTTACTTAACCGCAAGTAGACCTGATATCATGTTTAGTGTATGTTTGTGTGCAAGATTTCAATCATGTCCCAAGGAATCTCATTTGCTTGCTATTAAAAGAATTTTTCGTTATTTGAGTGGAACCATAGATCTTGGCCTTTGGTATCCTAAAGGAACTCATATAGATTTAACTTGTTATTCAGATGCCGATTTTGCCGGTTACAAGGTCGATGGGAAAAGTACTAGTGGAACTTGCCATTTTCTAGGTCATTCACTTGTTTCATGGTTTAGCAAGAAACAAAATTCGGTTGCACTCTCAACTGCTGAGGCAGAATAGATTGCTGCAGGTAGTTATTGTGCATAAGCACTTTGGATGAAATAAACACTTAGAGGCTATGGTATTAATCTTGAACAAATTCCTATCAAGTGTGATAATACTAGCCCCATAAATCTTTCAAAGAATCCCATTCAGCACTCTAGAACCAAGCATATAGAGATTAGACATCATTTCTTGAGAGATCATGTACAAAATGGTGATATTGCATTAGAATTTATCTCTACTAAAAAACAACTTGCCGATATTTTTACAAAACCCCTTTGCGAAGAACAATTTTCAAAAATTCAGCATGAACTTGGGATGATGAAATTTTCGCATTAACATCTCTATTTATGTTATTGAATCTATTAAAATTGTTTGCTTGATGATTGTTGATGTTTATGAAGTGTTTGATTTATTAATTCTTGAATGCTTATGTGCTTCATGAATATATGCTTGTTGGATGGATTATTTTTGAATTAATCATCTTTTGAATGTTTGAAATCATGATTCATACATTAAATTGGCTCTTGAGATGTTTCGGGATCACAAAATGATCACGGAATTGATCAAAACTAGCCGGAAAGCAACTATTGTGCAGACTAACAACAACCAGGCGGCTAGCCGCTAGCCACTTGGAAACTGTCCCACACCCGAGAGCAAGCGGCTAGCCGCTTGGTCACGGGTTTTACCCTTTTTTTTTGTTTCTTCCTTTCTTCTTCACTTGTTCTTCTTTGTTTCTCTCTCTCCAAAACCGTGAATAATTCTCCTCTATTTCCATTCAATTTCTCTTCATTTCTCACTCATTTTTATGCCCAAATCAATCATTCAAACTAATACCCATGCATTTCATCTTCATTAAACACTTCTCCATCATCATTTCTTCACTTGTGCTTTATCATTTCATTATCATCTCTCTCACACGTGAATAGTGCTTCTCAATTTTTTTTCTCAAATCTCTTCATCTTTCACTCATTTTCTTATTAAAATCAATCATTCAAATCATTATTCATCCATTACTCCGTCAATTTTCACTCTCAAAACAACATTTCATCAACTCTCCACATAAAACCCAAAATAAAAAATCTCACTCTACCCGTTTCTCTCTCTTCATTTTCAAGCTTCTTTTAGCCTATTTTTAATTCAATCTACATCATAAATTAGATTCATTCATCTCTAGGATTGATTTTCTTGCCTCAAACAAATCCATTTCACTCAAATTTTTTTTAAACCCAAAGTTGCATTTTTAAGCTTATTTTTCTTCCAACAATGGCGCGTGGTGATAAGTCCAAAGGAAAACATGTGGCCAAAAAGCGTAAAGATGGTCATGGCTACAATTCGGAGTTTATTTTGACTCATTTTCCACGACCCCTGCTTCGGAAACATTTTGTCGACAATTTCATACCAAAGTCGGTCATTACTCCTTATTTTGTCAATCTCAGTAATATGGAGAATTTAGAAATTTGTGATAAATCTCTTAAATATTTCCTTATTGCTATGGGATGGAAGAATGTATTGGTTATTAAGGAACATTATTATGAAAATTTAGTCAAGGTTTTTTATTCGAATATGGATACGGAAGTTTCGAATAGAATTGTTACTAATGTTGGGGGAGTTCATATTAAATTTGATGTTGCTTTGTTAAATTCTATCCTTGGAACTCCAAATGATGGATTGGAACTATATAGTGCTAGAGTCAAAATAAAAAATCCTTGGTTTTCACTTGAGAATGTTGTTCGAAAAATTTGTCGACGGCATGATTTGTCCTCTGCGTTTTGTCAATCACCTTTGAAATCTCAACCATTACCTCTTCAAACTAGAATCCTTCATTATGTTCTTCATCATGCTATAACTCCTAGGGCTGGACATGCGGATGAAGTTAGCCGTTTAGATGTAGCCATATTGGACTGCATTCTAGAGGAGAGGGTGCTAAATATTGGTTATATTATCCTTCATCATATGCTTAGCACTCCCTGTGTAGCCAAAAGATCCCTTCCTTATGCTAGTATTATTACCCGAATTCTAGAGTATTTCCATGTCCCTATAATCAAGCCAATCTCCTTGAATTCGAGGGAATTAGGCGATGAAGCAATCGCTAATTTGGGTTTTTATTGGAGGACCGATAAATGGTATAAAGATCAAAGAAACAAAAAGGTTACGAAACTTGCTCTTACAGATCATCGTTTCTTTAACGATGTCCGTCCCCCACACTTGCTTCCTAATCTTAGTGCTTCACATTGCTCACGTCCTCCACCTTCCGATGGCCCTTCCCACTCTACTTCAGCTGACTCTGAGGATCCGTTGCAGCAGCTGTTAATTAAAGTGGATTCACTTTCTACGTGGCAAGACAAACTTCAATCCCAGCTTGAAGCTTTTCAACTTCAATCTATTTCCGAGCGAGAGCGTCTCTTTGAGCAGCAGCAGCGCTTATTTGCTCAACAGCAGCAGCTTCTTGATGGCCAGCAGCAACTTTTTACCGCTCTTGGATTTCCACCACCATCCTCTTCATCACATCCACCATCTCCTTAGCACTCTATTTTTATTTTTTCATTTGTCATTCTACACTACATCTCTCCATACATTGTTGTTTTTAATTTGCGGATGATATCTTGTTGTTTGATATTTGGATATGTTATATTTGGATGATGTTTTCGGATTCTTGGAATATTTTAACTCTTTGGTTCATTATATGTTTAATTCTTATGTGTTGCTTGATGAATTGGTGGAGTTGTTGGTTTTGTTATAATTGTTTAAGCTTATATGGAAGTGTTTGGTCATTATATGTTTCTTAATTAACCATTGACATATTATTGGTCTTAGTGTGAATTTATAGTAATTTTGATGATGAAGGGGGAGAGATCATGTATTTTGAATATGGAGACATATAATATGTATTTTGTTCTTAAAGTATTTGTGCATAATTTTGAAATATTCAAGGGGGGTTTTTGTTTTGTATTTGATTTATATGTTTAATTATATATGCCATGTATTAAGGGGGGAGTATAAATGTCAAAATACATGAGATGTTTGTCATCATCAAAAAGGGGGAGATTGTTAGCCTAAAGGGCAATACATAATGTAATTTTGATGATAACAAATATATGTATTAAATGATTTAATAGATATTGTATTTCACATTTTCACTAGTTTTTTAAGGGTAATATTTATGCAAGTGAAACAAGTAAAATCAAGCTCAAGACACTCAACGGACAACGGCGAAATTAAGAATAAAGTTTAGAGCTCAACGGACAAATTAGTGCGATAAATTCTTGTAAAGCCGATATGATTTAATTGATGCATGATTTAGCATTTGAGAAGGTCAAAAGATTAATTTAATTAATTACTTTTCATAAACTAAAAGGTTTTATTTTTATAAGATAAAATACTTTGTGATTTTGAGTAATTTGGACTTAAATGCAAAGTTTTGAAATCTTTGATTTTAATAAGTATTATTATTGAATTTCAGAGTTGGACCTTTTTATAAACATTTGAAATGTTTTGGGTCATACTATAATTTATGAATATTTTGGACTAAAGTGAAAGATTTTGAGAACTTTGATAAATATGGGTATTATGTTGAAAATGACCTTTTTACGAAATAATAATATCTTTGGGGCCTTATCATAATTTCAAAAAGTTTTGAAAAGACAACTATTATTAGGAAATTCTAAAATTGGACCTATTTGCAAAATTTTATGACATTTTGAGCCGTAGTATAATTATAGAAAGTTTTGGGTCAAAGTGTAATTTTAGTGAACATTGTTACTGTAGCAAAATTCAAAAATAACGGTAATATCGCTGTTCATGAGCGGCTAGCCGGATAAATCAAGCGGCTAACCCCTTGGGCGTTGGAATTTGCCTATAACAGCTAGTTTTCGGGCTTTAACTATAAAAACTCAACTCCAACTTCATTTTAAGAACTAATGCAAGTAAATATAAGATCATATAACATATATTGAGCTTCCAAAACGTAAATCATCATAAATTGAATCATTGTTGAATTATTATTTGCATATCCACTCTTAAAGAGAGTTTTTGTTGTAATTTTCATTTCTTATCAAATTGTGAGTGTATAAGTGTGAGAAACACTTGGGGTAAAGAGATTGGGGAGATAATCTCTTGATTGTAAAGATTCATTGACACCTTAGAAGTCAATTGTAAGAACTTGAAGCCTTGGGAGGCTTGGATAGTGAAATCCTTGAGCTTTGTTGGCTTGGAGGCGTGGACGTAGGCGAGGATTGCCGAACCACGTAAAAATCCGTGTGTTTGTTTTTCTCTTCCCTTACTCTTTTATTTTTATGCTTGTTTGAATTTATTATTTTCTATTTCATTAAGGCGTTAGATTGATTTGTTAATCGAATTGTATTGCATAAGTTTCAGAAACCCAATTCAACCCCCCTTCTTGGGTTGCGTTACTTGCATTTCAGTAGCAACTCGGAAAAAAATGTCGTCCACCTTATAAAAGGAAAGAGTCAACTAATTTTAAGAAAGGTAAACAGAAGAAAAAGAAAGCGATACCATTAAGCATTAGTGTTTAAGTAACTTCAAGCATTAGAGTCATTTGAGTTGAAATGTCATTTCTCTATTAATATTTTAATTTATTTTACTCCAATTTGCAGGAATCACAAGGAAACATTCCATTGAAAAACGACTTGGGAAAGAAAAGTAAAGTTATACCATCAAGCATAAGTGTTGAGGCAAGTTCATGCATTAGGGTCATTTGAGTCGAATTGTCATTTGTCTATTTGTACTTAATTTATTAAACTACAATTTATAGGAATCACAAGGAAACATTTCATTTTCTGAGGGGATCACTGAAATCGCTACACGGGAGAGCATTGTGGTAAAAATAACTATTTGTACTATATTTTGATTGATTAAAGTTAATTTGTATTATATCTATACATTTTCTTTGTAATTTAATTTTTTTGTAGGTACCTGAGAATGCTTTCCATTCGCTGTTTAGATATGATCGGCACATTGTAAGTGGAGTTTGGTTTTTTGCGGCTTTATGTTTACTTATTATAAATTTTAATAGAAATAATTTGGCTATTTAATTTACAATATAAAAACACAGCCACTTCCACCACGTGCCACCATGATGCCTTGTTCGAATTCTTGGCCAAGTTATGGAGGAATTCAATATATGAATTTTCAACAACTATTACTTCAACAATTTAAGGAAGATAGTTGTGAAAGTAAACTTCCAAGTAATGAATAAAAGATTCTTTGTATGGTGTTTTCGTGGATTTTTTTGGTTTGTAATCTAGATATTGTTGCATATTGTTGATGCAACAGTGGTGCATATGTGCGGGTATATTTTAGATTTTTTTTAATACAGTTACTAGTTGCCTTAAAAGTGATGTCATGTACTTTCAATAACATTTCAAATATTGTAGCTTTTTTGTTAATTGATAATGAAACAATTGTAATGGGTATGATGCTCGATGTGGTTAAATTGTAATGTGAATTTTGTTGGGTACTGTTGCTGCAAAAGTGGTGTTTAAAATATGTATGGCCTGAAATTTCCCAAAGAACTTGTTGTATTCCCAAAGAAATTTTCCAAAGTGATTAAGAAAATGAAAGATTATGGAAAAAAATATTGGTGAAGTGCCTATAATATATCAGTTTCCATGTCAAGCTCAGACAAACAACCAAGACAGATTTCACATGCTCTTTGAATAGAGCAGGATTAAGAACAGAAAGAAACCACATGAAGATCAGCTACATTCACTGAGAATTACAGTTAAGTACTATTGCTAGTTCATCTATAAACAATAAACATTCAATCTACACTGCTAGCTTTCTAAGATGTCAAATTTCTTGTTGTTATACTTTCGGTCTTCTGCACATTCAATGCTCCTACAGTTAACAACCCCTTATGATCACCGCATTCTTCACATATTCACAGTGAGTTTCGAAGTCACTTTTGCTAGATGACGTTGCGATTAGGAGACTACTGGAATTGACAAACAAAAAACTATCACCAATCAGACAACAGATAATGGTCAAAATACATTTCAATACAAAGAAAACAAATTCGTAGCTTTTTACTACTATGGAACTCAGCTATCTAAAATATACAATGTTCATTTTCCAACACTCCAAACATTTATACAAAACGAAACCCATCATCAAATTAAAATTTCCATGAAAGGTCAAGGCCAAATGCCAAAAAACCGAAAACCATCATCATAGAAAACCAAATCCTCATACTACTCTACATGTCAATTATCTAAATATATAGTGTATATTTTTGAACAGTCCATGCACTCATACAAAATCGAACATATCATCAAATAAAAATTTTAATGGAAAATTAAGACCCAAATTCCATCAAACAAAACCCATCACCATGCAAATCAAATACCAAAACATAAATAAATAAAATGAAAAATAAAACATACTTGGAAGAAGATGGTGAAGACAAGTGAAGAAGCTAGAGTGGTGTTGCTGGGTTTCGTTTTAGAGTGATTTGGGTTTAAGGGATTTGGGGATTTGGGGGCTACGGAACCAATTTGGAAGATAATGGAGCTGGAGACTTTGGGGCTGAATGTTTTCATTTGGAAGATAGTGGAGTTGGGGATTTTGGGGCTGAATGTTTTCATTTTTTTTTTATTTTTTATTTACTACATATCACGTGAAAAACACGTGAGCTCATTAAAATTTCAAAACACAATTAATGTTGTCGCTTCGGTCTTCTCGGGTTTAAAATCCTCGGTACATTTATCATTTTCCCATCATGTAACTGAACAAAACATCATCACTATTATCAAGAGACTTCAAATGAATATAAACTTTCTGCATTTCATTGAAATAATTATTAACAGTCAGAAAAATTAAAATTATTAAATTTTAAAGTCACATCATTGTTATTTTCTTTCATTCTACATACAAGGCCTATTATAATTAATATATAATAAACAAAAATAAAATAATTTACAAAATTCAAAGTGCAACAACATATTCATACTGAGCAAATTATTTAAATAGTCAAAGAAACAAAAAAAATCAGTAAATGGACTGATGATTGTAAATATATCCATTTTTATAAATAATGCACCTCCTATCATGCAAACGTCCTATACTTTTGCAATTACACAAATAATATTTTATTCAATTATGTTACATTTCTACATAGAAAGTAAGTTATTAAGGACGATGAAAGCATGATGTTATTTCTGAAGATCGCTATAAACTCATGTGCTGTAAAGTAGTTAAAAAATAAATATAAACAAATAAATACCACCATACATAGTGAATAATATATACATAGATAGATATAGATATATATATATGTGTGTGTGTGTGTGTGTGTGTCTTTGTGGTCCCATTGGGATGAGAATGGAACATAATTTTACACGCCAAGTCCTGCCTTTATTTGTGGGACAAAAGGAGGATCAACTATAAAATCTTATCTCGTCTTATTTATCCCAATAATAATATAATTTTAAAACTAATCTAAATTTTTAATTATTTTATAATAAGTAACGATTAAAGTTGATACCTAAAGGCTAAAATTAAATAATAAAAGAAATATAATTAGAAAGTGAAGTGTCAACCAAAAGCCATAGTTAAAGTAAATTTTTTTAATTTTTTAGGGTCAAAATATAAGTTAGTTACTGTCTAAACCTATAGCTTTTGAAGTGTAAGCCTTAATATTAATGTGTAATGGACGTAAACAGACAATTAAAAAATGTCAGCATAAAATTGTATTTGAACATGCATGTAGTGAAAATAAAAACTATTATTGGATTATTCTACATTGTATTTATTCAAGATTTTTGTTATATTAAATTATGATGATCCTTAAAAGAAAAAAAATCAAAATTTATTTATTTACATTCAGGACTATTCAAGACAATAGGATGAGACTAGATATTTAACAGGACAAGACTAAGATAAATTTTTGTTCCAAAAAATAAAGGGATGGGAATGACACTTTTTTTTTATCCCACTTAAATATACGAGACAGGACTGGAATTTGCAAATCCCAATGCATCCCATCCTTCAATATATTTTCTAGATCTTTAGCAACTATATATTATTTTCTTTTAGTTAAATGAATCTTCTATGTAGAAAATTGAAATTATTCGATCCATTTCAACACCTGCTACCTCATAATCATTTACCCAAAATTCTATAAATTGTTAATTAATATTCCTCTCGTCTAGCAGCAAGTCATTAGGTTAAATGTTGAGTGTTAGAAAATGTATATTTATAAAGGAGAAAATCATCATTTTACACTTCAAGTTTTACTAACACCCTTATTTTTATGTATTTAAGCTTCTTGTCATTTAATTATGTTTGTTGTATTATAATTAAGTATTTTATGTATTTTAGGGGTATCATAGTCATTTCACAATGAACGAGAGATCAGACGGCAAAACGGTCATCACTTTTGAACTCAAGATGGTCGAAAACCTTAGGAGGAGCATAAAAAGAAAAATGGCACAGTACGACACTATTCACATGTATGGTACTGTCTACGTTACTGTTTACGACACTGTTCACATAGACGGAATGATGACATGGCATTGACCGATGATGTGGCATTGACTTGATGAGGTGTCACGATCTGTTGGACTAAAATTTTTATGTACTGTTGATTGATGACGTGGCAGCATATCAGTGGACCAAAAATCTCGCGTACGGTACATGCATTACATAGGATTATTTTCAACCAAACCGTGTCACTGTTCAAACTGGGTCAAACCGTGTTACTGTTCAAACCACGTGGTCAAACCGCGTACTGTTGATTGATGACGTGGCGCAATCCTGAGCGTCCAAACTGTTTTTAATCAGATGGCCATGATTTACTCAATGTATCTATAAAAAGGGGGCCTCCCCCCCTAATTTGATATCTCTGAATTCATTTTTGGACTCTATTTTCTGTAATTCCTTCTTTATCTTGTATTTTATACGTATTTTAATAAATTTCCATTTTGCACCTAGTTCAATTATGAGTAGCTAATTTTCTTTTAAGCTTGGGTTGAAGGTGAAGTCTCAACATGTGTCATGAGCTTTATTTGGTAAATTTATTTTCTTTTCCCCTCTAATTTTTGTGGATGATTTGACTTTTCGTCGACAAATAATAATAATCTTGTCTAGATACTGGCCTGGTTACACCGGCTCCCTAGTACAAGGTTATTATTATTTGGCACGATAAGCCCTTGCCCATAAGTCGTAAGTTGAT
>NW_006261964.1:13848259-13870027 GCF_000493195.1 Citrus x clementina
TAATAAGAAATATTTAGTTCGTGGTGCATGTTGATACGGATCCAGATACCCAAGTACGTCATTTTAATAGATTTCTATTCAATTTATTCTCGCAATTTAAAATCCAATTTTAGAATAATCTAAAGTCACTTTCACCACAAATCCAACCACCCTCATACAAAATTAATTCTACATATAATTAAAATTTACCTCATCGTAGGATCGACACTCGTCACCATTAATCTATTCTACAATAGATTCGTGCACTTGCAAGTTCAATAAAATTTGCACAA
Organism: Citrus x clementina; assembly: GCF_000493195.1. Lineage (NCBI taxonomy): Eukaryota > Viridiplantae > Streptophyta > Magnoliopsida > Sapindales > Rutaceae > Citrus > Citrus x clementina. The sequence continues at coordinate 13,848,532 of NW_006261964.1, forward strand.
CATTAAATCTCAAATATTTTTCACTTTTCAATTTGGGGATTTAGGGTTCGATCAATGGGTTTTACAGGCACTGATGTTTTTTAACTTTTGATTCGAAAACCAAACCAAACCATTCATTTTGGTTTGGTATTAACACGTTCGGTTTTTTAGCTTAAAAAAATATCGAACCAAAAGTGAAAAAATCAAATCAACTTCCATCACTCCATTATCAAAGTCATGGTTCTTGGAGAAATATAATGTAGTTATCTGGCACTACACTTCCTTTTTCTCTAGTGGATCTCCTTAATGACATAGGTTCTTGGGGTGGTAGGGTTTGTTCTTCTAAAGCAATTTCTTGTATGGGGGTTCTTTATTGTCTTGATATGTTATGTCTTAAACAGAGCCAAGAATGAGATCCTAATCAATGGCAATAATAACTATAAGAATATGCATATATTTATATCTTCCCTTGCAAACTCGATATCCTCAAAGAACCAACCATTTTCCGACTTGAAAATCGACTTAGTCGGGGATCATAAAGCTTGCACCTCCTAGATCATTCAAAGTAAGCAATAAAAAAGCAGTTCACTGTCCTTAAGTCCAATTTCCTTTCATTAAACCTTTAAGGATGTGCCTTAGCTAAACATCCCCAAACATACAAGTGCTTTAGATTGGGCTTCTTGCCTGTTTAAAGTTTATAAGAGGTTTTGGCAGCTATTTTAGTTAAACTCTGTTAAGAATATATGTTGCAGTCTTAAATGCTTCTCCCCAGGGTTATCTTAATAAAGTAAAATGATAAATTATACTCCTTACCATATCTTTAAATGTCTTATTTCATCTTTCAACAACAACATTAAGAGTTGGCAAACCCAACATAGTGTACTATGGGATGGTCCTGCATTCTTCTAGTAACTTAGCATATGGTCTCAAACGTTGTTAGCCTGAATCATCATATCTACCACAATACTCACCACTACTGTCAAATCTGATGCTTTTAATTTTTTAAAGAGTTGATTCTCAACTTTAGCATTAAAATTTTTAAACACCTCAAACGACTGTGATTTTTCATGGAGGAGATAGACGTAGTCATATCACGAAAAATCATCTATAAACATTATAAAATATTGTTGACCATTCCAATCAGCCATAGCAATTAGCCCACAAATATCTATTATGTATGAGTTCTAAGACTTCTGAAGTCTTGTTGGATTCAAATCTCATTTCATTTTTTTTGTTTCCCCTTTATATAGTTAACATAAATATCAAGTATCTCCTTTTATTATGAAATCTAAAGGGTTGGGAATTTTGTCTGATTCAAGTGTCTCTACACTTTGTCTGGAGATATGACCTTATCTCTTGTGTCATACATAACCAAATTCTCATTTATTAACATTTTCTTTATACCTCGTGTACTTAATTGTAGAGATTCATTAAATGAAGCTATTGTATCAAGTAAATAAACATTATCATCGGTTGACAAAGAATTGGAACCGACTAGTTTTGAATCATTAAACAAACTGAATTTTTCATTCCTAAATGAAAAAAAAAAACTAGATTTATCCAAAGCATAAATGAAAATTAAATTTGATCTAAAAGACAGAACAATAAATGTTTCATCAAGATCCAAAGAGAATCCAGTCGTTGATAATAATCTAAAATTTTCAATTGCTTCAACTTCAACTTTCTTACCATTGCCTACATAGATGTATCTTTCACCATCATTGGAAGTACTTTCAGAAGTAATTCCATCTATAAGAGATAGGGGAGAATCAACTATCAACACAATATTGAGATCTATAAATGTGAGAACTATTAAAAGGTTCTCTTGCTATGACTTAAAATTAGAGCCATTTAATATATGAATATAATTGATGTTGATAGTAATATTAGAAGGAGTCGTAACTAAATAGAGAACAACAAACAAACAATATGAGCTCTAATAACTCTATGAAATGAGAGTTATTATGGAACTTTTAGACTTAAATCAATACTACTTAGAGAGTAAATTATGTGTTTCTATTCCATTTTTGTTACATTTTGCATAAATAATCATTTTAGTCAATCTTAATAAGTTTTGCTCGATTTAAAGTAATTTGTACTCAAATTGTATGCATAATTGTAGGTTTCCAAAAGCTTATAATTCATGGAAGGAATGCTATGCAATAGGCTTGCAAAAATAAGGAAAGAACATGGCTAAAAAAGAGTTGAAACAAATCTAGAACAGTGCAGTTGCTGTAGATATTGCCGTAGCAACCATTGCTGTAGCAATCCTGGAACAACGACAGAGAAAATTTCGCGCGGCATACTTGCAGAATTGCGATCTGCAGTTTCCTAATCTAACTTATGCGCGACCTAGGCTTCCGTTTACCTTAATTTTCAACTATAAAATAAGCACACATCATAAGGAAAAGAGAGAGCCGTCACCCAAGGAGAAAAACACAAAGAAACAAAAGAAAAACAAGATTCAAGAGAGAGATTAAGGGCTGCACAAGAGGAGAATTTGCAGAAATCAATTGGGAGCCCAATCCTTCTTATTCTTCTCTTGTTTTCTCGTTTTCTATTTATTTATGGGGATGTGTTTCATGACTGAAACTTTGTTCGTTATTTTTCTTTTGCAAACCATGAACTAAATTTATTTGTGGTTTAGTGATAAACAATCTTGATGGTTGAGTGATAACAAAGAATATGCCTCATTAAAATATTTACATAATTGTTATTGTGTAATAACAATCAAATTAATTATGAGAAGATGAAAAGCCAAATCTAAAAGAAAATTTCTCTATTTATTAGATAATAGAGAATATACAAAGATGAGAAATGGTGATACCACATCACCTCCTCAAGTCTCAGCTTTATATATATATATAGATATATAGATTATTCACATATAGGTAGGCTTGGAAATTTAAAGGCTTGGGCTGGGCTTTATCAAGTTGGACAATCAAGCCCCAACTTTTTCACACCCATTTGCATTTGACAACATGGCAACTCAAACTTTTCCACTTGTTTTGGCGACCAACTCCAATAAGACACATTGTCTCTAACACGTGCACTACCACTCTCAATCACTGACAACCCATCATTCACAATTAAATTCAAAATATGAGCCACACACCTCATATAAAAAAATTACCACCCAATATCATTGACTCAATTGACAACAATCCATTCAATCTTTTAACCATTGCATCATTAGTTGAACAATTATCTAAAGTAACCATGTATATCTTTCTATCCATATTCCAATCCAGTAAACACTTTACCAAAATTTACGAAAGACAATCAGCTGTATGTGGGGCTTGTACATATATAAAACTGTCTATTGAAAAATAATAATAAAAATTATGCAAAGTTATAAAAAAAAAATTTAATAAAGTACCTATAAAAATTTAAATATTTAATAAAGTAAAAATACCTTAGGATTCGACTTTGCAAATGCCAAGAGTTGTCAATGAAATGTCCCGTAACAACCATATAACATTTCTTTTGATTATAAGCAGTCCATATGTTTGTAGTGATTGCCACCCTACTATTATTAATCTCCAACAAAAAAGTTCTATAATATTGAAAAATTTCTAAGAATGCAGAATATTTTTACACCATAATGTCATAATAAATTTTCTAACAACACAACACAGGACAATATTGTTGGAAAAACCAACAACCAACAATTAGCAACAAAACCAACAACACAGCTCAAAATCATTATCCAATAGCACAATATTCTTCAACATTTTCTATATTAACCAACAACCAACCTTATTATATTCAATTACTATTTCTAATAGAAAAATTCAGCTCAAAATACATTCATTTCAAATAAACAAATTAACGATGAGTGAGGGAAATAAAGGATTTAGGGATTTTGGATTTTGGTTTCCTATTTTGGGGTTTATTTGATTGTTTCTATGTTTTTTTTTGGTTTTTTTTTTAATTTGAATTTTATAGTATACTATAAAGTTTATATATATATATATTATTCATTGCAAAGCCTTTAATTGAGCCCATTATATATGAGCTTTACAAACTACAAGCTCTTGTCCATAATTTTAACCCCCGGGTTGGGGTTAAAGCCCGAGGGTCTGGGTCAAGTTGGCTCAGACTTTTTTGTCAACCCTACGTATAAGTTCAGCCTTGGATTAAAGATACAACAAACAATATTAGATGAAAGATCCAACAAAGTTTGCCTTTAATTAAAAATTAACTTTTAAATTTCAATCATATTTTGTATTTGCCCCAATTAGTTTTTTAATTTGCCTCGTAGACTTTAAAATAAAAGCTACTTTTTTATCACAAAAAATTGCTTTAAATTAGTAGATCAGATGAAACATTTAATTAAAAAACCAAATTATTTGAAGTACATTAGTTTTCCTTTTGTTATTTCACGAGCTTATTTCCACCACTTGATAACCATTTTAAGGATCAGGCTACGGTGCAACTGTAGTACCGTACCACAGTTGCATCCAGCCGTTGAATGCACTTAGATTGGTGGAGTTTACTGACATCCAACGGCTGGATGCAATTGTGGCACGGTACCACAGTTGCACCACAGGTTTCCCCTCATTTTAAATCTAATTTTAACAAAAATTGTAAATGTATTATATGTTTTTTCAAAGGGTGAAATTATTTTAATTTCCAGCTACAGTTTTACGTGTTGATAAGCAGACTCGCATGTTAATGGAATTCTTTTAGGATTAAAAAAAAATGAAATTTTTATTATTAACGAAATGGTAAAGTTAATTTTTATTATCTAAAAAAGGGTAAATTTTGAGTTAATGATAAAATTAAAAACTTGCTTCCCGAAACAACACCATATTTAAAAAAGATAATCAAAATAAAAAAAATGATACTAAAATTATAAAATCTTTCTGAATCAATTTTTAATCTTTACAATACTTCTTTTTATATTTAAACCCAAATGGTCAATCAACTAATACTATTTAAAAACCAGTCGGGTAGGCTTAATGGAACACTAATTTAAAAGCCACATTGACAAATTTGTCCTAGTTCGTAAAATATTACTGGACATCAGCATTACATATAAATTTCTCAAACCTTTCGTTGAATTTCGTGTGATAACTTTTTGTTGTTTTACTCTTTTTTGTTTTTTTTTTTGAATAAAAAGTTGAAAACAAACCAACATCAATGCACACGTGTCAACATTTGCCCCAGTCAACGGGCCGCGAACTGTTCGTGTAAGTGTATCGGCTTTCAAGTCCCCAAAACATACGCAAACACATTTGACTAGTGACGACTTCGAAGAAATATGCTATGTAAACAAAAGCAAAAGCTTGACCACTGCACCGAGGGCTGCATGTTTACATGTAAAAAATTGAAAGAGAAACTCGTTTTCTCTTTCACTTTCCGTTTTCTCACTATTTCTTCTAACTTTCCTTTTTCCAGGGAGCAGATTAATTTCTTGCTGCTTTATTTATTTGTTATTTATTTATTTATTTCATCTTTAGTGAAGCTTTTGGCTATATATATTCAGGTAAGTTTACCAACTTGTTTACTTTGTTTATCCTTATTTATTTTTCAATTTTTGTTTTCCTGTATTAATTTCATCCATAAGCTTTATGCATTTCATAGGCAACGATAATTTTTTTTTGGTAATTAATTTGAGATGGGGTCCTTCAAAATGAACCTAAATCAGGATCGCCAGAAATTAAGAGGACTGAATTGACTGTGATTCCACAGTTTCAATGTTGTAAGTTGTAACATAATCACATCCCAGATCGCTAGCGAAGGCGAGTCGGGGGGTTTTATAAGCCTCGAGTTTTCTTAACTAATTTTACACGTCCTTGTATCAAGTAACAACTTGAACTTGATTTATTTGGAGATAGACAAGTGGTAAATACATACTCAGTTGGGGATTTAGGAGGGTTGATCGATTTCAATGGACTTCGATGTTGGAATTGAGGATGTGGGGATAGCAGTTTTGCAAGAATTATGGAATAGGGTGGCACTTCAAGCAGTGGATATTGCTAGCGAGACCAGAGATGTGGTACTTGGAAAGGACAGTCTCCAGGGTTTTTCGCGGACAATTGGTGAGTTAAGTACCCTCATGCAATCGTTGGATGTCAAAAAAATTGAATCTGTGATCGGTTTGGAATTTACAAAGGCAGCTCTGGAGACCCTAGGTGCTCAGCTCAGGGAAGCCCACAACATCATCGACGATTACAAATCCAGAAGCCGCCTACGTCTCTTACTTCAATCCAACTCTGTGCTGTCGCGAATGCAACATTTGGCTAGGGAAATTGCCATTACTATTTCCTCATTTCAGCTTGTCAATCTTGAAATAGCACTTAACTTAAAGGCCATGACTGACCAGATTGTCGACAGTTTAAGGTCAATGGAATTCCAGTCGGTGGCTGCAGCTGAAGCAATTGCTTCAGAGATTGAGAGATCCGCGTTGCAGAATAACAAAAACCGAGAGAATGCTCTAGAGCTATTGAGAAAGATTGCTGAAGCTGTTGGTGCTAGTGTGAATGCATCCCTTGTGCAAACTGAGCTGGAACTTCTGAAGCAGGAAAAAGAAGAGTTGGAAGCTGAGAAGAAGCAAGCAGAGGCACTTCAACTAACTCAACTGATGCAGCTATTGTACAGCACAGAACTTGTCAGAAGGCCACAAGATGAGGCAATTCCTACATATTGTCAGGTGTACCCTATTGAATCATTAGTATGCCCTTTGTGCAATGAGCTGATGGAGGATCCTGTTGCAATTGTCTGCGGCCACAGCTTTGAGAGGAAAGCAATTCAGGAGCACTTCCAGCGAGGCGGAAAAAATTGCCCCACTTGTAGGCAGGAGCTTTTATCTCTGGATCTTATGCCAAATCTAAGCCTTCGAAGCTCTATAGAAGAATGGAAGCAAAGAGAAATCGACTTGAGATTCCAAAATGCTATTATCAAAATCAACTCCGATGATCAATCTAGAAGGAAAAGTGCCTTAGAGGAGATGAAAAATATTATGGAGTTGCCTCAGTATGCAGAAAAAGCAGCCAAAGGGGGACTCATTCCAAAGTTAGTAGAATTCCTAAAAGATACCAGGCTAAGCACCGAGGCCATACTGAAATGCCTCTACTTCCTAGCCAAATACAGTGATATTCACAAGGTAAGGGATGTTGATTGTGAACAGACACTTTTCTTTTTTCTAACCACTTGATCTAATGTTAGAGCTGTTTCTGAGAATCACAGGAGGCCATTGTTGAAGCAGGAGCTGTTCGCCGCATAGTAAAGCAAATCTGTAAAGGTGAAACAATGCCTGAGGCTATTGAAGTCTTGTCAGAGCTAACCAAAAGAGAAACCCTGGGAGAGAAAATAGGGAATACCAAAGACTGTATTACTATTATGGTTTCTTTGCTCCATAATAACAATCCTAATCTCTCACAGAAAGCTCATGATGTGTTGCAGAACCTTTCCCACAACACACACTTTGCTGTCAAAATGGCAGAAGCTGGATACTTTCAACCATTTGTTGCTTGCTTCAATCGAGGTAATCTAATGGACCCTACATGATACCTTCCAACCACTGTAGTTTCGTTGTCATTTTGATAGACTCTTCTTGCAGGATCTCAAGAAACTCGAGCTTTGATGGCTTCAGCCTTGAGAAACATGCGACTCGATGAAAGTAGCATTAAAACCTTGAAAGACAGACAATTTATACACAATGTAATCCAGATGCTCTCCTCAAATTCCCCAGTATGCAAATCAGCTTGCCTAAAATGCATCAAGACGCTCATAGCGCACTCCAAGATGGTAAAGCACCTTCTATTAGACCCTGCTACCATACCTCTTCTGCTTGGCCTCATCCAATTTGTCAGGTCTGATCCACACTTAAAACATGAAGCTGCTGAGATTCTAGCTCTGATGGTAGGAGCCTGTCAGCATCCCCAATTTGAGTTGCATCATGGCTTGCAGGAACTCCAATCAGAGCACAATGTCAATGTCTTTTTGCAGCTCATTGCTAATACCGAACGTGAAACTAAGATTCAGTTTTTACACTTACTTGTGAAGCTCTGTTATAAATCTGAGAAAGTTCGGAACCTTATTGAATCCAACAATGATGCCATCACTCAACTTTTCTCCTCCCTAGACAGTGACCAGCCAGTGGTAAGACGATGGGCAATGAGGCTTATACATTGCATTTCTGAAGGTAATCCCAATGGAGTTCCTCTCCCACCATCTCCTGGCAAAGAAACTGCCATCAACACTGTAGCAGCCATTTTCACATGTTCTCCGGACGTGGAAGAAAGGTCCCTTGCTGCTGGAATCATCAGCCAGCTTCCCAAAGATGACATATATGTTGATGAAGTACTCTGCAAGTCAGAAGCATTAAAAGCCATTCATGAGGTGATTTGTAGCATGGATGGGAGACATAATGGGATCAGGACACCTGCCTGTCAAGATGCCTCTCTGCTCGAGATTGCACTGGCAGCACTATTGCACTTCACAGATCCCACCAAACCTGAACTTCAGAGGCAAGTAGGAAAGCTTGAAGTGTATCCATCACTGATTAGGGTGCTCTCCACAGGCAGTTCATTAGCCAAGCAGAGAGCAGCAAGTGCACTAGCTGATCTATCCCAATCCACCAGCGTTTCTGTCTCTAATGCAACGCTCACAGCAAAACAAACTAAGACCCTGATGCCAATGTTTGACATGACAAAACTCTTACTCAGTATGTCTTGGTGCTGCTCATCATGGGGAGACCACCAGAGTTCGTGTTCTGTTCACGGTGCTGCTTGTTCACCAAGAGAAACATTCTGCCTTGTCAAGGCAGATGCGGTGAAGCCATTGGTACGAAATTTGAATGATATGGAATCTGGTGTCACCGAGGCTGCACTTACGGCACTTGAAACATTGCTAGCAGACCACAGCACACTGTCTCATGCTATAGCTGTCATTGTAGACAGCCAAGGTGTGTTGGCCATCCTACAGGTCCTGGAAAAGGGTTCCTTATCTGCCAAAACCAAAGCCCTGGACCTCTTCCAGATGATCCAAAAGCATACACGGATCACTGATACATTATTACAAAGGTCCGAGAGGATCCTCATCCAGCTTCTCGACGATGATGCACTCAAGAAGAAAGTAGCTCTGGTCCTTATGCAGATGAACATCATCCCACATCAGTCATCCTACTTCTAAATTGGTTTTGATTCTGTAAATAGGATAAATTTGAGCTTGAAAGGTAACTATGTGGAACCTCATAAAGAATCCATAAGAACTTTAATAACATACTCTTTGAAAAAAGTTGACCATTAGGATGATGCCTCGGAAGAATATGAACAAATTGGGCAGAGTTCATGATGAGTTGTTGATTTCTTACTGCTTCCAAATCGGAAAATGCCCAACTGGCTACTTATTGAACTGAATGTTGCACATACGCAAGCTACTGGGGTTAAGTTTCACGATAATGTTGTACATGTAAATTTCCCAAAACTCTTTCATTCTGAAGTTAATTCATAGCTTCAACAATGTCAAACATCGTCCATGTGTATAATCGGTATAGTTAGCTTTATTTTCAAGCTTCACTGAATGTAACCAGAATGCCAACTCCTCAGATGTAGTATGGTGAGATAGCAGTCATTTGTTTCAAGGTCCATTTTGTATGAAAACTACATAACAATTATTTGATAGCATGCAGACCATTAAAATTTTCATTCAAAATCTCTCTTTCATCGATAGTTTAAACAAGTCCCGTGAATATGGTTCTCTCTTTTCTGCAATTGCAGCTCTGCTAAAATTGACTCTTCACAAAGAATGATTTTTAGCACATTCATTATTAAAAGTTTTCAGAATTTCATATTTCAAACATAAGAAAGTATTGGCAGACTAATGCCTTCATTTGAAAGCTGAAATCAGGACACTTGTATATTTCTAAAGCCACCAGGGTTTAAATTCTTAAAAAAATAAAATAAAATAAATAAAATTACTTGTATACTGCATCTTTGCTTTGCAAAGAAGAATTCAAAGCTTTCTCTAGTTTCTATCCAATCTTTTTGTAAACTGATTTCCTATAAAAGCTACTATGGATGCCAAGTGTTGCGTCGATTACAATGCTCTAGTGTCAGCCAGACAAGTATCCTTCCCTTGCTCTTTATAAGCAAACTCCCCGGTTTATAACTTGTAAACGCAATTCAACATTTCAAAATAAAATTTGAAATAATAATAATAATAATAATAAAATAATTTCACCCAAATTCTATCTGGGAAAAATGGCTTGCAGGGCAACTGTAAGTTTTCAGAAACATACTGTTTAATCACCAGCAATGGCCAATACGGTGGTTGATGATTGACGATGTTAATTCATTTGCAGGTTTATTGGAGATCAATGCTGATTGGCTTGGGTGGAAACCGCTCATTTGCTACATCAACTACTCCCAAGATGAAACACTTTGCACAAACTGCAGAAGCTGCTAATGGAAATCACTCTTACTCCAAGTTAGTCAATAAACACTACTCTATTAGTTAATAGTTTTAAATTCTGCATTTTATTAGACTGGACAATAATGTAACAAAGTGTGCTATTGATCCCAGGTTTTCGGCAACAGGAGAGTTTGCACCTATCTATATGGTGTTGGGACTGGTGGCAGTGGCAGTGACAATAGGGACACACACAATCAAACAGCAGCTGGCTCATTCTCCGAGCGTCAGCCTTAGCAAGAAGAAGAGGAGTTCACTTTCCGAAGTGGAAGATCCAGAAAGCGCTGTGAACTCTTCTGACAAGTTTGTGAACAAATCTTTCCTGAGGAAGGTGGCTCACATCCAGGATGATAACCGTGTGCTTCCTGATATTCCCCAGCCTGACCCTTTTACCAGAGCACGAAAGGCAGACACTCCGTAGATTAACTAGACTGCAGGAGTTGATGCGAGTCACCTGTGAAACAAACCCAGATCCAATTTCTGTTTCCTATACATGGTTTCTTATAGTTTATTAACACGAGATGGTGTCAATTGTTAATAAAATTGCTTCAACTTTTGTTTTCCTTTTCCTTAGTTAAAAGCTTTGCCTAGGCTTTCATTAGTTAAAAGCTTTGATAATGCCGATGTTAAATTATTGGGTTAATTCTACTAATAAAATGGACACCTTATTATTGTGTGTGATATATACCGGAGGATTTTGTTTCATTCTTTCCTTGTATTGCTAGCATTTAATATGTTTTCCAAACAACACGAAATGAAAATAGAAAACACAAGTTCAAACGTAGTTTTTTTCTTTTTTCCCAATTTTTCAAGAAGTTTAAACATAGTTAACAAAATTGTAAAGCTTCCTTCAATCTTCCCAAACACTGACCAAAAACATAAACAAAAACAAAATTCCTTTCTTTATAATCAGTCAATACCCTACATCTGAACAAATGACCGTGAAAGGGTCACCAATTAGGCACTAACTGCTAACCCCAAGGCCCTTTATCAACCAACCTCTCCTCATATGGGGCTTTCCTCATTTGGGGTTTTTTGATGGAGGATACCGAATTGCCATTACGAATTCGCCAAATGTCCCTATAGGATATAATCAGCCGAATTTGATGCAATGATACATGTACCAACATCAAATACTTGCAACTCGTCTAGTTTACAACAATTTTTGTAACAATGTTCACAAGTTTTTCATTATACTTGCTACGTTTGTGTTATATATAACTAAAGTTATGGTATAAATTTGTAAATGTAATAAAAAATTTTGACCAATAACAAGGGAAAAAAAACTTATATGGCGGTAACATTAACCAGATACACCTATCAAGGTAGTTTCTCCCCCAAAGCAAACTTCTTGTTCTTTCAGAAATGTACGAGGCTTCTACTGATTCTTTTGGAAGGTATATCTAAATAAAAACAAAAGTAAGCATCCACGTAGAAAATAATAACAATTGCCAATCTAACAGTGGTAAGGACAAATGAACCAAGCTTTTAAGCACTCTCTCTGAAGATGAGAGAACTCACAAGTCAGCAAAACTTTGCAATATTCATTTATAATCATTTCTGCGACACCATTTTAGATATTTAATGATTGAACAACCATCAAAAACTGCCAAACAGCATAGTAACAACCACAGAAGCAAATTCTGAACCCATCACGAAGAATACTAACTCAAGTATGAAGCACATAAGCAGGATTTATAAATATCTTGTTGCTATGATGGTTCCAGAAACTAGAAGACAACGATGAATGCAAATACTGAACATGAAACAATTGCATCTACATGACCTGTGTCTGTTTTCCCAGCAAAACAACACAGTATATAATTAGAAAATTCAACTTTAATATGAATTCATAGGAAGAGAGCGAACTAAAGTTACACTGCTAATTTGAGCTTATCTAACCACACAACATATCACCAGAGGATAGAAATTTGTATAAAGGTGTCAGTCACCAGTCACCATGCATAAGACCAGCTCTTTAATAATATTTCATTTGGTCATTTCACAAACAAGTTTTAAGTTCAACTATTGTATAAATAATCCAACAGCTTACCAATCGAAATTTCATGAAAGTATGACTTAGTCAGGATCTACATCATATCAAGCGTCTGGCGATACATCCATATACCTGGCTACATTGAAGCCAGCTAAACCATGCTAAAAAAGTTAACACATTCATAAAAGCAATATCAAGAATCCTCGGAGTAACGTTTATCACATTATAATCGAGGAGTAAGTTACTGAAAACATAAAATAAGTAAGAAGCCCATGCTTTGAGATAATATCAGAATTTCAAGTGAACTACTTATGTAAGCATAAAAGAGGGAGGATTGAAATTTCGTGAAAGCAAGACATAAGCCTCTGACAAGACGTCCAGACAGTGGCCAAAATGAAGCCAACTAACCCATGCTAACAAAGTTGGCATGTTCACATACGCAGAATCAAGCAATAATGTCAAACACATCAAAATAGGGGAATTTGTTGCCGAAAACATAAAATAATAAAAAAATCCATCTTTGAGATAATATCAGATAATATCAGCATTTAAATTGAACTAGTTATGTAAGTATAAAAGGAGAGGTCAATGATACATCCTTGATAATATGATTATCAAAACCTTCCTATTCAATAAACAATCAGGAAGGTAGAAACTTTACTGCAGCGCAACATGTAAGAATATCCACTTTCAGAAAGGCAGAATACAGATAGTCTTACTCCAAATAATCACTCCTACCCACTGCAGCAAGCAAAAAGTAATCAGGTCCTAACAGAGAATTATATAGCCAAAAACGTTTGAGCAAGCCCTTTTTGACAGTTTCTTTCAAATCATCATATTCCTCAATGAGCAAAAACAGTGTCATTGCGCCTAGGAGGTCTGTCAGGGATTGTTCCCGGCTTGAACTTTGAAGCCTCATGTTTAGCCAATTCTGGAGGCACAGGACTGTTACTCTGGATAAGCATCTGCTTGAGATCATAAAATACATCAGTATCATGGAAGGTCAAGAATGTTGTAGCCACACCAGTCTTCCCAGCACGGCCTGTTCGTCCAATACGATGAGTATACATTTCGATATTCCCAGGCATATCATAATTGATGACATGGGCCACATCAGGTATATCAATCCCACGCCCGGCAACATCAGTGGCAACAAGAACATTGTACCTCTTGGTCCTAAACCCTTCAAGGCTAATTTCTCTCTGCTCCTGCGACTTCCCACCGTGCAGAGTAGTAACACGATAACCTAACTTATCCAGATTTTTTGCAACCATGTCTGCGTTCTTCTTAGTGTTAACAAAGACAATTGCAGTCTTATCTCCAAGCTCGTCAAGCAATCTCTGCAGTCTTGAAAATTTCTCAGATTCTTTCATCATTACCACATGTTGCGATATCAGTTCAGTAGCCTTGCCAGCAGTGCCAATTGTGACCACCACAGGATTTCTCAAATACTTCCTAGCAAGCCTTTCCACAGCAGGAGGCATAGTAGCACTAAACATATAAGTAGTCCTATATATCCTTTTCTCATCAAGCTCCTCATCTTCATTCTCTGGCTTTAAATTACTAGAAGGCATTGCATCCAGCACCCCTACAACTTGCGGCTCAAAACCCATATCAATCATCCTATCAGCCTCATCCAGAACAACATAATTACATTGATTCAAAACTGCATACCGCCTCTCCAAACAGTCAATCAGACGACCTGGTGTAGCAATCACAACCTCACATCCTTGCCTAATCCTGAACCCTTGTTCCTCAATAGACTGTCCACCGACAATAGAAACGACTTTAATACCCAAATAGTGAGCAAACTTAACAGTCTCCTCCTCAATCTGCTGAGCAAGTTCACGAGTAGGGGCCATTACAACAGCATAAGGCCCCTCAGCCTCATTCTCTTCACTTATAGGCGGTAATCTAGAAATATAAGTTAACATAGGCAATACAAAAGCAGCAGTTTTACCAGAACCAGTCTCCGCAATCCCAATAACATCTCTCTGCTGTAAACCCAACGGAATGGCAGCCATTTGAATGGGCGACGGATTCTTGTAACCAACTCTCTCAACTGCTCTTAACAGCTCAGGGGTCAATTTACCCTCAGCCCAGTTCCTCATTGGCCTCGGAATCTTCGACCCTTTATAAGAAATGTTAAAATCTTCCCTGAAAATCCTCCAATCTCTCTCAGTCATTTCTTCAAGCTTCTTCTCAGACCAATGCCTATCAACTCTCATATCAAAAGTATCATACAAATCAGCAGCTTCCTCCTTTAGTTTCAAAGCAGCAGCCTCCTCAGGCTTCTCTTCAACCCCTTCTTTTTTCCTAATCTCTTCTCTCATCTCTTTCTCATTCTTGGCAGCCAACTTTTTCTGCTCCCTTCGATCCATCCCAGCACGAAACCCTCTCCCAAACAAAAGCTGAGCCTCGTGAGGGTTTTGATACAGAGCATTCATGTCACGTGATGTGTCCTCGGTATTTTCCCAGTCAAACGAAAACCTAAACTTCTCGCTCGGCTTAATGACCCTTTTCTTCGGCTTTTTAGATCCCAAATACTGCTCTTTGATCAGCTCCAATTCTCTCTCCCGCTCACGCTCAGCTAATTTCTCCAACCGCGCACGCTCCCTCGCCTTCGCTTCTTCTTCACGCTCACGGCGGTGTCGCTCACGCTCGCGGTCGCGCGAGTCGGAAGAGTTTCTGCCGTGGGTTTGGGGCTGAGAGAGGAGTTGTTGTTGTTGTTCTTGGCGGCGTTTTTGCTGGGCGATTTGTTCTTGGCGGCGTTCGAGGGCTAATTGCTCGCGTTGCGCTTTCGTCAAGAACAGGGGCTTCTTGTTGTTGCTGCCGCCTTCGTCCACTAATCGATTCATGTTTTGATTGATTTTTTTTTTCTAGGGTTAGGGTTTTGAAAAGAGATTCGCTTGGTTAATTGCAGGAGGGGAATTTTGATAAAATTAAAACCGTGCTTACTTACTGAACACGGATTTGATCACAGACGCTTGCACAATGCGCTGCGTTTCACTCTCTCACTCTCATAGATACACCGTTGACCGACACTCTTATTTTCATTTTTTTTTCTTTTCTTTTCTTTTTCTCGAAAATATAAAAATTACTGCAAATATTTTCGGACAATAAAATTCAAGAATACAAATTAGGGGTGGGAGTTTCTCGGTTCGGTTCGATTCTGAGGCTAGAACTGAACCGAACCAAAATTCATCAATTCAAAAGATTTCAAATTGAATACGAACTAAATTTTAGACCCGAACCAAATCAAATTGAAATATTCAATTTGGTTCGGTTTATATATTTTCTCAATTTTATAATTTTTATGTAATCTTACTATATTTTACAATTTTCACCTAATTTTATTGAATTTTACAATTTGTATTTGTACTTATTATTAATCACACTCTACACACATAGTAACACTAGATGTAAATAAATAAGTACAAATCTTCAAGTCAAAATCAAAATAATAAAAGTCCCAATATAAAATAGTTGCAAATCATAAACACACCTAAATTTAAAATCTATTACAAATTATAAATCCATAAAAACAAAAAACATAATACAACAAGTCCGTAATATTGCGTCGACATTTGATAAAACTCCATTATAACACAAGCCTCAACTACATCCACCGTCCATATCACTTGCATCAAAATTCAAAGTGAGCCAAAGCACTCAATAATTAAAGTAAATAAAATAAAGTGATATTTAATGATTTACAAATATATATATATATAGGGGGCGGATCAAGAGCCCTCTAAAATTACACTTAATTTTACATTAATTTTAAGCCTTTGGATTTAAAACATATCAATAGTAAGGATTTAATTAATTAAATGACATTCATTAATGCACACTTTCTCTCTTCTCTCATCCATCTTTTTCCCTAACGCTTTCTCCCTTCTCATCCAAGTAAAAATTTAGAAGGAGTTTATAAAGTAAATTATTTTTTACCAATAAACAAAGGAAATTTGAAAATCCTCCAGTTTCCTTTGTTAAGTTTTCACCAAATGGAAAGTTTATTCTTGTTGGAACTCTCGATAATACTTTGAGACTTTGGAACTATTCAACTGGCAAAATCCTGAAGACATACACTGGCCATACCAATTCGAAGTACTGCATATCATCCACCTTCTCCGTGACAAATGGGAAGTATATTGTTAGTCACTAGTAGAAAAATGATGTTCGCTGATACTAAGTTGCTGATACTAAATTAAAAAGTATCAGTATTTGGTAATTAAAGTTATTTTTAGCGTGTTTAACATAAGAGTGTCAGCGGTTGTTGATACCTTAGTATCATAACATTGTACTGATACTAAGGGGCGTATATTTTGATTTTTTATTATTTTAAACGGCTGCGTTTTTATTTCACTTAAGCTAAACGACAATGTTTTTATTTTATTTTTTATTTCACTTAAGCTAAACGATAGCGTTTATTGTTTCTAATACTACAACATGGACTTTTCATTTCCCTTGCTACCGTTTTCATTTCCCTCCAGCTTCAGAAAACCTAAACACTTAACCAAAACAAACATAAAGGCAGAAGTCAGAACAAAGCAAAACAAAATTGAAAGCACAACGAAGCAAAACCCAGAGCATGAAATAAGCAATTTGAGCTGACAAAAAAAGGTAAAAGGCACAAGAAAACCTTAAAGATCGAAGAATATAAAGCCCACATTAAGAAAGAAGATAACCAAAATTATTGAAGCAGAAAAGAAAGATCGAAGAAAGTAAGAGCAAATAAAAAATTGTAATCAGGTCAGAACACTCATCCTCTCTCTATATCGGTTCTTGCACTTTCCTCTAATTTTTTGTAAAGCCCTAATTGTTAATTTGTTTCAAATTTTTTTGTTCATGACTTGATTTTAATTTAGATAGGCTTGCATGCATGAATCATTTGTTTATTTACTTTTTCACGGGCATGCACACATGAATCGATGATTTGCATATATAACTAAGAAAATTCCACTTGGTGTTTATAAAATATGATTAAGAAGATGTGCTGTTTGTTTATTAGTTTTGATTTTAGGAATTGATGATTTAAAGTTTTTAAAAATTATGTATTTTTCCTTTTTTGTTATATAGTAGCACATGGTTGGACATGTTGCATAATTTAATATGTTTGAGCATAGAAGTTCCTTAATTTTGTCAAAATTTTATCCTTATGGCAACAAATTTTTAATTATTTCATGACAAGTTGACCTTAATTATTAAAGTTATTTATCATTTGGATGTGCTTTTGTGTGTCTTTATGTGCCGGCTTTTAGTAAATAAATAATTTTTTAAATGTGGTAATTGTGTTCATTTGCTATTTTGCAAGATGTTATTAAAGTAATTGTATCATATTTGTATTTTGTTATTTTTTGTGATTTACTAACTTAGGTTTTGCAGTAATAAAAGTATTAATACTGTTATAAATTGAATGTGGTTGGCAGGTTTTTTTATTTGTTTGATTCGATTACTGCTGAGGTTAAAAGTTTTGTTGAGTGGGACAAGAAGGTGTTTAATTGGTTTAGGTACGAATACATTGTCATTTCAACTGTAATCGTGTGGCTTTGTGACGTGTTACCTCAACTTTAATGGTTCTTTGAATGCAAATGTGTTGTTTGGTCTGTTATTACTTTATTTTGTGAGAACTTGGTTTATGTTGAGAATGGTGTACAATACTAACATTCCTTTGTTTATTGACAATTTTTTTATTTTCTTATATGTTTACATTTATATAAGTCTGGTTCATGGAAAGATAACCTCTAAAGTCATAGGCCACAACACCATTTACTAGATTGCTACTAGTCTATTTTCTTAGTTGTATAATTAATAGGATTTTGCTATTAATATGAATTTATTATTAATATTTTGAATTGTATTAGTACAAATAAAGCATTTAAAACTTGAATTAACATGTATAATTATATTAACAGGCATTATTGTTGATATGGATAAATCTTGGATATGGTCTGCTAGTCGATTGTCTGTAGAATATGAAAACAAAGTAGAAGAGTTCTTGAGATTTGCTATGGTTAATTCTGAAAATCGTAAGTTACTTAGATGTCCTTGTACTGACTGTTGCAACGTGGAGTTTTATGCTCCTGAACAGATAAGGGATCATTTGTTCACATACGGTTTTCTGCCATCATACGTAGTTTGGGATAGGCATGGAGAGGTTGAGCAAAAAACAACCTCCGTATGTTGCCATAACTATTCCGAGAGTCATCAATTTAGATTCAAAGATCAAAGTAACATTGAGTACATGATCCATGATGCTTACGAACAATGTGATAATAATCCTAAGAGTTTTAGGGATATACTTGAGGATGCTGAGAAGCCATTGTATGTAGGTTCAAAATATTCTAGGTTGTCCGGGTTAATGAAATTCTATAATGTGAAAGGCAAGTATGGGTTATCTGATCAATGTTTCACAGATTTGTTAGAAGTTCTTGCTGACATGTTTCCAGAAAATAACACCATTACTAAGTCAATGTATGAGACAAAAAAAATAATGAAAGTGTTGGGTTTAGATTATGAAAAAATACATGCTTGTAAGAATGATTGCATTCTCTACCAAAAAGAGTATGCAAATCTGAACACATGCCCTACTTGTGGAGAGTCTAGATGGAAGAAAAATAAAAAAGATGTCAAAACAAGTGGTAAACAGGTGCCTACAAAGGTGCTCTGGTACTTTCCTCCTATTCCTAGGTTCAAACGTATGTTTCAATCACCTCAAACTACCGAAAACTTATCCTGACATGCTAATCATCAAATTAAAGATGGCAAACTTCGCCATCCAGCAGACTCCCCAGCATGGCATTTAGTTGACAGTAAGTGGCCTGACTTTGGCCAAGAACCTAGAAATCTGCGATTAGCTCTCTCAACTGATGGGGTTAATCCACACAGCACACTTAGCACTACTTATAGTTATTGGCCAGTCATGTTAGTCATTTACAATCTTCCGCCATGGATGTGCATGAAAAGAAAATTCATCATGCTATCTTTATTAATATCTAGGCCTAAACAACCTGGAAATGAGAAAGACATATTGAACGCTTATTGAGAAAAATGTGTGTGAGAGCATTTATGGCACACTACTTCATCAACCTGGAAAGACAAAAGATGGGGTAAAGGCTAGAAAAGACCTTATAGAAATGAAAATTAGGGAGAAATTGGTTCCTAGTGAAAATAATAGAAGTACTATACCTGTAGCACCTTTCACCATGAGTAAATAAGAGAAAATGAAGTTCTGTCATACTCTGGTAGAAACCAAAGTTCTAGAAGGTTATTGTTCAAACTTTAGAATCTTGTTTCTACTAACGATTGTCGGCTTCAAGGTCTCAAGTCTCACGACTGTCACACTTTGATGCAACAACTATTACCCTTAGCAATCCGTGATTGTTTACCAGAAAATGTTAGAAAAGCAGTTATTAGGATGTGCTTTCACTTCAACTCATTGTGTAGTAAGGTGCTGGACAAAAAATCTCTTGACAAATTAGAAAAGATCATTTTGTCACTATGTGCTTGTTTGAACAATATTTCCTACTCGCCTTTTTTGACATAATGGTCCATTTGACGGTACATCTTGTTGACCAAGTTCGATTATGTGGACCGGTTCACTTTTGTTGGACGTATCCATTTGAGAGAAACATGAAAACATTAAAGGGTTATGTTCGTAACCACTATTGGCTCGAGGGTTGCATTGCGGAATGTTGTGTGCAGAGGAAGCACTTGAATTTTGTGTTGAATATCTCTCAAACCATGATTTCATTGGATTGCCGCATGATTGTATAGTTGATTATACAATTGAAAAGTCTTTGGGAGGTGGAGATGTTAAGATGGTTGACGCCGCACTGCTAGAGCAAGCACATCTTTGCATTCTGGAGATGTTAAGATAGTTGATGCTGCACTGCTAGAGCAAGCACATCACTGCCACATGATTGTATAGTTGATTATACAATTGAAAAGTCTTTGAGAGGTGGAGATGTTAAGATGGTTGACGCTACACTGCTAGAGCAAGCACATCTTTGCATTCTGGAAAACACCTTGGAGTTGCAATCTTATATATTGTAAGTCATAAATTTTCATTAGTATTTACGCAAATTTTTCAAAACCTTATCTAACAACAACTGACTTTTTTAGTATTGACATGGTAGGGAACATAAGATATTCTTGCAATCAAAATTTCCAAAGCAATCAAAACGGGCTCATTGGTTAGAAACTGAGCATGCTCGTAGCTTTTCTAATTGGTTACAAATGAAGGTTAAAATTTGACAATTTTATCCTTAATAATAGTGTTAAGTTTGTCATTAGTAACTCGTAATTTGTTCTCGAACTGTAGGTAACAAACATGACAGCAAATGTTTTAAATGTTGATGAAACTGTTAGGATGTTGGCAAACAAACCTAGTTGCACTGTGATTGCATATTCAGAGTACCTTATAAATGGTTTTAATTTTGCAATGAAGGATCGAGATAGCAACCATGTTACGCAAAACTGTGGGGTTAATGTCTCAGCAACAACCTTACAAGTCTCAAGCTCAAAGGATAAAAATCCTTTCACTGGTATAATGGAGTATTATAGGGTCCTTATTGAAATTTGGGAGCTGCAATATCTCATGGCTAAGAAAGTTGTTTTTAAGTGTGATTGGGTTGATAGTAGATGGGTTAAGGTTGATGATTTAGGTTTCACTGTTGTTGATCTTAATCGAGTTGGTCATAAGTCCGATTGCTTCATTCTAGCTTCGCATGTAAAGTAAGCGTTTTATGTTCAAGACCATGTAGATCCAACAAAATCAATTGTTTGTTCAGTGGGTCAAAGAGTCAATAAATCAATAGGTGTTGATGGGAGTATTGAGATGGTGATACATGAACCTTTATGTAAAGAATATCCATCCTCAAAAATAGATATGGATAAAGATGATGTTGGCATATATGAAAGACCAGAGTGTGATGATGTTCCAATTGATGATGACTTAGTAGGGGAATGAAAACTATAGTAAGTTATTCGATTTCAGTGTCTTCATTCTTTTGTATATGAACTGAATGTAAGTTATTTGAATGTGTCATATGCTTCTTTTTCCATATACTGAATTCAGTGTCTGTATTTGTTTGATAT
>NW_006261964.1:13870127-13898867 GCF_000493195.1 Citrus x clementina
ATGTAAAGCTGTCATGTGTTTTTTTAAATATTTTTCCTTTGTTTATAGATTTGTTTAAATGTAAGTTATAAAGATATGTTTCAATTATTAATTTGTCTATTATCTGTCATAATTTTATAGATATGGCTGACATTGAAGAACAAAATGAGACAAAATTTTCTGACTTAGATGGGAGACCAAAGAGGAGAAAGCAGACAAAAAAGAAACATTTGCTAAAAAGATCAGCTGACGATAAGGTTATAGTGCAGTATAACCAATATGGAGTTCCTGCTGGAGATGGAGCGAATGATCTTAGAAGTTACATCAGTGTTCTTGTCCGAGATAATATTTCAATCTTGTATGATGATTGGCGACGTGTTCCCTTAGAGATTAAGGACAAACTTTGGGACCACTTACAAGTAATTTATCATTTCTTATTCACTTTTGTGGTTTAATTCCTTTTTATCTCTTTACTAATATTAATATTGTTTCTGCATATGCTGAGACAGAAAAAAATTTGAACTTGATATAAGGAACAAAAAACATGTGGTTCTATCAATGAGAATTGCTTTAAGGAACTTCAGATGTGCTTTAAACACAGAGTTTATTCAACCTAACAAAGATAACCACAGTCAATTAAAGCTGCCTCCGTGGGAGTATCCCAGAATTAGAAAATTGGAGTGGAAACAGTGTGTTGACAAGGTTTTTGGTCTTGAATTTAAGGTAAAATGTTTTACAACAATGTTCATTCTTTCTTACTTAGAAAACTTGTTTTTTTTAATGTATGATGATTGATGTAAACTGTTTTTATGAAGGATAAGAGTAATAAAGCGAAAAAGATGCGTGAGCAAATCAAGTACAACCATCGTTTGGGTAGTACAGGTTATAGTGGCATGCTGCACAGAAAGGTATCATATGACAGCCTCTTCAAATCAATTTTGTCTATATAATTCAGAAATTTTATTTTTATCTCATAAAATTAAGCTCTCTTTTATACTCGTTAATATAAAATAGAAGGATGAGATTACAGTTTTTGAAAAATAGCTTGACCGAAGTCAGTTGTGGTTGATGGCCCGAAAGAACAACAAGGGTGGTTACGAACCTGATGTGTTGCCAGTGGTAGACAAAATTGTGAGTGTTCATTATTTATTACTTAGGTTTACTTCAATATGAGGTTTGCATATGTATTTGTATATTTGAATAGCAACTTTTTTATTCTAAGGCTTGAATTTGGATGCGTATTGTTGTAGGATGAATTAAAGAGTCAAGTCGGCCAAGGGTCATTTCAAACTCATGGGGTAAATGAAATTCTGTCAGCAACCCTTGGGAAGCAGCCGAATGGTAGTAGAGTCCAAGGACTGAGGAAGTCAATCACCCCAACAATGTATTTTCATATACCCAATACTGCAGACTTGCTTGAGCAAAGAATGACCATTGAAAGAAAGGTATATGAAGAAAGGTTTCAGATGATGAAGGAGATGATGGATGCAAAGCTAATTGGCAAGCTAAATGGCACTAGTCATACAGAGATTGGCAGTTGGAGCTATGTTAACACTAAATCTCCAACAGTTGGAGATGATGACAAGAATGCTCAATCAAAGGCAAAAAGAAAGGTTATTATCTTACCTTAATTTACTTACTTTGTATTACACCTAATTTTTACTTTTTTATTCTAATTATTGTGTTATGTTTACATATTCAATAGGCTGCAAACATTATAGAGGAAGATTCCCCAAAAAATGGTCAATCAATTGCCAAAACAAAGGTTATTATCTGACTTCTATTGTTCAAACTTTATGTTACACTAAATTATTATTTTATTGAACTAATTACTGTGTCATTTTTACATTTTTAATAGGTTGCACATATGATGGAGGCAGATTCTCATAATGAAAGAAAATTGGCAGAAACTCCTTAAGTTAAAACTGAGAAGAAGACTCCAAGGAATACTCCCAAAAGGACTCAAAAAAGGTCTCCTAGACTTAACCGAACTCTAAACCAGCAAAGAAAACAAGAAGACCCTGTAGTTTTCTGTCTTGGTTCTAAAGCTCCTCCTCCCATGAAGCCAAAGGTGATTAAAGCAGCTGCTAGTAGAAAACTAGTCATGCAGAAGAACACTAGGCTAGCTACACAGAGAAAGAATAACAGTGCAACAATAAAAATGTTCTCGGTTATAGTTTAAAATTTTTTACAGAAAGAAATTTTGATTGAGCATGATGAATCCATTTTTGGTTATCAAACTGTAACCCTATTGACAAAGGATGTTTGTCAAGTGATAATTGATTTTGCTGCATTGCGGAATGAAGTGATTGACTTCTGGGCAAGGTAACTCGCTGTCTTATATTCTTACATTATATAACTGTCATGTTTTATTCATCGTATATAATAACGTTCAATTATTAATATTTTACCATATCATAGGTACTTACATGAATCAATGGAGAATGATAAAGGGATGTTTCCCGTCGGATTTGGTCAGGTGATGCTTGGTAGAGCCAAACCACAAGAGGAATATATAACTCAAAAGTCTCAGCACATATCTGAACTGTTGCGAGTAGCTCTACCTGGACATATTACATTAATCATATATAATCTAAGGTAAGGTCTTCTAGCTTTTT
Source organism: Citrus x clementina (assembly GCF_000493195.1). Taxonomy (NCBI): domain Eukaryota; kingdom Viridiplantae; phylum Streptophyta; class Magnoliopsida; order Sapindales; family Rutaceae; genus Citrus; species Citrus x clementina. Next base: position 13,872,725 of record NW_006261964.1, read on the forward strand.
CCTACACTAATAGGCAATAAGTTGTTTTTAATCCATTAAAATTTACTTTCCATGACATAACAACATGCACTCTCTTTGCCATTTTGTTTTAATGTATCTTGTATTTGGTATTGAGTTGGTGACTAAAAGGATGATTGCTTTCATAGCAAGGAGTATAGTCTAGTTTTGAAGTTTCATTTCATAGAATTCCAGTTAAGGCTATTCATATGCAATTTCACTTCATTTATTCTAATTATTTTTGTTGATTGAGATAATCGATTTATCTGGCTACTAATATTACTATTTATGTGTTGAATTGTAGCAATCATTGGGTGTTAGTTGCAATTGATATGTTAGTCTCTACTGTCCATTATTTGGATTCAGCAATTGGAGAAAAGATTAATGTGAATTTGGAGCAAATAATCAATCAGTTAAGTTTATGTAGACTTTTATTTTAATATTTCATATACCTTACTTATTAAATTATGGTTATTATGTTGATCTCTATATTCATTGTGGTTATTACCTTCAAAGGAGTTAGAATGTATCAGTCAATCAAGTTCAAAACTAAGTTAAACCTGAAATGGGTAACTGTTCAAGTAAGTAAGGGCTTTTTACATTTTTGTCTATTTTGTTTCAATTTGTAACTTAACTTTTTTATGTTTTCAATTGTGAAACTAATTTTATAAATGTACAATGGCCCCAACAAATAGGTGGTTTTGAATGTGGGCACTTCGTTATGAAGTACATGTAAGATATTGTGGGAAATGTGAACATATTGAAGGAAAATGTAAGTTTGAAATCTTATCTTTGTTACTTGGCTATTTTCAACCATGAACATATTATTTACGACATTATTTTCATTTCCTCAATTAAAGTTTAAGGGGGTAACTGAGTATTCAGATGAGGATATTATGAAGGTTCGAAATGAGTGGGCTGCCTATGTGGGTAACTTAATCACTCAGTTAAGAAAATAGGTACATATCATTGTTGAATAATTTATTTTTATGTTACCAAAGCTTATATTAGAATGATATTTAATGTTGTTGTCTTTATTTTTCCTTTATACTTTTAGGGAACGTTGCTACTGTTTTTCTCACTTGAAGTTGGTTACTACTAATTTCCCCTGATTTATGCTGATTTCATTGAATATCATTGCTACTGATTTATGCTATAACTCATTCAAACGATTTGGTTTTTGTTGTTTCTAGTTTTAAGATGAACAAATTTGTGCATGTTTGAATGTTTATGATACTTGTGGTATCGTTTGGCCAAAAGTGCACTGATTTGGTTATTGTTTGTTTTAGTTTGTAATTCGAATTCTAATCTTGTTGAATGATACTATGTTGTTGGATGATTATGATACATTGTATGTTTGAAATTAAGCTTACAATAGCATTCATTATCAGCTGCAAATTTGATTTATGTATCAAACAAATTTTATTTTTTTATTTTCTCAAATAAATTGTGACACCAAATTAACATCACTGTAACACTTGCTATACAATCAAAATTTGATTAAATACCATTACATTAGAATTCCTTTTATACAAACGAGTTATAAATTCTTTGATACTATAAAATCACAATTTTTTTGCTACTTTCGAATTATTATGTGCGTGATGTCTTAGCATCAAATTGTTTTTGATACCATAGAATCAATATGTATCTGATGTCTTGGCATCAATATTGTTTTAATACCATACAATCAATATCTACGTGATGTCTTATAATCAAAATTTCTTTGATACCATTGTAACACAAACTTGCTGATACTAATAACTACTATCAGTGTAACACTGGCACGGGCTATGCTGACACTATAACACAGTGTCAGCAAAACATGTTTCTGATACCATAATAGTATCAGTGAAGGTCATTTTTCTACTAGTGAGTGGTTCTGAGGATAGTTGTGAGTACTTATAGGAGCTTCAGACCTGGAAAGTAGTTCATAAATTGGAAGGTCACACAGATCCTGTCATATTAGTGGCATCTCACCCCACTGAGAACATCACCACATCTAGTGCACTTGACAATGACAGGACCGTGAAGATTTGGACTCAGGAAAAGGAATGAATTGCTTCTTAGTTAAGAATTCTCTCGACATTATTGCATTTATCACACCATTGAAGAGCTGAGTTTCTCCTCTGTACTTCTTTTTAGTGCTATCTTTAGCTGAAATACATTCTTATATTGTAGCTTAATTTGGCAACTACCCTCTTCGGTCATGTATTTATGAACTTCCTTTCTTTGACATCATATGCCCAGTATTTATATTTATGTAATCTTTCGGCAAATGGAAATCGATAATATCGATGATGGGAAGCCAATTAAAAAAAAATATTGGGGAAGAAGATGGATTAGAGGAGAGAGAAAGTGTGCATTAATGATAAAAAGTAAAAAGATTAATGTCATTCAATTTATTAAATCCTCACCGTTGATATGTTTTAAATCCAAAGGCTTAAAATTAGTGTAAAATTAAGTGTAATTTTAGAGGGCTCTTGATCTGCCCCCATATATATATTTATCAATTTAATTACCTAACAAATGATTTATCTTGAGCTGTAGTTTTCATGTCAACCTACCAAGTTGATCGACCATTGTTGATTTGCGAAGTTCTACATAGAAAAAAGTTAACAAATTGAACATGGTTCATATTTCTTAAAAATTAAACAAATTGTATAAGGTTCATAATACTTAAAAGTAAATTAAAGTTAAAATTTTACAAAATACACCTTCTACAAGTTGATCCATAAACTTATTGTCTTCAATTAATTTATTTAAGTCTGTTGTTGCATCCACAAAAAGAGAAGACCGCAACCAATTCTATAACAATACCAATGCTTCAACCATGTCTGGAGTCAATGAGCTTCTTTATTGATCTAGTATACGACCTCCACCATTAAAGGCATACTCATAAGCAACAGTAGACACCAGAATAGTAAGAACATGCCTCGCTATACTTGACAAGATTGGATAATTGGCACTATTCACCCTCCACTATAACAAAATATCCAATTTAGCGCCCAAAGTACTTTTTGCAGTTTGTTTAATCTTTTCCATCTAGTAAAGATCCAACTTATTTGACAATTCTAAGTTATCTTCAGCAATCGTAGCCGCTTTACTGAATTTGGAGAAAGAATCCTTAATCATAACATCATCATCATCACCCAAATCCCAAAAATTTGAACAACTTCCACTTCCAATAGCTAAATTTTGGCCTCTACTTGTACTTCTGCTTGCACTTCCACCAGCAATTCCACTACCGCCTAGTTTATACTATGCATTATAAAACTCATAAAGCTTAGTCAACAAATTTTTGACCATTTCCTTCATCTCAACACATTTGGCACTATCTTTACCATATAATTTCTCAAAGCAATGTGTTGGGAATTTCATTTTTCCCTGTGGATCAAGTATAGAAGCAATAATCAACAACTTATTTATCTTGAAACAGCCCTCCCAATGCTTATCAAATTTTCCTTCATTTTAATTGCCTTCAAACCCAAAAGGTTATCATTACTAGTAGACAATGATTCCAGAGATTGTTGAATTTGACATATCAAATTGTAACAAATATTTGATGTCACCTAAAAAAAAGTAATGTCAATAAAGCTAAAGTAAATTTTGTATCATATATCAAAATTAAAAAATGTAACAAAGATTTGATTTTAACTTCAAAGATGAAGAAAATTGTGAAGTCACATTGTAAAAAATCTTCAAAAACTTGACTATGTGACGAGCATTCTTCCAATCATGTACAACAGTGGTCCCTCTTTTTTCTTCTTCCCACCCTCTTTTTCATTGAAATAAGCATCATAAAGCCTATCCTCAAGTGTCATCCGATTAAATACTGACTTAAATTTTAATGTTGTATGCAACATAAAATTCCACCTAGTAGGCAACCCAAAACCACACTTCGTCGGCAATTAATCTTCTCTTGTTGCACACAAATTTAAAATGCTTGCGTCCTTGGCGGTGGAAGACCTCACATACTTCACAGCATTTTGAATACTAACTATACTTCGCTCCAATTCCCTCAACATTTTAGTAACAATCAAATTCAATATATGTGCCCAACAACGAACATGCAAATAATCCCCATTCAACACTAAGGCATCATCTAAGGCATCATCCCTCCAAGTCTTTACTCTATTAGTTAAATACCTAAGAGCACCTTCCTTTAGACTTACATTATCAATAATTATAGTAAACACTCGCTCAATACCCCAGTCAATTAGGTAATTTTCAAGTTGCTTACCAATTGTCTCCTATGAATGATCATTAACAGTGTTAAAACTAATAATCATTCTATGTAAATTCCAATCTTTGTTAATAAAATGAGTTGTGATGACCATGTAGGTAGCTGTTGTAATGGAAGTCCAGATATCAGTGGTCAAATATACCTGCTGCTTATTCCCCAATAAGCGTTTCAACTTAACCTTTTCCTCTAAATCCATCTCGATAGTATCCCTAGTAATGGTTCTTCGTGATGGGAGAAGATATCTCGGAGCAGCCACACTAAAAAAATGCCTAAACCTAGATTCTCCACAATAGAAAAATTCAAATCATCAAGAACAATCATTTTCACGGTTGCTCATCTGCAAGCTTCCTGACTGAATCCTTTTGCTATAATTTCATCACTACCAACATCTTGAGTTAAAGTTGTTTGATCTTTTTGAAAGTCCTTGAATTTTTTGCACCTTTCTCAGTTATAAGTCCTCAAAGTGCTAATCTCATACCCTACCGTCTCGCATTCAAATTCTTGACAGCAATAGTTACATTTGCACTTTTTATCATTACCTAAAAGTCTAGTGAAATGTTGCCACACTACTGATCTTGGAGCCCTTTTTTCCTTTAATAGTGGTGGTTTGGATGATGAAGACTTTTTACTCTTGTTTTTGCTAGTGACAACTATTGGCGAATCATTTTCATTATTATCAACTTCAACTTCATGATCAAAATCATTGGCTTTACAATCAACTTTGTCTTGAACTCTTGAATAATTGGACATCTAAAATGAATAAAATATAAATAAATAAACAATCTTGATTTATTATTTTATTTAACAATTTATTAAATTGAAAAAAATAAATTATAATTTAACTTATTTTCACAAGAACAATTAAAGTATGCCTACATATCGTAATTTACTTTTAATCATAGCTAATTAAATTAAAATTACATGATTATGGCTAATGGAAGTATAAATAACAAATTGTGCGATTAGTGATCCATTTAATAAATAAAGCATAATAGCATATTATGAATTATGAAATAAATTATAAAGTGTACATGTTGATTGCTGCCAATGTCACTAGCCCATTATAACAAGATTGGTTCTTGAATCAATAAATTCCTAACCATATATGTAACTTTTGTCCCCATATTTAATTTTCCCTTCAAAGCTCTTCTGCTAAGTAATTTTTTTTTCTTGTATCACGAACAATCATATTTTCGTATTACAAATCACAATTAAAACTCCATCAAATAAATCATTTGACTTTTGCAATTTTTTCATTAACATCTGATGTAATAGATTGAGCCAACCTCTAACATGTACTTTCAAATTCAATGTCATGGGAAAAAATTAACAATTTAATTTCATCTAGTAACACTAGCACAAAAGCAAACCTCACAAGTTCTAAACATTCTAATTTCAACTAGTAACACCAACACAAAAAAAAGCCGTATAGCCAAAATTTATTTAAAAAAAACATCTGCAGTCTGCAGCAATGAAGAAAGCGGGCTGACGGCAAGCGGTTTGGACTAATGAAAGTTGGAGAAGAGTCGCGAATGAGGCATGAGCAATGTCTGATGAGACTGAGAGGAGCGTCGCGAGTGAGGCATGAACTATGGTAGACGAGCGTGAGACCGTGAGGGTGACTGTGCATAAGGGGTTAAGCTAATCGTGCTTAACGAGCTATCGGGCTAGACTAAGGCCGTGACGGCGTCACCATAAGGCTACGACAGGGACCGAAGGAGAGAGATGAATGCCCATTGATTTAGGCTGGAAGCCGTGTAGAGAATTGGGTTAGGGATTGCAATTGGAAATCGATTTTAGGATTTTTGGTTTTTATATTTTAAATTAAAAATATTTTTTAATTAAATTCAACCAAACCGATCGGTTTGTCGATTTGGAAACAGTTTTAAGCCAAACTGAATACAAATCAGTTCTGATATTTTCAAACCATTTAGTTTATAGCCTTAGAACCGAACCAAATTTTTTCAGTTTAGTTCGGTTTGGTTTGAAAAAACTCAAACCATTTACCCACCCCTAATTAAAATCGAACCATTTGCCCACCCCTAAATACAAATTTAAGGATAACAAAGAAAATCTTCCATCCATACCCTTGTTTCTGTGCAGCTTAAAATAAAATACACTAAAGCATCATTCGAAAAAAATTGGTTTAGTTCTTTTTGTTTTAGATCTAGTTTGATAACTTTATAATTCGAAACCGAACCAAATTTTCGACTCGATTCTCGGTTGAAAAACCTAGAATTGGAATCCAATTGAAAAAAATTGAACGTATTTTTTAAATTCTGAATATGGACACCTGCATAATATTATAAGGTACCATAAGCAAGCTCATTATCTTATAGTACATTTTAACTCACTATAACCATAATATATTTACACCTTGACCAAACTAAAAAGTTCAAACCCTAATTTCTAAATCCAAATCGAATCACACACAAATACATAAATACACTGCCGACAACAAATTGCTTTCCTTCGCATTCATCTTCGTCCCCACTCCCCAGCTTGTTGCCTATTCCCATTTCACTTTATGTTTAAACTTAATGGCTATTTTAATATAGTTTTTAGAATTTGAGAAGCCAATCTTCTTCAACTTTGAGTTGTTGCTACTGCCTTCTTTCGTGAGAGGTAAGTAATGGGTTATTTTTTTTACTTCTTTTTGTATTTAATAAAAAAAATTAAAATTACAACATACTGTGATTTTTATTTTCAATTGGTTATTTTTTATTTTTTTAAATTTCATTAATAGTATTATTTTTTAATAGGTTATCAAAGTTGAAGTTGTCCAAGATGAGGGGCAAAAATAATGGAGTTTCTCATGGATGATGTTTGTTGTTACATGGTTATTTGTTGTTAGTTTGTTTTATTTGTCATGTAATAATTTCTTATGGATGTTGGCTGTTGGGTTTATTATTCGTTATTTTACTTTATGTTTCATGGATGAAACTTTTTTTAGTTTTTTTTTCTTTTCTTGTTTTAGACTTTATGATATTGTATTAAGTCGATTTGTTTGTGATGGACTGATGGTGTTGAATGATCTGGTTTGGTAATAATATTGATGAAATTATAAATTGAAATATGTATATTTGCATTTGCAGGTGTTAGATGGGTGGGTCGTCGATCGACCCGTATTTGGTAACTGCTATGTGCAGTTTAGAAGTTAAAAACGAAGCTGATATAAACTTCCCACTTTGTTTACAACTTTGAGAGAAAATTAATAACGCAGAGAGTTTGTGTGTGGCAAAACAATCTTCATCTTCTTCTATTCTTCATCAAAATTAAATAAGAACATTAAACAACTCAATTTAAAGAAGGTATTTATACTGTGATTAAAGGAGGATTTTCGCTTGTAATTTTTTTCCGACCATCAACGTGATCCAACACTTAATTATTTCGCTGCTTAGAAAAAGGTATGGCTTCTTGAATTCCTTTTATATTTTTCATCAATGGTATCAGAGCTGGGTTTTTGTGTTGGAATTTTATATGTTAATTATTTTTTCATGAAATGTGTGATCTGATGGCTCTGAAATTTATGTTCTGGAGTGCTAGAATCATTGTAAAAATTCTAGAATTGAAAGACATAAAAATATCTTAGGGTTTAGATTGCAAGAACCTTAACAAAACATGAAACCTGAAACTTTATTTGATCATATCTTTAAATCTAGTCAACCTGACAATGTGAATAACATATCATTGGAAAGATCTTTTCAAGAGCTTTCCAACAATATGTGATTTGTTAAAAATAGACTTCAAATGAGAAAGTTATGGCCAAAACAAAAATCTGATTGGATTAGGGCACGAAATCAGAAACCCTAATAATGCTAGAATCGGTCTTTTGACGATTTCAACTTATTTTGACCTTCATTTGAAAATATGAGGCACCATTGGATTCAGGACAAAAAATTGAGTCGGACGGTGCAGGATCCGATATCATCGGAGTCGAGAAAGGCGGCGCGTGGGTCACACTTTCTCATTGTGCACATGGGGGAGCACACGATACTGTAATATACTATAGTGCACTGTAGCGCGCGTGAATAGTACATGCCTACCTTTGCGTGTAGGGATGTAAATCCAAATTAATATTTTCCATGTATCTTGCTATCCAGGACTCCGATTTTGGCACCATTTGCATCGTTTAATCTTAAATTTAATTTTCTATTTATTTTTAACATAAAATCAGAATTTCTAGTTATCTCTCTTTTTTAAAATAAAATTTTGGATTAAATATATAAACTCTCATGGATGAGCATTATATGTTTATAAATATTTTGCTCTAGTAGGAGCTCGAAAGTATTTTTCCATGGAAATTGGCTAAAATTTGATTGTATCTCATCTTTAGTCATTTGTTAACAATCACTAATATGAATTTTATGTTATTTTTCTTGGATGCCTCCCATTAGAAAATTATGGACTAAGGAAAATGAATTAACGATATATAGGCTTGGGTTGCACCTATTGATTTACTTCAGATTAATGATAATTTATCTCATGAAGAACTTATGAGGAAAATGGAGAATTATAAGATAGACCCAGACCGTTCTATGTGTATAAATATAGAAGATATATACGAGGTCTTTAGCAAACTAAAATATGAAAAATCAAACTCTAAATATACAGACTAGGATTACTATCAATGGGTTCTCATAAATTCCTTACCCAATGATGATAATACGCTTGTCTTTAAGGCTCATGCATTAGAGCAAATTTAGAATAATATATATTATATGCTGACATGTGAAATTGAGCTAATGGAGGAGTGCTGTCTTGCTTAAAAAATGAGGCGTTCAGAATAGGAGACAACCTAGTTGCCTTGGTAGAGGGCAGATATTATGATATGAGAAAACCATAAATAGGATCATTAAGGAAGAACAATTATCTTTATTTGGAGATGCACATGAGTATAAATTAGATGAAAGAGTCTCGAGCAATAAAGAATATTTTAAGATCATGCAGAAGATTCTATATATTAGATTGATCATATTAGATTATTTCATTTGTTTGTTAACTGTTATTGTTTTAATATTGGTTTTATTTTATTGATTGAATAATATGTTGCTATATTTTTATTCATTAATTTTTACGTTAGTTATTGCTCAACTCAATATGCTCTTTTATTATATTTCATGAATTATTCTGTTGAGTGGGAGTTCTAAATTGAATTTAATAAATTCAAAAATAGAATTAATAATTTTGCACATAAAAATCAAATTAATGATGAATATAATAAAGGGAATTGGATGATGATTGGAAGCTTCGTAACCTTTTGATTCCATTCCCGATATTAATTTGTCATTTTTTTTGTTCATGTTTGTTGGAAAATTAATTATTTGTGCAATTATTGATTATGCCTTTATTGATTGTATTTTGAATTGTTTCTATGTTAAAAGAAAGTTGAGATGATATCTGCATTTAAGAACATTGTGGCCGAGCTAAACAAGGGTGAGAAGCTGAATGGTGACAATTATGATATTTGGCACCATAAAATTCAGTACATCATTGAAGACTAAGAGATTCTAAAAGCTTTAAACAACACCTTAGCTGAGCCTGAGCATGGCAATACTGCTCAACACAGGAGGGATCTTGAGGCCTACAAGGTTTGGAAAAAGAAGAATAACAATGCTCACATAATTATGTTGAGCAGCATGCAAGATGACCTCATGTGTGAGTTTGAGAAGTATGATAATGCTCAAGAGATATGGCTCGCTCTAAAAGACAAGTTTGGTGGCACTTTGACCACTAAGCTCAAAAGGTTTACGATCAAGTTTGATTCTTATCAGAACCATCAGAATCATACTATAAGGCAGCGTCTAAAGGAGATGTCAAACATGATTCGTGAACTTAAGGCTGCTGAACATATTATGACTGATGAACAACAAGTCCAGGCAGTGATAAGATCTCTACATGATTCCCGGGAACACATGAAAGTGAATATGTCTCGTAATGAGAATACCAAAAAATTCAATAATATTGAACATCCCCTTGAGCTGTAAGCAAAGCGCCTTGAGGCAAATAAGCTTTTTGATCGTGTTTATATGGATGAATCAAGCTCGCGTAAGGCTTTGGGATTCAAGTGTAAGAAAGGCCATAAGTATAACACAGAAGGGTAAGAGATCTTATCCTAATCAGAAGAAGCCAGATGCCAAGAAGCACTCAAGGGGTAAGCGTGTTGACAAGAATAATGACAAATCCAAGATGAAATGCTACAATTGTAGTAAGCTGGGTCACTTCGTTCGTGAGTGTACTGAGCCGAAAAAGATGATGCCCAACCCTACTTTATTGAATTATGCTCTGGTTACAAGTTCTATACTCCTAACTGATGCTCGTCTTATATGGACTTTAGACTCAGGAACAACAGACCATATAGCTCGTGATCGAGATGCATTTGTGGAGTATCGTTAAGGGACTAGATAGATATACATGGGAAACAACACCAAAGTTGAATAAAAAGGAATAGGCACTTGCAAACTGACTTTGCGTGGTGGTCGTATTCTTTTGTTACATGATGTCCTATATGCATTGGAAATTCGACAAAACTTGGTTTCTGTTCATGTTATTCTTGAATTAGGTATAATTTAAACTTTCATGGCGTTTGTTTGGAGATTTTTTTAAGGAAATTATCATTTGTATACCCTTAGTTTACTCCATTATAAAAAATACTACAACACTTTGAGGGTGTATCAATCGTCCACCCTAAGTTGACAAAATGTATCAGCTAACCACCAAACCGTTAGTTGCCGTTTAAGTATGATGACGTCAGAAGGGTAATTTGGTCTTTTCATATGATACAAGCGATAATTTAAGGGTATACAAGTGATAAAAAGAGAATTTAAGGGTATACAAGTGATAATTGTTAAGGGTAAAATCATCAATTCACTATAATTCCGTTAACTTACAAACGACAACTAACGGTTTGGTGGTCAGCTGATACATTTTGTTAACTAAGGGTGGACGATTGATACACCCTCAAAGTGTTGTAGTATTTTTGATAACAGAGCAAATATAGGGTATACGAATGATAATTTTCTTTTTTTAAAAAAAATTCAGTTCTTATTTAAACTAGGCATTTGATTAATGGTTTTTTTATGTTAGACACGATACTTGATGGTTCAAGTTATGATAATAGTTATTTTTCGTATGTTACTTCTTCCAGTAACAATGAGATAGATGCAATTACTTGGCATGCTAGATTAGGTCATATAAGGCAAGAAAGAATGCATAGACTTGCGAGACAGGGTTTGTTGGGCCTACTCACCAAGGTTGAATTGCTTATATATGAAAATTGTCTAACTGGAAAAGCAACTAGAAAACCATTCGATAAAGGAATTAGACTTAAGTTACCATTAATCCATAGTGACATCTGTAGACTAATGAATATAACGGCTAAATATGGAGCTTTATATTTTATTACATTCACTGATGATTATTTGCATTTCAGTCGTGTCTACTTGATTTCTCATAAATCAGAAGCACTAGATTGCTTTAGATTATATCTAAACATGGTAGAGAACCAACTAGACAGTAATGTTAAAGTCCTGAGGACTGAATGAGGACTTGAATACCTTTCAGAATAGTTCAAGGAACTATGTAATGGAAAGGAATAGATAGACAGCTGTGAAATCATAGTTATGCAACCCAAGAGGGGGTGAATTGGGTTTTTAAAACTTAAGCTAAGCAAATCATATAACAATTTAATCTAATGGCTCAATGAAATCAAAAACAATAAATTTAACCATGCTAAAAAATAAAAGAGTAAGGGAGGAGAGAGTAAACACAAATATTTTTACGTGGTTCAGGAATCTCTACCTACGTCTACGCCTTCAAGCAAACCAACCTTGAAGATTTCACTATCCAAGCCTCCCAAGGTTTCAAATGCTTACAATTGACTTCCAAGGTGTCAGTGGACTTTTACAACAAGAGATTATTCACAATCTTTCCACCCAAGTATATCCCAACACTTACAACCTCTCAACTTGATTTTACAAAAACAATTACAAATAAATTCCCCCCACACAATTGTGTTTAATTACAAATGAAAGCCTAATGTGTGCGAATGAATAAAATAAATACAAAAATTATATGCTCATATTGCAGAGGAATGCTCAATGATACCAATGGTTATATCTTCTTAATTGAATTTGATTTAAGGCATTTTATAGTTGGAGTAGAAAATTAGCCGTTATTGACTTTCTGATGATAACCGGCTTGCCGCTTTGGGTTAACTGAATTGCCGCTTGATGTTACCGTTATGTTCAAATATTTGAATTTTTTTTAACATTCGGTTTGCCGCTTTTCATTTTTCGGTTAGCCATTTTGACTCAAGAGAGCTTCTCCTTGATAATTGGTTTGCCGCTTTGGTGAATCCGGTTAGCCGCTTTACTACAGTGAAACATCTATTTTCTAAAACTATAGTTTTGTACTAAAACTTTATAAAATTATACTATGACCTAAATCTTTATAGAACTTTGCAAATAGGTCCATTTCCAGAATTTTAAAAACAAGGGTAATTTTTAGAGACCTCCTTTGAGGTTTAGTGTATTGACAGTCAGATAGAAAGTATTTATGTAATTACAGGAACCTCCCCTGACGTTAACACAAAAATACGTATAACGTTACTATAAAGGGCAAATATGTAAAAGTAAATTTAAATTTTAAACAAAAACAAAATTCACTCCACGGAAGAAAATGTATACATGGCGAAACTTGCGGAGGAAGCCGAGCGGTACAAGGAGATGGTCCAATACATGGAAAAAACGTCATCGGCACACGCCGCACCTCCTGTCACATCGTGTCCTTCATCAAGTAGAAGGAGGAGTCGCGCGATGATAACTCTATGAAATGAGAGTTATTATGGCAATTCTAGACTTAAATCAAGACCACTTAGAGAATAAATGATGTGTTTTTATTACATTTTTGTTACGTTTTGCATAAACATCCATTTTAGTTTAGTCTTAATATGTTTTGCTTGATTTAAAGTAATTTGTGCTCAAAACATGTGTATAATTGTAGGTTTTCAGAAGTTTATATCCATGAAGGGATGCTGAGGTAGTAGGCTAGCAAAAAGGAGGAAGAATATGGCCACAAAAGAAGTGAAACAAAACCTGGAGTAGTGCAATGTTATAGCCGTTACTGGAGCAACCATTGCTGTAGTAATCCTGTAACAACGATGGAAAAAACTTAGCGTGGGATATCTGTAAAATTGCGATCTGCAGTTTCCTAATTTGACTCATGTACGCCCTAGGCTTTTGTTTACCCTAGTTTTTAGTTATAAAAAGGGGCGCACATCACATAAAACGGCGGCAAGGAATTAACATTGGAAAATCAAGAAAAAAAGAAGACAACAATCAGAATTCAAGGGAACCGATTCTGCATCAGTGAAGAATCCAGCAGAGTTATTTGGATTCAATCTTTGTCATTCTCCATTTGTTCTTCTCTTACTCTTTGATTGAGCCAATGTATTTTGTGACCAATATTTTGCTGTTTGTTTTTCTTTTTCAAAGTATGAACTAAACTTGCTATAGTTGAGTGACAAACAATCTAAATGGGTTTTTGACTGTTCTTATGAGTTGCTATATAATTGCTATAACATTTTACTCTAGTAGTTATTATTATAACTGTTATTTCGGTTGACCACCCATTTAATGGTTTAACTTAAGATAGAGCCGCAAAAGGACATGTCTTAGTGGATATTATTAGAGTAATACTTGATCTTAATTTGAGTTTCCTGGATTAAGTTTATCTTGAATCTCATAAGGGCTATACTTGAAGTTAAGATTTGTGATGAACTAGACATAGGTCTCACCTTGTAGGGTGGAGAGAATAGATGTTCATAATGCCATGCTGTAGGTAGAATAACAACTGGTCATTGCTAAGATACTTAAGGGTATGAGAATTCCAACATGCTACAGCTGAGGATGCAAAATAATTCCGCCCAGTGCTGTAGTAATTGCTGTAGCAATCGGTGCTAATTTGATGAAAAACAGTCAACCCATGAAGAGAGTTTGATCATTCAACTACCTTATTCTCATTTGATTCTTCTACGCAATTTATTTCATTACTGCATTTATTTGTTTTATTTCCTTACAATTATTAATTTCGGTAGTAATCAACTTTCAATTTGTTCATCTTGAAAAAAAAGTAGATTGCACTATTGTGATTGTTGTAGCATTTCTAGTAACATCAATCCTTGTGGAGATGACCATGAATACTCATTACTTTATTACTTGTTGTGTACACTTGCACATTGGTATCAATAGCAATTGATTGAAAATTAACCAAGTTTTTGGTGTCGTTGCCGGGGATTGATTGTTTATTTTCGAAGTGTGACGTAAATCTTAATAGTGCCAACTTGATCTAATTTGTTCTATTTATTGACATATCAACACTTGCATGCGCAAAGACAGATCTGTTGTATTTCAATTTGATCATGATATTAAAAGGACTGTAAGGAGACTGCAAAGAGAATAAAGGAATTCAAAAACTGTTTCAGATATGGATAATCTGCATGATGTGGGAAATTATGACCCTCACGTGACATTACAACCTGTCAACATTCAAGAGGAGCAGAATGAGCATGTTAATCAGAGACAGCCAGGCAACAACAATATCATTTACATGGCAAATGATAGAGACAGGGCTATCAGAGATTATGCTGTGTTAACTCCTCAAGTTATACATCCTGGGATAATCAGACCTGAAGTGGAAGCCGCAAACTTTGAACTGAAGCCAGTGATGTTTCAAATGTTGCAAACAGTGGGTCAATTCAATGGACTACCAAATGAAGATCCTCACCTCCATCTTAAGTTGTTTTGGAAGTAAGTGATGCTTTTAAAATTGCTGGAGCAACACAAGATGCTTTAAGACTAAGGCTATTTCCTTACTCCTTAAGAGATCGAGCAAGAGCATGGTTGAATTCATTACCATCTAATTTCATCACTACATGGAATGAGTTGGTTGATAAATTCTTAATGAAATATTTTCCACCAACCAAGAATGCAAAATCGAGGAATGAGATCACCTCTTTCCATCAACTTGAAGATGAGAGTTTGTATGAGGCTTGGGAGAGATTCAAAAAACTGTTCAGAAGGTGTCTTTATCATGGCATTCCTTGTTGCATACAGTTGGAAACCTTCTACAATTGGTTGAATCCAAGTACGAGATTGATGGTTGATGCTTCAACAAATGAAGCTTTGTTATCAAAATCTTACGCTAAAACTTATGAAATTTTGGAGAGAATTGCCAACAATAATTATCAGTGGCCATCAACTAGATAGCCAGCATCAAGAGGAGCAGCATAGGTACATAACATAGATGCAATTATAGCTTTATTAGCACAAGTAACCTCATTGACTAACATGGTGAAAGCCATGACATCTGCTCCAGCAGCGGTAAAGCAAGTTGCTGAATTGTCTTGCGTGTACTGTATTGAAGAACATGAATTTGATAACTGTCTTGGAAATCCAACATCAGTAAACTATATGAGTAATTATAACGGACATCCTCAAAATAACCCGTACTTAAATACTTACAACTTTGGATGGAAGCAACACCCAAATTTCTCGTGGAGTAATCAGAATCAGAATGCTCCAGCACTGAGTGGACAGAACAGAAGCACTCAACCACCTGATTTTCATTAGCAGAATCAAGGGAAAAAACACACAAGTCATAATCCTCTCACTTTATTAGAAACACTGATTAATGAATACATTGCAAAGAATGAAGCAATTATGCAAAGTCAAGCTATATCTCTAAAAAACCTGGAAAACCAAATTGGTCAGCTTGCCACAGCAATGAGTAGCAGATCTCAGGGACGCTTGCCTAGCAACACAGAAGATCCAAGAAGAGAGGGAAATGAACACTGCAAAGTCATCAATTTAAGATCTGGAAAGAATGTTGATATACCTGTTGATGTAACTAAAAAAGGGATGGAACTTAATTCCTCACAAGAACCACCTCAAGGTGAGAGAATGTTACAGCAACCCAGCCATCATGATATTGGTGTTAGTGGTCAAGCTGCAGCAACGATGGAAGGGAATCAACCAATCAATGATGATAAAAAAGTTGCAACACCAGTGGTAACAACTTACAATAAACTAAATGAGTAGAGATTGGTACCTCCTGAAGCTACTCAGTAATTTAGACATCCACCTCCTTTTCCACAAAGATTCCAGAAGCAAAAACAAGACAAGCAGTTTAGTAAATTCTTGGAAGTGCTGAAGCAATTACACATCAACATCCCTTTTGTGGAAGCATTGGAGCAAATGTCTAATTATGTGAAATTTCTAATAGACATCTTGGCAAAAAAGAGAAGGTTGGGAGAATTTGAAACTGTTGCTCTAACACAGGAAAACAATCACATGCTCCAAAGTAAGATCCCTAAAAAATTGAAGGATCTATGAAGCTTCACAATACCATATTCCATTGGAACTAGGTACAATGGTAGAGCACTCTGTGATTTGGGAGCCAGTATTAATCTGATGCCATTATCTGTATTTAAACAATTGGGAGTAGGAGAATGCAGGCCAACAATAGTCACTCTACAATTAGCTGACAGATCTCATGCATATCCTGAAGGAAAAATTGAGGATGTACTGGTGAAGGTTGACAAATTCATCTTTCCAGTGGACTTCATTGTTTTACACTTTGAGGCTAATAAAGAGGTACCCATTATACTTGGAAGACTTTTCCTAGCGACCGAGAAGACTCTGATAGATGTGCAAAAAGGCAAGTTAACAATGAGGGTGAATGATTAACAAGTCATATTCAATGTATTAGAGGCTCTGAAGAACCCTGATGAGGCAGAACATTGCAATTTCTTGAGTGTTGTGGATTTTGTTATAGCAGACAGAATCGACAGATGCTGCAGTAATGAGATCATCAAAGTTGCCACCTTTGAGAGCTTTAAAGAATAAGATGTTGCAGCAAACCAGATAGATTGGATGGAAGGAAAGCAATCTGATAGACATAACAGATTTGTTGAGCATCTGAATCTTTCAGACAGGGGAGTAAAAATAATTTTACCATTTATTGAATCACTTTCTAGTCTTAAATTAAAATTATTGCCCTCACATTTGAAATATGCTTATCTTGGTCAAAACAACACACTCTCTGTAATCATTTCATCTACCTTGGATGCAGGTCAAGAATAGAGCCTGGTAGATGTGCTTGGGAAATACAGAAAAGCAATTGGATAGACTATAACAGACATTAAAGGGATCAGCCATTCCATATGCACGCATAAAATTCTGTTAGAAGACTGCTACAGCAATTCAGTGGAGCAATAGAGAAGGCTAAACCCCATTATGAAGGAAGTTGTGAAGAAAGAAATCATCAAATGGTTGGATGCTGGAATCATATACCTGATATCAGACAGTTCATGGGTAAGCCCAATTCAATGTGTTCCAAAGAAGGGAGGAATAATAGTGATAGCAAATGAGAAGAATGAACTTATTCCCACAAGAACAGTGACTGGATGGAGGGTATGTATGGATTACAGGAAACTCAACAAAGCCACTCGAAAGGATTACTTCCCACTTCCATTCATAGATCAAATGTTAGACAGACTTACTGGAAAACAATACTATTGTTTCTTAGATGGGTATTCAGGCTACATTCAAATTGCTATAACTCTAGAGGATCAGGAAAAAACTACATTTACCTGTCCTTATGGAACTTTTTCCTTCAGAAGGATGCCCTTTGGTTTGTGCAATGCTCCAGCAACTTTTCAGAGATGTATAATGTCTATTTTTTCTGATATGGTGGAGAAAACATTGGAAGTCTTCATGGATGATTTCTTAGTTTTTGGAGAGACATATACTGACTGTTTGCACAACTTGGAAGAAGTTTTTAAAAAATGTAAGATGACTAACTTAGTACTCAATTGGGAAAAATGTCATTTCATGGTGCAAGAGGGCATAGTGTTAGGTCATAAGGTGTCCAAGAATGGTATTGAGGTAGATAAAGCAAAGATAGAAGTGATAGATAAACTGCCACATCCCACTTCAATAAAGGGGATTAGAGGTTTTTTGGGTCATATTGGGTGTTACAGAAGATTCATAAAAGATTTTTCCAAGGTAGCTAAACCATTATGCTCATTGCTAGAACACGACAAGCCTTTTCATTTTGATAAAGACTATCTTCAAGCCTTTGAAGAGTTAAAGAAAGCTTTGATCACTACACCAGTGGTTGTATCACCAGATTGAACTCTACCATTTGAACTGATGTGTGATTCCAGTGACCATTCTATTGCGGCAGTGTTGGGGCAGAGGAAGGATAAGATTTTCCACTCTATATACTATGCCAGTAAAACTCTTACTGAAACTTAGATTAATTACACCACTACAGAGAAAGAGTTGTTAGCAATAATATTTGCTTTTGATAAATTCAGAGCTTACTTGGTGGGTACTAAAGTGACAGTGTGCACAGACCATGCAGCCATCAAGTACTTAATCTCAAAGAAGGATGCTAAACCGAGATTAATAAGATGGATTTTATTGCTTCAGGAGTTTGATTTGGAAATTAAAGATAGAAAGGGGACTGAGAATCAAGTAACAGACCATCTGTCGAGGCTAAAAACAAACACAAGCACATTGACAAAAAATAACATCACTAAAACTTTTCTTGATGAACAACTGTTAGTAGTACAACAAGCACAGATGCTGCAGTAATTAGGACCTCCATGGTATGCAGATTTTGCTAACTAGTTAGTAAGTGGATTGCTACCACCTGAGTTGAAGTTTCAGTAGAAAAAAAAATTTCTTCATGATGTTAGAAGCTACTAGTGGGATAACCCGTATTTTTATAAGTTATGCTCAGATCAAATAATACGAAGATGTGCTTTAGAGGAAGAAATTCCTCACATACTGGAATCATGCCATGCTGCAGCATATGGAGGACATTTTAGTGGTCACATAACAGCTGCTAAGGTTCTTCAATCAGGTTATTACTGGCCTTCTATTTTTAAATATGCTTATGGATTTACTAAATGTTGTGACAGGTGTCAAAAGACAGGAAACATAACTCAAAGACATGAAATGCCATTGACAACTATTCTGGAAGTGAAAGTTTTTTATGTATGGGGAATAGATTTCATGGGTCCTTTTCCACCATCCTTTAGGAACTTATATATCCTGGTTGCTATGGATTATGTCTCCAAATTGGTAGAAGCTGCAGCATTACCTACTAATGATGCTAAAACAGTAGTGGACTTTCTTCATAAAAATATTTTTCTAGGTTTGGCACTCCAAGAGCAATTATTAGTGATGAGCGTACTCATTTTTGCAACAAAGTATTTGCTGCAGCTATGGTAAAATATGGAGTCAGGCATAAAGTAGCAACAGCATATCACCCACAATCCAATGGCCAAGCAGAAATATCTATTAGAGAGATTAAGAAAATCTTAAAAAAAGTGGTGAATCCATCAAGGAAGGATTGGTCCTTGCGCTTACATGACTCCCTATGGGCCTACATAACAGCATACAAAACACCATTTGGCATGTCTCCTTACCGAATTGTGTATGGGAAAGTTGGTAACTTGCCACTCGAGCTAGAGCACAAAGCATACTGGGCATTGAAGCAATTAAATTGGGATATACATGCTGCAACAGAGCAAAGGAAACTTCAACTATGTGAGCTTGATGAATTACGTATGTTCTCTTATGAAAATGCAAGAATTTATAAAGAGAGAACAAAGCACTGGCATGACAAACATATCCAACACAAAATTAATCCCTGGTCAACTAGTATTGCTCCATAATACTAGGCTAAGACTATTTACAAGAAAACTGAAAGCTCGATGGTTTGGACCCTTCAAGCTGCTCAGAATCTATCCTCATCGGGCTGTTGATCTCTTAGATGAAAAGACAGGCCAAGAATTCAAAGTCAATGGGCACTGAGTTAAGCATTACATACACTCAGCTACAGATTGTTCAAAGGAGGTCTTACTCCTTAAAGAACCAAGTTCATGAGCACTCAAGTGAGGTCAGGCTGAAGGACCTTAAATCAAGCTCTAATAAGAGGCAACCCATTACGGGGGCAGTTACTTCAAATGAGAAGGATCCTCCTTGGTTTTGTTAAATGTTTTCCCTCTTATTTTATTTTATTTTAATCTATTTTTACTTCCCTTATTTAGGATTGTTTAACTTTTATTTGTTGTCTTTTAGGATTGGTTTTATTTATTTTTGAATTTCTCGAGAGAAATGTGTGTGGCAATTGGATTTCATACTAACAATTGGGGTTGTATTGTTAACAGAGTATAGTGGCAAGCCATGTGTCCGCAGCTATTGGAGAAGAGTATGTAACCGTTGCTAGAGTACACAATTAGGTGCTGCAGCAACCAATATTACCATTACGGTAACTTAAAGATGGAGCCTCTCACTTACCGTTGGAGATAATATGTGACAGATGGATGGAAGGATTTGGATAGAAATTGAGGAAGAATATCTCCGAAATTAATGCATTAATTTCTCTTGCCTATTTTTATGGGATATGCTTAATGAATTTAGAATATATTCTTTCATAATTTATCTCTTTTTACCGGATTTATTTTCATTTAATTTCACCTATATAAAGGAGTTACTGTGCTTAGTGACCTCTGACACTATTTTCCCTCTCCTTCACAATCACAACTCCAATACTTCTTAACTTCTTCTTCCCATTTTACTCCCAGGCATATTACCATCGACTTCTTACTGCTCTAGCAATGCCAAGGTACAAAAGGACAACCAGCCAACTAAAAGATCCTTTACGCTTCCAAAGTTACCATGCGGAAGAAAAATATAAAGAATTCATTGAACCGCATAAGATTCTGGAAGAAAAAGGGTTTCAATTCCCACCTCAACCCACAGGAATTATGCAATCATTATACAATGCTGCAGCAAAGAGTGGGTGGCTAGAGTTTTGTAACCACCCTCGAGACCCTGTGTTGCCAGTAGTGAAAGAATTTTACGCCAATTTGGTAAGCCCTGGTCAGCATAACATTTGGGTAAGAAACTCGCTTGTTCCATTAGATTCTCGAATTATAAATGCTTTTTATAATTTGCTTGCTGAAATTAATTGCAAGTATGCCAATTTGCTTGACGAATTAAACTCGCAAAGATGGAACAAAATTTTCACGACACTTACAGTAGAGGGTGCATCATGGGCTAATGAGGAAGGGCGTGTAATTAACATGATAGATTTAAAACCCATTGCAAAGGTGTGGGTGAAATTTCTGAAATCCCGACTTATGCCAACCACCCACGCCACTACTGTTTCACAAGAAATGTTGGTATTGTTGTATGTTATTGTTAGAGGGCTTCCCATAGATGTGAGAAGCATTATCGAAAAAGAAATTCGGGACTGTGCCATGAAAAATCACAAAACAGCTGCCTTGCTATTTCTTTCACTCATCACCAGCATCTATGTAGTATCAGGAGTTCGTCTTGATGCAAAAGATGAACATGTCAAGAATGATGGTGTCCTAACTGCACGCACCATCGAGAGAATTGCTGGTGAAGTTGCTGGAGCCACATCTGAACCAGCTGTTGTAACAGGGGCGAGACGAGCTATTGGGTAAGAACAGAGAATACAAGCACTGAGCACCAGTATCACTCAATGTGCTGAAGCTCAGTAAAGGGAAAACGATCGATTTTGGAGCTATCTACAGCACTTGGAAAGCCATCTGCACCAATTTGTTGTATATATGAAAAGTACTCACCAGAATTTCCTTGATTCATTGCTCCAGCAGTACAATTTTGACACCAACACACAGAGGCTCCAGCAGAAGTCAGTGCAGACGCTACTGACACAGATGAACCAGAAGAGGAAGCTGCAACAGAACCATAAGCAGAGGCCGAATCAGATGCTGCTGAACAATTTGACCAACCTGAGGAAGAGGGTGACAAGTCTGCAACTGAAAGTTCACCAACAGAGACAAAAGAAGAGTCTGAGAAAGAACGCGAGGAACCCCCAATCAGGACCTCTTCCTAGTCTAAAAAAAGCGCATCATACAAGAAGAGGAAGAAAATGAACCTGAAGAGGAGCCTCACATTCCAGTCCTTTCTAGGAAGGGTAAGGAAAAAGTAATTACCCCTGCCTCTAACGATGAAGCCGAGCAAGTTGATGCAGAGCTGGAAGCTGCAACAGTCAGAGTCACTCATACACCCACAGAGGCTAAGCAGCTGCATGATATCATTACCGCCATTACAGCTAAGGGACATGCAGCTAATACCCCAACTCCAACCCCTCCACAACAAACTCTCAACAAATCTATTCGTGCCAGTCCTAGAGGACCCAGCAAAAGAAAGGGAGGCACCTCTGGAAGCGTTGCTGGAACAGCCTCACAAGAACCAAAAAGGACCAGATCTGTGTCATCCAAGCAAGCTGCCCCAACTGCAACTCCTCCCACTAGCCCATTACAAAAAAGAAAAGAAAAAGACATTACCATCTGCCTCCCCAAAAGAATCCCCTAAGGATAAGCTACGAAGTGCATCCAAAAAGCACTGAAGTCACTACACCATGTTGCAGCAGTGTCCAAACAACAGGGGAGTATCCCCTTCTCACTAGTCATTTTATTTAGTTCTGAAAAACTTTTCTTTCGTTATGTTTTCATTTTCTGATTCATTCTACATGTCTTTGTCTGGTTATGTGGTTTTGTTTTATGTGCTTGTGAGGACACAACACCATTTAAGTTTGGGGGGGTTGTGTTTCTATGTGTTTTGAATGTGTGTTTATGTTTGTGTTGTGTGAAGCTCTGTTATCTAATATTTGTGTATAGATTGGAAAACCTAATGAAGAGAAAATGAGTGTTTTATTCAGTATTTATGAAAATGCCGAGTAAAGATAGTTATAGATGGAAGTTGAAATTTTGTCCTGACACTTAAACTTTGATTGGGTTTTATGAGGATGCTGTAGCAAAGCCGAGAAATCAAAAAGGAGTATAATATCTCAAGTTTGGGGGGAAATTTTGGTTAAACTATGCTCACTATGAATTGAATTTGGCTTCAATGGCTTAAGTTGCTGAGTAACCAAGGCTGAGTATGTACCCCATATGCGGATTTGAGTCCAAAGGCAACAAGGGTTATGAGCAATGTTGTAGCATCTATGTTTGTTCTATATAAAAAAAAAGTGAGACAATAATAAGATGAAATCCCCTGTCTAGGATATTGAGTAGCCAGGTCTGTTCATGAGCTCTATGTTCAGCCTTGAGTTAAAAGATATCTTTAGATAATATTATGTTACGGATATTGCTACAGCAACTCTGATCTGTGCATTGATTGAGTAATTGGGTGTCATCATTACAAATGATTGACATTCACATGAAAAAATGAATGTTACAGTGAAAAAGGTTGAGTACTCTTAAGTTTTCATTCTTATTAGAGCAGTTTAAGTATGTGTGATTTCTGCTACCCCATATGTGAATAGAATTGTGCTACCTCTGAATTACATGGCAATCTCTTGGTAATGTTGTAGCATCTCTGGAATTTAATCAAAGTAGCACAAACACACTTTGGACAGAAGTAAGCTTAAGTGTAGAACTGAACTATTATGGCTATTTTGCATGATTAAGATTGTGATCTGAAGGTGGAAGAATCCTTACGAATTTGATGACAGAGTCAAGTTAATTGTTGCATGTTTGTGTGCATGAAGTGTTAGAATATTGTCATTACTTGAGGACAAGTAACGGTTTATGTTTGGGGGTGTGACAACTCTATGAAATGAGAGTTATTATTGCAATTCTAAACTTAAATCAAGACCACTTAGAGAGTAAATGATGTGTTTTTATTACATTTTTGTTACGTTTTGCATAAACATCCATTTTAGTTTAGTCTTTTGCTTGATTTAAAGTAATTTTTGCTCAAAACATGTGTATAATTGTAGGTTTTCAGAAGTTTATAATCCATGAAGGGATGCTGAGGCGGTAGGCTAGCAAAAAGGAGGAAGAATATGGCCACAAAAGAAGTGAAACAAAACCTGGAGCAGTGCAGTGCAATCTAATCTCTATATGCTTGGTTCTAGAGTACTGAATGAGATTCTTTGAAAGATTTATCGCACTAGCATTATCACACATGGTAGGAATTTGTTCAAGATTAATGTCATAATCTTTAAGTATTTGATTCATCTAAAGGGCTTGTGTACAACTACCTGCGGCAATATATTCTGCCTCAATGGTTGAGAGTACAACCGAATTTTATTTCTTACTAAACCGTGAAACAAGTGAATGACCTAGAAAATGACAAGTTTCACTAGTACTTTTCCTATCGACCTTGTAACTAACAAAATAAACATCTGAATAACAAGTTAAATCTATATAGTTTCCTCTAGGATACCAAAGGCCAAATCTATGGTTCCATTCAAATAACGAAAAATTCTTTTGACAACAAGCAAATGAGATTTCTTGGGACATGATTGAAATCTTGCACACAAACATACACTAAACATGATATCGGGTCTACTTACAGTTAAGTAAAGTAAAGAGCCGATCATACCTCAATACATTTTGATATCAACCTTTTTACCTTTTTCATTTTTGTCAAGTTTGATTATATGCTCATAGGAGTGCTCTTGGTCTTTAAGTCAACAATACCAAATCTCTTAAGTAGATCTTTGACATATTTAGCTTGGTTGATGAAGATTCCCTCATTGTTTTGTTTGATTTGAAGTCCAAGGAAATATTTCAATTCTTCCATCATGCTCATCTCAAATTCCTTACTCATACAAGATGAAAACTCCTTACACAAAGACTCATTGGTATAACCAAAGATAATATCATCAATATAAATTTGAACAAGAAGTAAATCTTGGTTCTTATACTTAACAAAGAGAGTAGTATCCGACTTTTTCCATTGAAAAATCATTATCCAATAAGAAATTTTTAAGCCTATCATACCATGCTCTAGGTGCTTGTTTTAATCCATACAATACTTTAGACAACTTATGCACATGATTTGGAAACTTTTCATTTTCAAAACCAGGGGGTTGTTTCACATACACTTCTTCCAAAATATAATCATTGAAGAAAGCACTTTTGACATCCATTTGATATAAAATGAATTCTTTATGACATGTAAATGTTAATAACATCCTAATGGATTCTAATCTAACTACAGGCGTAAATGTTTCATCAAAATCAATTCATTCTTCTTGGTTGTATCCTTGTACCACTAATCTAGCTTTATTCCTTATAACCACACCAGATTCATTCATTTTATTTTTAAATACCTATTTAGTGCCTATAATGATTGATGTTCTGGTTTAGGAACTAATTCTCATACATTGTTTCTCTTAAATTGATTTAACTCCTCTTGCATTGCCATAATCCAATATTCATCATTTTCTGCATCCGCAAAGGATTTTAGTTCAATTTGAGATATAAATGCAGCATGCTCACTTGTATTCCTAAGTGATGATCTAGTGATTACACCACGTGAATGATCACCTAAAATTAAATCCTTAGGATGAGAGGAAACATACCTCCACTCCTTGGGGAGTATTTGGGAAGTACCTTCTTGTTGTTTCATATTTGTTTGTTCTTCTTATCTATCCTCTTGATTTTCTTGCGATGCATCCTTTTGTTTATCTTTTGATAATTCTTCTTGTGAATCTTCATCTGCATCATCATTCACAATAACTTTCTCCGTAGAGGAAGGGTTAAACTCATCAAATGTAACATGCATAGATTTTTCCACAACCAAAGTTCTTTTATTATACATTCTATAAGTTTTGCTTGTGTTTGAATAACCAAAAAAATTACCAACATCAGATTTTGAATCAAATTTGTCAAGATTATCTTTTGTGTGTAAAATAAAATATTTGCATTTAAGAACTTTGAAATAACCAATGTTGGGTTTTTTATCTTTTCAAAACTCATAGGGAGTCTTATTGAGATAAGGTCTAATCAACACACGATTTAAAATATAACAAGAGTTG
>NW_006261964.1:13898954-13990644 GCF_000493195.1 Citrus x clementina
CCCCATTTTTTTTGTGGAGTCCTAGGAGATGAAAATTGATGCTCAATGCCAAAATCATTACAAAAATTCTCAAATACATGATTTTCAGATTCTCTGCCTTGATCACTTCTAATAAAAGAAATAGCATATCCCTTTTCATTTTGAACCTTTTTACAGAAAACTCTAAATGCATCAAAGGCATCATCCTTATTAACTAATAACAATACCCATGTGTATCTAAAATAATCATCCACAATTACAAATGCATAATATTTGCCACTTAAACTAGCATATCTAGAAGGTCCAAACAAATCCATGTGAATTAATTGAAGTGATTTTGACGTATAGACATGGTTCTTGTTTTTTAAAGAAGTTTTGATTTGTTTTCCAAATTGGCAAGCTTCACAAATTCCATCTTTTTGAACACCGATTTTTAGAAGACCTTTAACCAAATCATTTTTTGAAATTTTTGAAATCAAATCCTTGCTTGCATGACCTAGTCTTCTATGCCATAACCAACCATCATCATGCAATGTGGAGAAACATTTATCATTAGTAGATGCACAATCTATATTAATAGTATAAACATAACACATTTATTTCCTACAAACAAAAGCTTGCCATCACATGCATTCTCAATAACACATTTCGATTTATCAAAGATAACTCTATAGCCTTTATCACACAATTAACTAATGCTAAGCAAATTGTGTTTCAAGTTTTCAACCAAACATACATTTTCAATAAGAGTAGAGGATACATTACCGAGATTGCCAATATAAATGAATTATCTCCAAAGGAAACGTTTCCACCATTCTCGATCTTGGTAAAACTTGAAAACTAAGAGTAATTTCCAATCATATGTCTTGAACATTCATTGTCCACGTATCACTTATTTTTCTTTTGCTTTGATCCTTACAGAAAAAGGTTCTAAGTTTTAGGTACTCAAAACTTATTAGGTCCTTGAGTGTTAGCAATGGTTCCTTTTGAAATCCAAATACATTTGATTCCATAGTATGCATTTCTTTTAACATGGCATCTATAACTCATGTGACCATTCCCATTACAATAATGACAAATAATCTTATGATCACTTATGGAGGTAGCTTTAACAAAATAATTCTTATAATATTTTTGTTTCAAGTTAGGCTTATAAAAAAGTCCTCCTTTATCAAACACACATTTTTGAGTGCTCAACAATTTTTCTAAGGTCTTTTGACCACTTGTGAATTTTAACACAATTTTATTGAGCTCATTACTCTTTTTCTTAATCACTTCATTTTCTTTCATTAATTCATCAACATATGATTATTCATGCTCATGTGAAATACTTTGTTTACCTTTAAATGATGCAATTCTATCATGCAACATTTTATTATCTAACTCTAGTCCTTTAATTTTTTTTATTTAATGAATCATTTCATTTTTGTAAAATATCATTTTCATTTGAATTTTTTAGCATTTTCTTTTTAAAGGATGCATTCCTTTTACCTATTCTTATCCAATCATCATGCAATTCTTTAAAGGCATTATGTAACTCATCATATGTTGGAAGATCACTTACCTCATCAAGTTCATCAAATGATTCTTCCCCGATTGCCATAAGGGCTAGTTTTTTCATCTCTTATTGCTCCTCAGCATCACTCGTTTCCTTATCGTTGTCATCCCATGTTGCTACCATTGCCTTCTTCTTCTTGAGCTTGTTAAGGAGAGGACACTTCAATCATACGTGTCTGGGCTTCTTGCATTCATAGCAAGTAATTGGCTTATTCTTCTCTTTTTAATTCTTGTAGTTTCTGAACTTTCTCCGCTCACTAGTTTTCTTGTAGAATTTTCTGAATCTCCTAGCCAGCATAGCCATCTCCTCATCATCCAGCTCGCTTTCCTCATCACTCTCATGTTTTGAGGCTTTGAGAGCAATGCTTTTCTTCTTCTCCTCATTTCCTTTTTATGCTGCCAAGTAATCCTCATAAGAAAGTAAGAGAACCAATCAAATCATCAATAAGTAAGGTATTTAAATCTTTGGCTTCATCAATGACAGACCTCTTAGGTCTCCATTTCTTTAGTAGTGACCTAATAATTTATTAACTTTCTTGCTATTCGAAAAGGTTTTTCCTAGGGCTCCTGGAGTGTTTACTATATCTGTAAATCTAGTATACATAGAATATGCACTCTCATTTTGTTTCATTTGGAACAATTCATATTGTCTAGTGTATCTACTAATTTTAGACTCTTTCACTTGATTTGTGCCTTCATAAACAACTTTAAGTTTGTTCAAAATTTCATGAGCACTTTCACAACTAGACACTCTATGAAATTCTTTCTTGTCAAGTGCACAAAACAAGGCATTCATGACATTGGAATTTGGAGAAGATTTTCTTTTTTCTAATTCATTCCATTCCCGTGAAGGTTTTGGAATATCTTCCCCTACTTCATTTTTAGTTATAGGCATGACTGGACCATCACATACAACTTCCCAAATTTTGTAATCTACTCCTTGCAAATGAATTCTCATCTTAGTTTTCCAATAAGGGTAGTCATTACCATAAAAAAAATGGTGGCCTAGTTGTGGATTGACTTTCCCTAAAGGTAGTCATTTTAGATTGCCATGGATCTTTTACTCTAGATGGTTAAATCCTAATAAGAGAACCAAGCTCTGATACCAAATGAAATACTAGTCATGCAACCCAAGAGGGGGGGTGAATTGGGTTTTTAAAACTTAAGCTAAGCAAACCACACAACATTTTAATCTAATGCCTCAATGAAATAAAAAACAATAAATTTAATAATGCTAAAAAATAAAAGAGCAAGGGAGGAGAGAAGAAACATAAATATTTTTACGTGGTTCAGCAATCCCCACCTACGTCCATGCCTCCAAGCAAACCAAGTCTGAGGATTTCACTATCCAAGTCTCCCAAGGCTTCAAATGCTTACAATTGACTTCCAAAGTGTCAATGGACTTTACAACAAGAGATTATCCCCAATCTCTTTACCCAAGTATATCCCAACACTTACACCCTTTAAACTTGATTTTACAAAAAGGATTAAAAATAAATTCCCTTCACACAATTGTGTTTGATTACAAATGAAAGCCCAATGTGTGTGAATGAATGAAATAAATACACAAATTATATGCTCAGATTGCAGAGGAATGCTTAATGATAATAATGGTTGTATCTTCTTAATTGAATTTGATTTAAGTCATTTTATAGTTGGAGTAGAAAACTAACCCTTATTGACTTTCTAGTGATAGTCGGCTTGCCGTTTTGTGTTAACTGGATTGCCGCTTGATGTTAGCGTTATGTTCAAAGATTTGAATTTTTTTGAACATCCGGTTTGCCACTTTTCATTTTCTAGTTAGTCGTTTTTACTCTATAGAGCTTCTGCTTAATAACCAGTTTACCATTTTGCTAAATTTGGTTAGCCGCTTTAATTCTAGAGAGCTTCTGGTTGATAACTGGTTTCTACTTTGGTGAATCCGGTTATCCGCTTTGCTATAGTGAAACAACTAATTTCCAAAATTATAGTTTTACCCTAAAACTTTATAAAATTATATTATGGCATAAATCTTTATAGAACTTTATAAATAGGTCCATTTTTAGATTTTTAAAAACAATACTGGTTGATTTCAAAGTTCTCAAAACTTTTCAATTTAAACTATATACTTGAAAACAACCAATTTCATAAAATCATTTTCTTGTTATAAAAATATAATGTGTAATTCTTTGTTTATCTAAAACATATAGTTTGTTATCATCAAAATCAAGATTTTATATCCATATAGGATAACAAGCTGACTATTCTTATAAAATGTTGTAGCGGAAAGAATGAATGAACCCTGTTGGAAATAGTTAGGTCAATGATGATGCAATTAAATCTTCTAATATCCTAATAGGGCGATGCTTTGTTAACTACTGTCTTATATACTTAACCGAGTTCCTTCAAAATAAGTTAGTTTCACTCTATATGAGTTGTGGATAGGTAGGAAACCTGACTTATCTCATCTGCATCCTTGGGGATATGCGGGTTTATATTCATAACTTTACCCATAAAGTTGAGAAATTAGGAGTTAAGAGTAAAAAATGTATCTTTATTAGATACTCAGAACACTCTAAAGGATATGTGTCCATTGGTGAATATATAAATGGAACTGTGACTAAATTGGAATCACAATATATCAATTTTCTAGAAAATAAGTTTCTTAACATTGGAAAAGTTGATAAGGATTTATCAATTAGAATATCCAAATGATGTTATCACTTTTAATGTTGGTGTTGGCATTAGTACAAATCCTTCTGGGATTTCCACTCTGAGTGGGAGTGAAACACCGCACACTTCGATTCCAATTGAGAAATCAGCTCGAAAGAGTAATTGTAGGCCAATTCATCGTCGTCATTTTGAGATTGAGGGATAAGCTTTTATGATTACTTCATACAATGGTAAAGAGCCAAATATTTTTAATGAGGCTCTTACATCATCTGCTAGGGATTTATGGATGAAAGTAACGAAGGAGGATATGGAGTCAATGAAAGTCAATTAGGTCTGAGACTTGGTTAATCTTCTACCTAACCGTAAAGCTATCAGAAGCAAATAGGTTCTCCGAATAAAGCATAAGGCGAATGGGACAATCGAGAGATATAAAAAAAGAATATTCGTTAAAGGCTATACCTAAAAGGAGGGCATAGACTATGAAGAGACCTTTTCTCTTGTAGTAAGGGTTGCTTCTATATGATTGATCTTATCTATCATTGCACATCTAGACTTTGAATTACATCAGCTAGATGTAAAAATTGCATTTCTTAATGGAGAACTGTAGGAAGAAATTTACATGCAACAACCATAAGGTTTTGTTGTTAAAGGAAAAGAGCACAATGTATACAAGCTCAAAAGATCTATCTATAACCTTAAGCAATCCTCTAGACAATGGAACCTTAAATTCCATCAAGCTATAGTTTCTTATGGCTTTAGGATGGTTGAGGAAAACCATTGTCTGTATAATAAGAAGTCTAAAGATGTTTTTGTGATATTATCTTTGTATGTGGACGATATATTGCTGGTTGTGAACAATAAAGAATTTGTCAAAATTGTTAAAGGTTGGCTATATTCAAATTTTGACATGAAAGATATAGGCTAAGCAATTTATATCTTAGGAGTCAAAATTTTCAAGGATCGTTTAAAGAAACTTCTAACTCTATCACAAGAGTCTTACATAAAAAATATCCTTGAGAATTTCAACATGGCTGATTGTAAGCCAAAGTATACCCCAATAGCCAAAGGACAATCACTTAGTCTCGATATGTGCTCTAAAACTCCTTAAGAAAAAAAAGCTAGAGTTCCTTACGCAAATACCATTGCAAGTCTCATATATGCCATGATATGTACAAGGCCCGATATCAGTTATGTTGTAGGACTGGTCAATAAATACCAGTCTAATCTTGGTCAAAATCATTAGAGTGCTATCAAGAGGATTTTATCATATCTCAAAGGCACAACAATTTATTCTTTATGTTATCAAAGAGGTGGTTTGTGACTTGTTGGATATTTAGATACCGACTGAGATGACAATCTAGATGAGCGTAAATCGACCTCAGGATATGCATTTTTGTTAAATAGAGGAGCAATTACATGGAGTAGCAAGAAGCAAACATGCACGGCTTTATTAACGATGGAAGTGGAGTATATTGCATGTTCTGCAGTAGTGCAAGAAGCTATATAGCTTAAGAGATTTATGAAGAACTTAGAGATTAATATAAATAATACTAGTCCAGTAACTATTTACTGCGACAGTCAAGCTGCTATCTCTTTCTCTAAGGACGTCAAGTACCACAACAAGTTAAAACACATTGAGACTAAATACAATTTCATAAGAGACATTTTGGGGAAAAAGGAAGTAGTCATTCGATATATACGCATAGCATGATAGCTAATCCACTTGCCAAATTTGTAACGAGAGATGTATTCGCCACTCATGCTAAATCATTGGGGCTAGGTAGATTGTAATTTTACATTTTTAAGATGTATTTACTTCTTGTGAACATCTGTATTACATAATTATTTTGAAATGCAATTATGTTCAAAGTTCTCTTATTTCAATTTATCTAGTGAAAGGCATAATTACACACATGTGAGAGTATGTCATCAGGTCATGACCAACTTTCTTGCATGAGTGTTGCCTCAGTTGCTCTGGGATCAAATTGAGATGAGACAAGTAGAATAATGAAACAATGTGTTTGTTTCAGAGCCAAATAAAAGGAGTTATTTTACAAGTTTTGTAGCCTTGATTAGAGTCAAAATAAGGTCTTAAACGATACTTCTCGTAGACCGACTATAATGTACCCCACCATCATAGAGACCTAATATAAGCCAAATGTGAGATCTTTTTTTTTTATGTGTGCTAAATGAGAGTGTTCATTTTAAGAACTCAGATCAGACGCTGTAGAAGAGTGACTGGACTAAGATCTGTACAGTGAATTGAATTAATGAGACATACATTCTAAATGAAAGATTCACTGCAATGCGTGTATCGTACCACGCGTACTTAGTGACCAAAATGGGAATTGAGAGAATCACTCTTCTTCTTGATTGTGTAAGTTCCATATGACTTTCTATAAGTCAACCATGGTATCTTTATGACTATCAACTATGTTTTTTATATCTTAGATTGATGTTTGCTACTTTAGTGTGTTATCTATGACCTTGACATGATTTGGTCTATGAAACACGACTAGGAAAGCGATTATTTTGGATTTATGAACATGAGTGTGATAGGGAGATTTGTTTTTTTTTTTTTTCATTTTATGTGATTCACTAGTCAACCAATTGTATAATACATGTGATATATTACAATTGTGAATACATAAAGAGATTGCGCAATTTTGGCATACCGAAGAGATTTAGTATGATAGAATATTAAAATGAATTAAATATGGGATACAATGAACATATATTGAAATTCTCTTGCATATGATTGCAATTGAGGCATCTCTTGCCTAGGTTAGCAATTGAGATATGTTTTGGCTCCCCGAATGGGTCTTTGTATATGTTTATGGTCACACGGTATATCTGCTTGTATAATTGAACATATGTGGTTGTTCATTGTTTCTTTGTTCACTGATCTGCTGATTTGACGTCGTCCCATCATGCGTGAGTGGGAGATATTGGATAGGTCCGACCCGACCTGACCCGACTCGTACTTGGCAACTATAAAGCAGTTACCATGTGTGGTTTGGAAGTTAAAAAGTAAATTGATATAATATCAACTTCCCACTGTGGTTATAACTCCAGCGAAAATTAATAATGCAGAGTGTGTGTGTGTGTGGCAAGATAATCTTCATCTTCTTCTCTTCTTCATCAAAATGAAATAAGAACATTGAACAACTCATTTTAAAGAGGGTACTTATACTGTGATTAGAGAAGGATTTCCGCATGTGCTTTCTTTACGACCATCAACGTGATACAACACTTAATTATTTCACTGCTTAGAAAAAGGTATGACTTCTTGAATTCCTTTTATTTTTTTCATCAGCGGGCATATCTATCGTACTTAAAAATCACCATTGGATTCAATATATTTAATCCAAAGACTAAGATGAGTTCGATTATTAAAAAATTAAAAAATTTGACAAAACTTGAAACTTGTAAAACTAGTAACAAGCACAATTCCCCAGCCTAAGCAGCTGTATTTATTGAGTTTAGCCTAAAAATATATGATAAAAAAATCCAGTTCTCTTACGTCATGCACGGCTCAACCAAGAAAATGAAAATCCTTAATTACTAATTCCTCTCCTCTTCTCTTCCACGACGATCAATAACGATACAAGCACCAGCTGATCTTCTTCTTCCATAATAATTAACGGCAGCGCAACGACGGGCTGATCTTCTTCTTCCACAGTGATCAACAATGGCACAAGCACAGACTAATTTTCTTCTTCCACAACAATCAATAGCGTCATAAGCACAGCCCCCTCAGCCCTGCTCAGTTAGTCTCATTGAGCCTTTTGCTTCTGATCTAGCACGTCTCTACCATCACTACTATCAGGCGCAGTCCACAAAAGGTAATGAATGTTAAGGTTTCTTATGTTTGCAATACCTATTAAGAATAGGACATAGGAATGTATGTTTCAGGACTAATGATTTTTTTTATTGGTTCGGTTCCAAAGTAATTAAATCAATTTGCTTATGGCTCTGAAATTGAAAGAGCAAGTAAAAGCTTAGGTCTAATTGACGAAACAGAAATGTAGACAAAGGTTTCTGAATAATAATAAGTTTTATTATAAAGTTTGAATGAATAAAATTAGGGTTTTGAGCCCTTTATAATAATTCTAAATAACACCAATTTACCAAAATAAGCAAATTCAAAATCTAATATGATAATTAAATCTTACTAATCAAAATAAGAAAAGAAAAAAATAAGGGCACTCAAATATGAGTTCTAGTAAAAAAAGATAAAATTCCTAGAAGAATTAGGAAAAATAGGGAAAATCTTAAAATTAGGAAATGACCAAGAAAGAAACAGAATTTTTGGTTCAACCACGGGGTAGAACAGCTTTTGTGGTTAGGTTTTGTTCGCCTTGTTGCAAGCTTTCAAACAGTATATTATATGCCAAAGACGGACACTTGTAGCGCAAGTTATGACCCCCGAAAAGTACATTGCTCGCGACACACAATACCCTACATCACTATAGAAAATATCCATTGACAAATATTGCTAAGAATATAAAAGAATTGAAAGTGAAACGAATATAAAAGTTGGTTAAGATTATGGTCGTTCAATTAGTGTGTTATTTCATTCCCCTTGTTGTACAAGTGTTGTCGCTATAACTCTAATTAGATGCTGAAACTATTATAGTTTTTTTTTTCAAAATTTATAAAAAGCAAACTTAATGGCATTAATGATAACTTTTATGTAAAATTGAAGTACCTGTAATTTTATTGATTATCTATAATTAATTTAGTGAAATGCGGATTTCAACATTTGTGAAATTTTATATTGATGATGCTAAGGTTTTTTATGTTTGTGATTTCAGTGGTGAATGAAACACGGGGAGATATCGTTAATCGAATTTGAATGTATGTTTGAAGAATAATTATATATATATATATATATTGGTTAATTGGTTCGGTTGAAGCTAGTTAAACCCACTCGCTTCTTCTTGCTTCTAGTACTGAAAAAGAGAGCAAAATTTTAGGGGCAATGGAAAAAAAAAAAAACTAAAAAAGCCCCCATATTTTACCAAATCTAGATATTTATTTAAGACCAAAGTTACTCCAATGGTGGCTGTCGATAGCATTGTAGCAACCTCTTTGTGCCTTTGTGGACGCTGGTGAATCATTAGGAGTTCAAAAAAGAACGAAAATGTCTCGGCTTTGCATGCTAGTTAACTACAAATTATTATCCACTTAAAAATAGCATCCATTTTTGACTTATAACTTTGTTGCACATCGAAGTACATATATTTTGGATATTTAAAGGCAATGCATTCCATCGTATGCATCACATTCAATTGCATCATCAACTTCATGTTGGAGTTGCTTTAGTTAAGTATTGTTGCTAAATGAGAGTCAGCATAATTTGGGTCCGCGATTTGTTTCTTCATTTTTTGTCCGTTGATGGTTGATTGGCGGTGGTTAATTGTTGTTGATTTGGAACTGTCTTAATAAGAATTGTTTATTATTATTGTTGTTGTTGATTTGTTGTTCTTTTCATTAACCGTGATAATAATCGTTTATTGGAAAGTGTTAAGCTATCCTATAGCTGAATTAAAGTGTGTTTATGTTGTGAAAAATTTTAATTTACTCACAAGTGCAGGAATCTAAAAATACAATAGTGGTAACGAGGTCGAATCCACAGGAATTGTTATAAATTGAAAAGTCTACTTTTAAATCTAAAATTAATATTAATCCTAACCTAGTTGACCAAATTGAGTTTTTAAGGGAAATAAAACTAATTAAAATAAGAAAGCAATTAAAGTAAAGACGAATTCAATAAGACAAAAACTACCAAGTTTTCAAAATCCATCACTATTCAACTAGTAATTATCTAATTATTAATTAATCTCCAAATTTTAGAGTGACAACTCAAAATCAATCTATGTCATCTCATGGATATAAAAATTAAGCTCAATTAAAATTAATCTTGTGTAGGTTCTTTTTCTGCTTAATAGTATGATATGTAAGCATTCTATGTAAACATATTAAATAACAAAGAGTCAAAGTTTTCATAAGCATTATGTGTAAACAATTTAATGAAAGACACGGAATCAAAGATAATCATATATCAACTTGATAGATGCAAGCATAAATTTTGTCAAATATTAATCCTAACAATCAATAATGTATGACAGAATTGGTAAAAAGATTTAATAACATCCAACTAATCATATGAAACAAGAACTATAAACATTAATGAACATATGTAGGAAATTAATTAAATGAAAAGATAATTATTTTATTAAATAAGATTTCATTCTTAACCTCAGTATAAAAAAATTAGCTAGACATACTTAAATTGGGAGCAACAAAAGAAATAAAACTAGCCATAACTGCCGCTGCTGCCGCTCCTCTTCTCTAATGTCCAATGCTTCTTCCATTTGCGTCTCCGTGGCTTGCCTTTATATAATACGCAACTTGTCGGAATTCTTCTCAAATTATGATTGCTAGGAAACCGCATCTCATAAGCCAATATCCACGCCCATACACCAAATCGTTTTTATAATATTTCCTTATTAAAATTTGAAAGCTAGCCGCTCGTTTGACTTAAAAGCAAAAGGCCAACTAATAACGTCTTCTTTTAGAGCCTGGCACAGTGGCACATGCATTCCAAATTGCCAAATCTTTGTTTTCTAAATGCATACCCACCGTTCATTATTTGAAGAGAATAACTTCCGATTTGATCTTCTTGACTTTCATTAATTCTTAGCTGCATTTTTGTCTTCCAATTTAATCTTTATTGCTTCCCAAATTAAACTTCTTCATGTCCTTTTTTATCCATAATCTCCAATTAATTTCCTATTCAACAAAATAATTTAATTAATTAAAAATAACAAATAAAAATAACTAATAATTATGTAATTAAGGGCAAAAAATATATATATTATAGGCTTATAAACTTATCATTTCTTTTATGATCGCCGCTACTCAAACTGCCTAGTTCGTCATTTCTACAACTGAGTTTCTAATCAAGCTGTGATTGACTCATGTCAAAATTATCTCATGTCATATGAACAGGTCAAAAACTGTAAGAGGCATTTACTCAGAGAGGGAGGCTTTTGAATAATCTTTATTGTCGAGTAGACTTGCAACGACAGATCAAAAGCGGAGAGCGGCATTTTTTTATTTAAGTTGGCTTGTCGAAGCTAACTTAATTTTTAAGTTTGGTAGACTCAGATATATCTGTATCTTAAATAATTTACATAGAGAAAATTTCAAATTAGATATTAAGATTACTATCATGTAATTATATGTTTAAAATAAGGTGATGAACTTTTAAATTTTAACGGTGAGTTGAGCACCATCTTTATTTATTTAACTTCCCTAGAATCTTGTTGCTACAGTAGGTGTGCTTCTTGGAATAAAGCAAATTGGGGTTGTTTTGGAGTCCCAGGGGGGGGGGGGAGACACTGCAAGTGAAATGCAGCTATCTTTTTTTTTTTTTTTAATACTTCAAAAAATTTAGACAACTGGTTCGGTTTTGTAACCTTCATTGCTATTGGCGTAGTTGATTGACATCTATATCTTCTAATTTTTTTTCTCTGATTTTTCTTTACTATGAAATTTATTTTCTATTATAATTTAACACCTATTTGTTCTGTACTTAAGCATCATTTGCAATTCTTTGTATTAACATTAAACTGTAATTTAATATTTCTTTTCGGTACCTGCTTTGTTTTTGTTTTATCATTTTTTTGTATACTGTTCTTGTTTTATAATTGTTTTATATATCTTTCATTTGTACCAAATTTTTTATATACTGACTGTAATTGATGATATTTTCATGCATGAACTATGAACCTTTTCTTAAGAAAAGCAAAAGTATGAAACCAAATGCTTTCTTTTGTCTTCATTTTTTTGGTTATTACTCATGTCAATTGCCTTGTTGGGCGTATTTCGAGGCTTTGCAGAGCCTTAAAAGGTAACCAAATTTCCTTGAACTCTTTGTATTTGACCTTTGTTTATTGCTACAATGATTATGACAATAAATAACCATATATAAAACCTATTGTCTGAAAATTTATTTAAAAGTGTTGGAAAATTAAAATTAGCAAATCAGATACTTTTTCTTATTTTGCTTTGTATTATTGGATTTTGTATATGGATCTATTTGCTGCTGTTAGTTGTAACAATGTGATTTTGGTTCTGTTATTATCAGTTGTTTAGTTTATAATCTCTTTCATATTTTCATCTTTCATTTTAAATTGATGACATTTCAAGTGGACTACCTAGAGATGGCAGAAAAAAAAAATCCGGGTGATGTAAATTATAGAGGACATGCCAACTATATAATCTGTACATGAAACTAGAACCAATGAACCAAAACTACGAGCATTACATTAAACATGAAACTAATGATAACCTAAAATTACTTACCATCAAACAAGAGAAATTAGTCACTGAACATGAAACCTCTTCTTGCACTCGTTGATAATTATTTGAAAACTTAACCATTAAACTTGAATAATCAACCATTAAACATGAAACTAATGCCAACCTAAAAGCTTATGCAATAAACATGAAGCATATGATCATAAACTTGCAAGCATATAAATCATGCGAATCATGCTATAATAAATGTGAAATACTTCATCTTGAAGTAAGAACCATTAAGCATGAAATTAATCCTAACTTCAAACTTATTACAATAAACATGAAACTTAGGATCGTAAACCTACAACAATTTAATTAGGTATAATCAAGTATAATAAACATGAAAATAATACCATCAAACCTGATATTAGTACATTAAATATGAAACAAAATGTCTATTATTATGTTATTTTTTATTATTTCTATTAGAATAAATTTAATTATTTTATATATTATAATATTTTTTATTATTTAAGGGACAATCGGCTGCATATACCGGTTGGTCGCATTTATTTTTTTAATTTTATAATGTTGGCAGCCAAACATTTAAAGAGTTCTTTTTTTTTTATTACTTTGCATTTATCAGATACATGCATGTATATAGTAGCAAAGGCCTTGCGTTTGCACAAGTCTTGACAATTGACATTGATAATTTTTTAAGAAAACAAAATATTTAAATTGGTACAAGTTATAGAGAATCGAAATTTTGGACCGAAACCGAGCCGGTACCGGACCGATATACTTAATTAGACTGATGTATTCGGTTTTCGTTCGATTCTTAATTTATTTTGGTTCATTTCGGTTCTCTAAAATCTTGCAACAAATTGGACCGAAATTTTTGGTTTATTCTGACACCTAATCGACCACTAGGCTTTTGACCGAAGTGGTTGGGTTGCTGCCTTCACAAGCGTGAGAGCAGCGGTTCAAGCCCCTACAAAAGCATTGTGGGAGCTAAATATTTATAAACTCTTCTCACTTACGAAACACAAGTAGAGTAGGGACATCCCTCTTTTGTGAGGGTTATTTCGTCTGGGTATGTACTTCATAGAATTTAATGTAATAATGTAATAATGTAAGTCTCAGTTATATATATCTGATTATAAATATCAGTGTACCAGTTATTTTGTCTGGGTATGTACTTCATAGAATTTAATGTAATAATGTAATAATGTAAGTCTCAGTTATATATATCTGATTATAAATATCAGTGCACCAGTATTCAAAAAAAAAAACTGGTGCGTAACCAGTATTCAAAAAAAAAAAAAGACACCTAATTGATGCACACCCCTAAATAGGACACATTCAAAAATCTTGCAAAACATAATAAAGAGTAGAGCTAGTGAGACACCCATTTAAAATTCTTTAAAACTCCTCTTTCGTAAATTTACAAATTTGACCTCAACTAGAAAAATCAAATTAAACATGTATCATCCTTCTATCCACTCAAATAGGGTTAGTACTTGTAGGTGCTCAGAATTTTGAAAACTCTCAAAAGAGCCAGAGGCTAGTAGCTTAATTTTAAGCTTCAATGTGACTTTAATAGTCTGTTAATTGATATAATAAGCACTTTATATTTTCGATTTGTTGATTATTTTGATAACTTTTAAAAACTAATAGTTATATTTGAAAATAGTTCTCATTAACAAAGTACGTGAAAGTTTGAAATTAAGCTAGTGAAATTTCTACTAATTGCAATAAGAGATTATGGGGTTTTAATTATTTGTGGAATTAAAATGGGTGTATTTTGAAGTAGTGTGATTTTTAAATATTTTTAATGAAGTGTTTCTAGAAGAGAAATTTTACGAA
The DNA here is from genome assembly GCF_000493195.1 of Citrus x clementina. NCBI lineage: Eukaryota > Viridiplantae > Streptophyta > Magnoliopsida > Sapindales > Rutaceae > Citrus > Citrus x clementina. Next base: position 13,913,322 of record NW_006261964.1, read on the forward strand.
GAGTTTAAAGGGGTGCTAATAGAAGTACTCCATAGTAAATATGGAAAATTGATATTCGTACCTTGTTTTTCATTTAAAGTAGTTAAACCGTAATGAAATTAAATTATTTTATTAATTAAAATGAGACGTTAGCCAATATTGTTAATCCAATTATTTTATTAATTAGTTTACTAACTATTCTCAACTGATGTGAGACAATTTCTTCTACACCCCTTATCATTTATCTCTTGATGAAAATTGAGAGATAAGATTAGTAACTATTCTCAAGTGATATGTCCTTTACACCCCTTGTCACAGGCAGGTTAGTCTTTTTTATTGATTCTCAATAAAATTGGTGGCTAAGACCTAGTGATTATTCTCAGCTGAATTGGAATAATAATGTAATATCCTCAAACCTCTTGTCACAAGGGTGCCAATCTTTTTGCATAGTGCTAATCAAGTGGGAAGGTATCATGGGTGTAGTCATGCATAAGTCTTTATACTAGTCTTTGTCAGGTGGAAAGATAATGTGGGCACACTGGCATACAAATCTTTTTGGAATGGCTGGGTTAGGTGTATTAAGTTTCAACTTGACCTAACCCAACCAGCGGCGGCCTCTACTTTTTCAGTGTTTGCGTTATTAGAATGGACTTCCATATATGATTACTCATCTAATAATCTAACCAATAATAAATTTGATCTTTTTTAATAGAAATTATTATTAAAATGTTTGTTCAGTTTTAGTTGAATTGATCGGCACCACTCTCACAATATCTAACTATTTCAGGGGTGGCAATTTAGGTTGGGATTTATTTACTCGATTCGATTTGATACGAACTAAATGGGATTGGCTTTGAAAAAAATATTTCATTTAATAAATGAGTGAGTTCAATTCAATTCGCTAATTTAACGAATCAAATATCGGTTTGGACATTGATTCGTTTATTTATCTAAGATTTGTTTAACAAATGAGTCATAACAAATCGAATACGATCTATTCATTTAAAATTTATTTATTATTCGTTTAACTAAACTACTTATTTATCCTTAAATGATAATAAGTTTGTATTTTATAGGATTTTAAATTTGTGGTTTTTTATTTTTTTACTTAATTTTTGTTTATTAAATATATTTTTGTAAACGAATTCATATTCAATTTGATTCATCATGTATTTGTTATATGATCAACGATTAGTAAATGAATTGAATTGAATATTCGTTTACTAAATAAATCGAACCCAAATCCAAAGATTTCAATTCGTTTAACAAACAAATCAAATTTGAATCAACTGAATTTTGACATAGTTCATTTATGATTCGATTCGAATTCAATTTATTTATTCATTTTGTTGTCCCTAACTATTTAGACTATAGCATTTTTCAAAAAACAAAAAAAGTAAATAAATAAATCTTCTATTCTAATACATGTCACATTACGAATATTAACGGACATCATGTACATGGAAATATAAGGTTGATTCGCTAACGGATTTGACTTTTATGTTGAACTTCATGAGTTGGGCTTAAAGTAAGGTCCAAAAGGGAAAACTTTGGTGCATATGCCTAATGCTCTATCAAGTGAGACCCCCAATATAGAATTTTGCATGTTTTATTTTCTTTTAGCATAAACATCGGTTCTTATGCATGTGCTAGCTATAGATTGATTACATTGAACGATATATAGGTTTATTACACAAAAACAGAAGTCATTAACGTTCCAATTATAAATTAACTAATTAAGAACTGGCGTCACATTAAAAAATGAAGGCGAATGCTGAGTCCTAAAAATAAAGAGAATAAAAAGTAGAAAGCAAAGACAGCGAAGTCCGCGGTTCTCCTTTGAAGTGAAAACTAGGCCGAACCGTGTTGGTTCCTTGTATAAAAACTTGACCCAACACGGCGACGTATGCTGGCATTCTGAATGTAGCCTCCTTTTAAGAAACCTACTCTGAATCCATTTCTCTTTTTGAGACTCTTTTCTGTTGTTTTCTTTTTAACATCTCAGTGGACTGATGACAATGTCGTCAACGGCAGAGGAAGCGAGCTACATGTCCGAGAGAGATGAAGGTCTTATACTGTTATACATGCATACATACATACATACATACATACATACATACATACATACATATATATTTATGTGTGTGTGTGTTTTAATTCTTTTTCAGCTAATTTCTTCATTTTATTTCTTGATTTAGTGCCTGTTTGGTATGGCTTATTTAAGAGGCATAAGTGTTTATTTAATCGCATAAACACTTTTTAAATTTTTTTATAGTATTTGGTTATTTTTTTAGTAGAGTTTTTTTAGCTTAAATAAGTTAATTTACCCCTACTAGCAAAAGCCCAAAATTTGAGTTTTTGGGAGTAGAGATTAGAAAGCTTTTCCAAAAAATATATAATATAAAAAATATCACACAGTTTAATGGTTCAAAAGTATTTTTTTTATTGACAACCAAACACCTAATGACTTTTTGTCCAAAAGCTCTATTGGTATAAGCTCTACTGCTATAAGTTCTACTGTTATAAGCTCTATTTAATAAGCTGTACCAAACGGAACCTTATACTTCTGTTTCATGTTTACTTTAATTACCATGAAGTTCTTATTCATTTTCAGCTAGTCCCATTTCATGATGATTTAAGGAGAAATTGAGAATTTCCTACCATCAAGATCCAAGATAATATGAAATAGAAAAATGCTAAAGAGACATAGAACTGATAAACGCAGAACACAAACAATGATAAATCGGTACTGTTTTACCGTATTTGTAATTAAATGAGTAAAAACACCAGTTATCGATATTTTGTGTTTAGTATATTTTTCTATTTAAATATTGGTATTTATGAAATATTATTTTCATACATTCTTAGGTGATGTTTGGTTGGGAGGAGAAAATGAAGGAGAGAAAAGTAATTTAAATTCTCTTTTAATTTCCATTGTTTGGTTTGACAAAATATATAAGAATTTAATTTCCATTAAAATTTAATATCCATTATGATATAAAATTTGAATTCCACACTAAGTAATGAAGAATTTAAATTCCTCTTATGTTAGAAACTAAAGTTTCTAAAATTAGCCTTCAACTTTTTAACTTGTTTAATGCCATTATTAATTATTATTTATAATTTTATTTAATTGATTTAATATTATAAATGGACCTCCTCCGGAAAGTCGTCGGACCACTGTCAAACTTTGCTGGACTGCTGCCAGACTTTCGCTGAACTTCACCGGAAAGTAGCCGGACCACCACCGGACGTCACTGGACTTTCGTCGGAAAGTCGCTGAACCTCTGCCGCCGGCCACCGGACCGTAATTTTATATATATATTATTACTAATATAAATAGTTTAATATTTAAGGTAAATGATAAATTTTTCTAAAGAAAAAAATTATAATTTATTTCCTTATTAAATTTTATATCAAATCAAACAACAAAATTTAATTTCGCTACTCTTCTCCCTTTCTCTCCATTCCACTCTTTTCCTCTCCTCCCTTTTCTTCAAACCAAACATGGCCTTATAGCTATCATCTTTACAAACTGAATTAGCTGAGACCCACGTAAACATCATTTACCTTATGATGTTTACATCTAATCAATCCCTTAGTATCACTTAATTAAGCAGCCAACTTAGATTATACAAGTTGTTTGTAAATTGTTTGTGAGTTGCGATTGTGGTAACCTCATTTGTCGTTGTCCACATATACATTTGATAAATTAAGAATCCGATGCTCATATATGTGCATGCATATCATTTGTAGGAGGGACATTTGCACTCTATTCATTAATTTTCCGGTATATAAAGGTGGGATTGATTCCAAATGTTCAGCCGGAGGACAAGGAGCTATCGAATTATAGCCTTGACACAGGGGCAACCACTGAGACTAAACGAGCTCAAAATATTAAACATTTTTTGGAGAACCATCAAACTGCCAAAATCTTACTTTTCCTTTTAATAATCCTTGGAACTTCAATGGTCAGTGGAGATGGTATTCTCACTCCATGCATTTCAGTTCTTTCCGCTGTCGGCGGCATCAAGGCACTAGGCCAAGGTACCTAATTATTCTATGTACATATAATACTGGTGGCGAAAATTAAGATTTTGATTCAATTGCAGCCATCAGTGGATCTAGAAAAATAATTCTTCGGGGGCTAAATTAGAAAATAGTAGAATATAAAAATTAAAACTTTTGATATAGAAAATATATGCTAATGTGTTTGTGATTGTTCTTGATGCATTTTCATATTTTGAAAATGTTATGAAATAGACTTATTATCAATATAATTAAATATATCATTTCTACAACTAAACTATCATTCATCCCTTTTGATTATAGAGATGATTCTTCATGAATTTCATTGTTGAAAATGTTCTCTCTACTATTGCTATGTAAATTGGAAGAATTAATCCTAATTTTTGAAATAGAAAAATATTTTGGATGGTAGAATATTATTATTATTATTAATTGCAGTGTAGGCTTTTATAATTCTTATGAGTTAAAGTTTAATTTTATGGGTTTATAAATATGAAAATTATCTTAATAGATTTAACGGAGCTAATTAAAAACTCAAAATAATTTTTCTTTTATTCTTAGAATTTTTTTATCTCTTTTGACCAGCCCTGCTAGTCATATGCTGGATCTGTCTCTGGTAGCCATAATGTAGAAACTATATAAATGAGTTGAGTAAGCTATAACATAAAATCATTAAAATTGAGAGCGCTAAAATGAGGATGAAAACAAGAAAATTGTGTACATAAAAACTAGATACGTGAGGCTAAAATAAGGGGTGAAAATTTTGCAATTCCACTGCACTTTTAAAAAATAATTACAAAAAGGTCTCTTTATTTTTAAAAATTTCAAATAAAGAAGAATTCAGAAGAATTAATGACTTAAATCTATCTTAATTTATTTTGTTGTGACTTAGATTTTTTTATTATATTTGACTAATAAGATTGATTTAACCTAAATTTAAATTGACTATTTTATCCTTAAAGGGTAAAAATACCAAAAATTTAATTTAGCTTCAACAATTTTTTAATATTATACAAAATTCATTGTTTCTAAATAGTTAATTCTAATTCAATAGTATGATTATTAATTTTTAATTAAACAAACATAATGTCTTTATGAGAAAATACTCATTAAATTATTAAGCTGTCAAATTTATGTCATTTACATGTAAAATATTGAAAATAATTAGATTTCTTTTAAGAAGTTAGATTATAAGTCACAAAATTAAGTACCTAAAGTATTAGATATAAGAACACATATTTTTTCAGGCGTCATTTTATGTCATAAAGCAAAATAATAAAAATAGAACTCTATTAAAGCTACTTTAATAGTAAAAAAAACTAAGTAAGAAAAAAATATAAGAATGGTTTAATTGATTAATTACATTTTTTTTTGTTGATTTGTATTTATTAGAAAAAATATGTATTTATTGTAAATATTTTTTAAAAGTGGGGTGGGTTTACAAAAATAATGGGGTGAAAATATCCCACCCGTAAAATAAATGTGTACAATTTCAATCTAGTCCCTTTTTTCTCTGATTTATTTTTTCCATGTTGCATCACGGTGCAAATGCTGTGACGTCAATTTTGGTAGCAATCTTGATATTGCTTTTCTACGTTCAAAGATTTGGCACAGATAAAGTGGGTGCCTCGTTTGCTCTCATTATCCTCGTATGGTTTCCATTTTTGTTTATGATTGGCCTTTACGACTTGTTCAAATATGACGCTACTGCTTTACGAGCTTTGAATCCATGGTATATTATGAAATACTTTATTCAAAATGGAAAGAATGCATGGATTTCCCTTGGTGGAGTTGTCATGTGCATTACTAGCCCTGAAGCTATGTTTGTTGATCTTGGTCACTTCAGTGTTTGTTCAATTCAGATTAGTTTCAGTGGAATTGTGTTTCTAGCATTACTCTCAACTTATTGTCGCCAAGTGTCACCACCTTAGGCTGGATGGGCCGAGTGTCGCAGCTTGGCTGGTGGCCTTGTGCCAAGTCTGGGCTGCAAGATGGGAGTGCTTGTGGTGAGCACGAAAGTAAGGCAAGTCTGACTCGTGGGTTGGGGCACGGCAGCGAGTGTGCTCTATGGGATAAGCGCGGGGGAGCGCGACAATAGCCAACGCAAGAGCATGTGTGGGTGGCGTAGGGGTGCGCGACAACATTAGACGCAAGAGCGTGGGTGGGTGGCACACGCAACATCTCGCAAGCATGTGAGCACATGGGTGCGCGAGTGCTAGGCACTGGACGCACAAGTGCAAGGCGCGCGGACGTGGGGCGTATGGACGCGCAGGGTGCGTAAGCGCTGGGCGCAGCAACGCATGAGCGTGGCATTATGGCGTGTGAGCATGGGGTGCTGCAGCACGAAGCATGCGTGCTGGCCGAGTTTTGGATAGCGAGCGAGGTGGCATGAAACTAAACCAAAGGCTGCGAAATGGGCCCTAACAATAAGCATGAGTGGGAGACATGGCCTTGGGATGCATGGCTAGAAATATGGGGACATGGAGAGTGGGTACCGGCTGTTACACACCAAGAGAGTGGGCAGCGGCGGTTACGCCCCACAACCTCCTTATTTCTAGGCTTATGTGCAGCGGTTGCCTTGTTCCTTGGGAGAGTGGAAGAGTGGAGATGTGCTTCCTTGTACATGCTTGGTGGGTTCCTAGTTTTGTGGGAAATAAATTAAGGTAGCTCAAGGGCAACGCGCCACCTCGCTTTAGCAAATGAGGGTGTCATTTGCAATATGTATATCTAGTGAAAGTGGGCATGTGTTTTGGGATGGCAATTTTGGGTGAGAGTGACATCTTCTAAGCACACATAGCTTTTTGTTAGGTTGTAACTTTTCTTATTGAGGAAAATAGAAAAGTTGGAGGCTGGTGTCTCTATAAAACTAGACTTGTGCGTGTTGGTTTCTCTTTTGTTGAAGCGAAAAATCCTGGGGTGCGCATTTAGCACATAACCTCCATTGGTGTTGTTGAGTAGCTGGTCGAGCGAGGCTGGACGCCATCACAGGCTTGCCGCATCTTGAGAAAAGCCATGTGACAACTGGTATCAGAGCCTAAGGTTTGGGTTTAGGATTCTTTAATAAATGTCAGAGGAAACAACGAGGGATAGGTTGGCTAAATTGGAAGTTGTGGTCGGGAACTTACCGCCTAATTCGGATAATATGGCGATCACGATGGAAGTTACTTCAGTGGAATTAGCAAATCTAAGACTTGCTTATGATGGATTAGCAAAGGATGTTGCTAAAAAGATTGGGTCGGTATTTGACGACGTTGCTTCTTTGGCAAGGGAACTAAGGGTTAGCATCGGGGCGCCTGAGAATTATGTGGGTTTGCTGAAGCGTGCGGTTAGCAACACATCATTGCAATCGGAGGCAGGGCCTGAGAAGACACTACTACAAAAATGGGCTTTACTGATACTAATTTAGTGTCAGTAATTACTTTTCCTGACACTTATTAATTGTGTCAATGATGCTCAAGCCAGAACACACTGACACTAATTTTTAGTGTCAGTGATTATTGTGTCAGTAATTAGTGTCACTATAGTATCACCTAAATAATGACACGATGGTGTTAGTATTTGATGATATTATTTATACGTCAGTGATTTATGTGACTATAGTATCAAGAGCACACTGATTCAATAACATCAAAAGTTATTATTGTCATTTTAAATATTTAGTGTTAATATTTAATGATATTATGCTACTTTTGGTTAATAGTATATTTTTATTTCCTACTTGTTTTACAATCAAAATAAAACTCAAAATATATTAAATATACCAAATCTCACAACACAATTCATATAATAAACATCCCAATACATCACTTACATTAATATAATTTAACTACATCATTGTCTGGAAAAGAAAAATATAGGTACCAGATTGAGTTTCGACCAGTTCTAAACAACAGAATACAAAATTAAGTTTCATCAAACATTAACCTACAAAATTAAGCAGAAGAATGTCACTGAATATCCACACATGACTTCATTTTTTTCCCACCTACAAGTACATAAAATCAATTAGTACACCTCAAAAAATAAGTCTTGGAATTTGGAAACAATATATAAAGTGCAATAATTTTTCCAGTGCACTAATATTAATTTGAAAGAATTTTTGTTTTCAAAAATTACATGGCATGCTTATCTAATGAAAACCTTATAATTAACAATGACCATATGTATTAATTTGAAAGCATTCAACTTACAAGTAATCCTGATCAATCTTAAATTGTTGGAATGTCCTCTAGTTGACCAGCAACTGATGCTCCACCTATAAATTAGAGAGACATTTATAAGAAACTGTGGCAATCTTAAACAAAGAAATGCAAATTTCAAAACTGTGTATAAAGAAAATCACATAAATCTAGTAGTGCATTCTGCATATTACATAATCATCTGGAAGCTGGTTCTGCCCAATCAAATGTTCATCACTTAATTAATCTAGAGAAATCAAAATTAAAAGATAAAAAATAAAAATCTAGCCACTTAATTAAAAAATGTTCATCACTTAATTAATAAGTTGTAGTTGGCAAAACAAAATATAACATTTAATCATTAAATATTATCCAAGTCCAACCCAACAAAATAAAATCAAGGAGCATTAACAGAGGTCAACTAGCTCCTACCGCCCTGGGCTTATTTTTTACAGTTTCTTGTGATTATACTTGTTACAACTACCATCTCATAGTTATTGAAGAGGTCACTTTAGATTCGGAAGGAGAGGGGAAAAAGTCAAAATTAGACCATAGTGATGGGACTGGGAATTAAGATCAAGTAAAGAAAATTAGGCATAATTATTGTAAAAAAATAAAAGACCATCAAAACATAGCAGACATACAGAGATCACCAACAGCAAGCATGGATATGAAATTAAAACAACTAAACAAAAAGTTAATTATTTTAGTAAGTAGACTGAACTAACCATATGCTTCTTGCCACTATAATAACTATAAGAACCTGACAGTAATGAACACCAAAGCTTGTGATTTTCTCTAGCCAGGAGCCCACCTGCACTGAAGTCCATAGGTACAACAATATCCAAAATAATAATAAAAGCCATGATGGAGTTTTAAAAAGTTCATAATTCGGTATTAGAACAATTGATGGATAAACTTAAAAATTTGAAGTACACCAGTCAGTTTGAAGTACTTCATACAGCTTTCATATATAAAATATAAATGTGAAATAACATGTTCACAGTGAAGACCAGTCAGCTGCTGGAGAAACTATTGCCTTACTTTACATATACAGAGCATCCCATGCTCATTATCATGGAATGTCCCAATTCCCCATTCTTTTATTCCAAAACAAACCAACAATGCAAGACATGCAAATTGAGACGTGAAATGAAAAATACATCAAACTAATAAGCTTCAGAAGTTTACCCAAATCAATAAGCAAATGGCACAAAACACAACATTAGCAGGTAGCCTGCTAGACGTGCATGCTATTCTACTACACTAAAACATTAACATTAAAAGTCACAACCAGTTGAAAAAGAACTACGAGCACACAACTGCAGAAGTTCTCCAGCAAAAGATCAGGGAACGCTTACAATGAAACTGGCCCCCAGTTATATACATCCATCCATCTGGAGGTGGAACCCACAACCTCAACCATCAAATGGTCCAGGTGGCAAGATCCACCCTCAGTCCCCCACCCCCCCTTCAAAGCTGATCACGCAGAAAACCCATAACGCTAACTAAACTTTTAAAACAAATAAAAAGAGATTTCATCAAACACTAACCCACCACCACAAGCCATGAAAGTGACAGCAACAAGCAAGCCATTAAACCAAAGCATGTACCACCATCCACATCATCACGTGTCATGTCAAAGCCACAAAAATTTAACACTGAGTTACAGTTTAATTTGATGACGCATGTTCTTGGAAGCCTCCCAAACACTAGCTAGTGCCTCAACATTTGCCAACAGTGCTTTGTTTCACATTCTTTCTTGTGCCATCCCGGGCTGGACTGAAGCAAACAGGAAGGTATTCATCACATGGAAAGTCAAAACTCCGAAAGTGCTTCACCAGCTCCTCCTTTCCTTATATAATAATAAAAAGCACTTTTTATTATTTCCCGATAAGACTTTACACAAGTACAGATCAAAGCTTTTGTTCTCAATCTTAAAACATATCACATAAAGTTCAAACAAAAAAGAGGGCCAACTCCTAACACAATCCACCAATAAACTCCCCATTAAACTTCCATCGTACTATGGAATGAAAAATTGCTGCAAACTCCAAAATAAAAAGGCTCAACAGAGAACAAAAACAAGAACTTATTAAGGCGATTCAGGCAAGACAACTACTACACAAACCCTAAAAATGGAGTTGCTTACCTTCTTCAGGGGATGCGGGGCAAATTAAATTATTACAGTATTACTCACAACTCAATTAATTTGAGTATTTGACTAATCTAATTCAGACAAAAAATTAATGAAAAAATTAAAAAGTGGAATCTCAACTCACTGTCTCAGGTGCCCGGCGCGATAGCTACGGCTGAACGCGGCTGCAACGGCAATAATTTAGACTGGAGGGTGAGATGGTGACTAGAGACGGAGAAAGTGAGAGCGACTAAACGAGCGTGAAAGAGAGGGGTTGCCGCTGCTGTGTGTGCCTTTAGAGAGAGAGTGAAAGCGAGTGAGCTACTGCAGTGTGTGGTGTGACCTGCTGGGCTGCCGCCGCGCGGGCTGCGCGTGCCTTTGTCATCGTGCGTGCTGGTAAGGCCTTAGAGAGGGGCTGCCGCTGGTTAGTGCTTAGGGAGAGTTAGAGATTTAGGCACTTGGAATTTTAGGGATTTGGATTTTAGTTTGTTTGAGAGGGAACAAATTTTGGTGGAGGGAGATAAAAAATTTTGTGTTAAATTATAGCAAAGGGTTTGTAGTTAATTATATACGGTTTAACCAAACAAAGAAAATATGCACACAAGTGGTTTGTAGTTTGAAATTAAAATTTTAACTTCGGAGATATTGAGTTCGAGTCCAAGTAAAAACATAATTAGAATTATATTTGTTTTTATCACTGATACTAAAGTATCAGTAATTACTGAGTTTTATGCTACTGACGCCTTAGTACCAGTGATTTATGATACATATTTGTTAAATGGAAAAAATGATCCAAATGTATACCATTACTGACACTTTTTACGAAGTGTCAGTAAAGGTCATTTTTGTAGTAGTGAGATTAATGTGCCCGAACCAAAGCCATTTGGTGGCACGCACTATGCCAAAGTGTTGGAGAACATCCCATGGGATGTGGAGCAGTACTTCAAGGCTGCTAGGGTACCCGAAGATGAGCAAGCTTCAATTGCTAGCATGTATCTAGTTAGGGATGCAAAACTCTGGTGGCAAAGTAGGCTTAAGGAGGATGCCGAAGCACAGAGACAACCTATCAAAAGTAGGGAGTCACTCAAGGGAGAATTAAAGGGTCAATTCTTGCTAGGCAACGCGAGATGGATTGCGTGGGAGAACTTGAAAAAGCTCGAGCAAACTGGTTCTGTCCGAGACTATGTCAAGGAGTTTAGTTCTTTGATGCTTGACATAAAGAACATGTCCGATGAAGACAAGCTTTTTAACTTCATCTCAGGGTTGCAGCCATGGGCGCAAACTGAATTGCGGAGGCAAGTGGTGCGAGACTTACCTTCTAAGCGTGATGGCCGGAGAAACAAGGGTGTCTCAAAGAAATCCAAATCGGGAGATTCACAAGAAAAGAAAGACTTAGGGTGCTTCATTTGTGACGGTCCACACAGGGCAAAGGATTGCCCAAAACGCGACAAGATCAATGCCATGGTTAAGAAGACTGAAGTGGCACTGTCAGTGGCCGAAGCAAGTACTTCGCGGATGAACCCATTACAGTTGATGAATGCTTTAAGGGAGGAAGTCGTGGACAATAATACCAACCAAGGGCCTATGGTGTCAATCGTATAGGTAAACGGGCATGAAGTGCAAGCCATGCTTGATACGGAAGCCATGGCTAACTTCCCAGCGTCGCATAAGGTGTCGCGCTTGGGATTGGAAGTGATCGCGGTAGGCAACAAGGTGAAAGTTGTCAATGCTGCGAGTGTGGGTGTTTAAGGGTGACCATTTGTTCCTTGAGGGTTGGAGCATGGGAAAAACATGTGAAACTTACTGTTATGCCTCTTGATGATTTTGACTTAATTCTTGGAATGGAGTTTTTTATTGCTGCTATGATACATGCGATGCCTTATCGAAAGTGTATCATTGTCATGGGCTTGGAGACGCCGTGTATTGTACTATGCCAATTTCAAGTTCATGGCAGATAAGAACCATCACTTTAATCTGCAAAACAATTTGCGAAAGGGTTGAACAAGAAAGAGGACTCATTCTTGGCTGCGTTGATTGAGTTAAAATCGAATCAGGTTGTGGTGGTGCCTAATGAATACACAGAGGCGTTGAACGAGTTTGCAGATGTAATGCCGCCGGAGCTCCCACGAACCCTTCCACCTAGACGTGTTGTAGATCATTGGATTGATCTGGAACTTGGTGCAAGACCCTCTGCACAATCTCTCTACCAGATGGCGCCTTCGAAGTTGGCAGAACTTTAGAAGCAATTGGATGAGTTGCTGGATGTGGGGTTCATTCAACCATCTAAGGCACCTTATGGAGCGCCGGCATTGTTTCAAAAGGACAAAGATGGCTCGATGCATATGTGCGTGGACTACCGTGCCCTAACAAAGTGACGATTAAAAACAAGTATCCGGTCCCCAATATTGCGGATTTGTTTGATTGCTTAGGTAGAGCATCTTACTTCACGAAGTTGGACTTCAGGTTAGGATATTGGCAAGTACGAATTACGGAAGGTGACGAAGCAAAAATAGCTTGCGTAACTCGGTACTGGTCATATGAGTTCTTGGTGATGCCTTTCGGACTCACTAATGCACCTGCAACATTCTGCAATTTGATGAATGATGTTCTTTATGAGTACTTGGATCGCTTTGTGGTGGTGTATCTCGACGATATAGTCGTTTACAGTGAGTCTTTAGCGGATCATCTTGATAACCTTAGGTTGGTGTTCTCACGGTTATGAGAGCACAAATTGTTTGTGAAGAAAGAGAAATGCGAGTTTTGTCACCGGGAAGTGATGTTCTTGGGGCATTGGGTGAGCCAAAGTAGGATTCGCATGGATAAGAGGAAGGTTAAGGCAATTATTGACTGACCTGTACCTACGAAGGTGGCTGAACTTCGATCGTTTCTTGGGTTAGCTAACTACTACCGCAAGTTTATTGAGGGGTACTCGAAGAAAGTGAGTGCATTGGCAGACTTGTTAAAGAAAGATTGCAAGTGGGAATATACAGAAACATGTCAGCAAGCTAGCGTTCGAGAAACTCAAATTGGTTGTAGCTTCGGAGCCGGTGCTCAAACTACCTGACTTCAGTTTGCTGTCTGGGGTGCATACGGACATGTCGGATAGGCCATTGGCGGCCTGCTTGTTCAAGAGGGCCATCTGATTGCTTTCAAGACTCAGAAGCTAAAGGGTACAAAACAACGGTACTCGGCACATGAAAAAAAGATAACGGAAATAGTGCATTGCCTAGGCATATGGAGGCACTACTTATTCGATACGGTTTTTTCTATTGTTACTGATAATGTGGCTAACACTTATTTTAAGACAAAAAAAAAGCTATCACCAAAGCAAGCAACGTGGAACAATTTCTAGGCGAATATGATTTCATGTGGGTACATAGGCCTGAGGCAAAACCAAGTGGCAGATGATCTCAGCTGCAAGGAAGTTGAGGCGTATGTGGCCGCCTTGACTACCGTGACAACAGATTTTCTTAATAGACTTAAGCAGCAAGCAAAGGAAGATCCTAGCTACTGACAACTCCGCGAGAAGATCAAACAGGGCTTGATACGAAGATATTGGGTCGAGGATGACCTATTTATGCACGTGGTGGGCGTACGTATGTTCCTTCGGGAGGGGACTTACGGAGGATTTTGTTGCAGGAGACACATGATCCTTAATGGGCCGGACATCCGGGGGTGGAAAGGATGATGGCACTGCTGGAGCGTTCATATTACTGCCCAAACATTGAAGATGACGTGCGGTTATATGTCAAAAATTGTCTAGGACATGCGGTTATACGTCAAAACTTGTCTTGTTTGTCAACTAGATAAGACGGAGAAGATGAAGCCAGCGGGACTACTGCAACCGTTACCAAATTTTGAGAGACCTTGGCAATCCGTTTCGATGGATTTCATTTTGGGGATGGCTAAAGCAGAAGGGCATAAATCGATCCTTGTGGTGGCTGATCGATTATCGAAATACGCGGTATTTATGCTTGCACCTCATGCTTGCCCAGAGGACAAGGCAGCGGAATTGTTCTTTAAGCATGTGGTGAAATATTTTGGTGTTCCAGAAGATATCATTAATGATCGAGATGCTCGATTCACTGGGAGGTTTTGGACAATGCTTTTCAATATAATGAGACAGATTTGAAGTTTTCTACTGCCAATCATCCCTAGACGGATGGACAAACGGAGAGGGTGAATGCACTGCTAGAAGAATATTTGCAGCACTATGTGACAACAAGCCAAAAGAACTGGGTAGACTTGCTGGATGTGGCTTAGTTTTGCTACAACACCTATCGTTCTTCAGCAACGGGGATAAGCCCAGCGGAGCTGGTTATGGGGCAGCAACCGTTGACTCTTCAAGAGGTGGCAAAGTAGCATACGGGAGGGAAATGCCTTGCTGCATACCGGTTCACGCGAGACAAGCAGGAAATGATCGAGGAAGCCATTGACAGCTTGGCCAAGGCGTCGCAGCGAATGAAAAAGTATGCAGATGCGGGGAGGAGGCCATTAGAGTTTAATGCGGGTGACAAGGTGTTGCTCAAGTTGACGCTACAAATTTGGAAGAACATCAGTAATAAAATATTACATCGTGGGTTAGTGCCGAAATATGATGGGCCATTTGAGGTGGTCAAAAGGGTGGGTCAAGTGGCGTATCGGTTACGGCTACCCGAAAGGTTGAAGATCCATCATACATTTCACGTGAGTTTCCTTAAGCCTTTCAGTGAAGACTTGGCTGATAAGGAGCGCCAACAAGCTAAGCGTGCTCCACTGGTGATTTGGAAACAATATGACAAGGAAGTGGAGAAAATCCTTGATCATATAACGATGAGGTAGAGTAAAAAGAATCAGAGAACGAAGTATCTGATTCAATGGAAGGGCGGCAGCGAAGCGAATGCTAGCTGGGAGAAGAAGATTTCATTATGGCAGTTCAAAAATGAGGTTAAGACATACATGGACTCCCAACTAACGAGGACGTCGGGCTCTTCTGGTGGGGAGGTTTGTCACCACCTTAGGCTGGATGGGCCGAGTGTCGCGGCTTGGCTTGTGGCCTTGTGCCAAGTCTGGGCGGCAAGATGGGCGTGCTTGTGGTGAGCACGAAAGCAAGGCAAGTCTTACGCATGGGCTGGGGCGCGACAGCGAGTGTGCGCCGTGGGATAAGCACAGGGGCGTAAGAGCGTGCGTGGGTGGCATGCGCGGGTATCGCGCGCAACATCTCGCAAGCATGTGGGCACATGGGCGCGCGAGCGCTAGGCACTGGACGCACAAGTGCAAGGCGCGCAAACGTGGGGTGCATGGACGCGCAGGGCACTGGGCCCAACAGCGCGTTACGCCACACAACCTCTTTATTTCTAGGCTTATGGGCAACAGTTGCCTTGTTCCTTGGGGAGTTAAGATTTGCTCCCATGTACATGCTTAGTGGGTGCCTAGTTTTGTGGGAAATGAATTGAGATGGCGCGAGGGCAGCGCGCCACGTTGCCTTAGCAAATGGGGGTGTCATTTGCAATGTGTATATCTAGTGAAAGTGGGCATGTGTTTTGGGATGGCAATTTTGGTATAGAGTGACATCCTCTAAGCACACATAGCTTCTTGCTAGGTTGTAACTTTTCTTATTGAGGGAAATAGAAAAGTTAAAGGCCTGTGTCTCCGTAAAACTAGACTTGTGCATGTTGGTTTCTCTTTTGTTGAAGCGAAAAATCCTGGGGTGCGCATTTAGCACATAACCTCCATTGGTGTTGTTGAGTGGCTAGTCGAGCGAGGCTTGACGCCGTCACAGGCTTGCCGCATCTTGAGAAAAGCCGTGTGACACAAACCATCATACCTCTACAAAAAGCCTGGCGATGTGAGTGATACTTTTTACTTCACAATTCTGAGTAAGTTATCTCTTAAACAATATATTTCACGTTCTCAATAATGTTGGTTGGGTAACTTCAGCACTTGTGTCTCAACTGACATAATAGCTTATTTGTATAATATAATGTTAAATATGAGTGATGTTATGTTTACTTACTTGTGATATAAGGTATGTATCTCAATTAATTTGTCATCAAGAGATATTTATCATTTCAAATAAAAATGATGAGGCTTAGTGATTATCTACCACTTGAGCCAATCCGATAGTGACATATCATTTACCACATTAATTGGGATACAAATTAAGTATCCCAACTAAGGTAGCGTTTGTTTCTTTATTTAAAATCTAAATGGGTCTGAATTTTTTAAAGTCTAAATGGCTCTCAATACGAATATTTAAATGACATGTTTCTTTTTCTTTTTTAAATATCTGAATATAAGTGACATCTTACTTATTTGTAAATAAAAAACATCTTAAATATAATTATTTGATATTTATATCATTGTTAAGAAAAAAAAAGATTAGGTTCTATAGTTTAGAAAATAAGTATATTTTATATATAGAGATTTTTTATTTTTTTTTATCTCATTCAGACTTTTTTCCTTTTAGATAAAAAGTCAAAAGTTTATTTTTTCTATTCAAATGTAAATATCTGAAAATTAAATATAAATTATAAAAAATAAATAAATAAATTTTAAAAAATCAAATTAATAAAATTTTAGATTTCAGACGTTTAACTAACAATATTATTAATTAAATATTTATAATTAACTTGATGTGTCAAATACAAATAAGCTGGCACATGAATTGAGAGCAGACGGTTGAATGTAACTGAACTAACAATTTAGTTTGATGTTGAGCAGGTCCCATGTACCGGCCCACATTTGTGATAGCTGTACTTGCTGCGATTATTGCTAGCCAAGCTATGATATCAGGAGCATTTGCAATTATTGCTCAATCGTTGAGTCTTGGTTGTTTCCCGAGGGTCAAAGTTGTTCATACTTCACCTAAGCATGAGGGTCAGGTCTACATACCCGAAATTAACTACCTTATTATGATTTGCTGTGTCATAGTCACTGTGAGCTTCAAGAACACCGAACACATCAGCAATGCATATGGAATTGCTGTGGTTGATGTCATGGTTATTACAACGTTAATGGTTACACTTATAATGCTTGTTGTCTGGAAGACAGATTTGGTGGATTAAGACATTCTTTGTGGTCTTTGCCTTCATAGAGTTGATGTCTTTTACATCAGTCCTCTACAAATTTGTACAAGGTGGGTATCTTCCAATAGCTTTTTCCTTATTCGTCATGATTATTATGGGAATTTGGCATTATGTTCACAAACAAAGATTTGTTTACGAGCTTAACAACAAGATCTCTAGTGATTACGTGAGTTATTTAGTGGCGAATCCAGATGTAAATTGAGTGCCAGGAATGGGACTTTTGTACTCAGAACTTGTCCAGGGTATCCCTCCAATATTCTCTCATTTCATTGCCAACATTCCATCCATTCATTCAGTTCTAGTTTTTGTCTCAATCAAGTCCTTTCCAATTTGTAAAGTCATTTTAGAGGAACGTTTCTTGTTCAGAAGAGTGGAACCAAGGGACCTGAGGATGTACCGGTGTGTTGTTAGATACGGATACAAAGATAAGATTGAGGAATCTGATGAGTTTGAGAGGCAGTTGGTGGAAAACTTGAAAGATTTCATTTGGCATGAACATTTGATGAGTGCAACTGCTGAACAATTGAGGAGTGGTGGTAGTGGCGATCTTGGAGCCCAGGAGGAGATTCAGTTTGTGCAGATAGCCAAGGACAAAGGTGTTGTTTATCTCTTGGGGGAAGCAGAGGTGGTGGCTAAGCCCAATTCTTCAATGTTTAAGAAAATTGTTGTCAATTATGCCCGCAGCTTTCTTCGGAAAAATTTCAGGCAAGGAGAGAGATTTTTGGCCATCCCCCAAAGCAGGGTTCTCAGAGTTGGAATGACTTATGAGGTATGATGAATAGTTTAGCTCAATGTTAATTTCTGAAATTAATCATGTTCATATGCTGTGACTTTGCTAGTCCAATAAAAAAACAATTGTAGTTCTTATGATCGATAATGCTACCCCTTTTCAAACATGGCTACATAATGCCACACAATATCTGTTGAGTAAAAACAAAAGAATAACTGCTAAAGAGCCTTGAATAATTTGACTACTAAGATAAACCCATTCAAATACGCAAATAAAATAACAATTACAAATGACAAACACATATATCTCCCAACCTGTTGTTGATCATGGAAGCAGGTAGGCAAAAAACCTTAAATATAATAATTCCAAAAGAAGGCCAAAGTTTGTCTCTTCATTCGGATCTCTCATTTGGATTAATGCATGCACCTTGTACTCTGTGTCAGTCCTTGATTTTGTGTTAAAACACTTTTAATTTGGTCATATTTTAGTTTACAATCTCAACTACTAATCATTCTTAATTTCGAAACATAAGCGGAAAATTAAGTTCTTCGGAGATATATACCCTTGAATAGACGAGCATCATGATGCAGCTCTCAATCTAAATCTGAAAGCAGTAATATCCACATGCTGACACATTCTCACTAACCAGCTTCAGAGACTAGCTAGCATTACATGCACATGCACTATCATCAATGTTTTGTAATTTTCAGAGACTCCAGGAGGGTTTCCATGCACATCGGACACAGAAGCAACTTAAAATGTCAACTTATTTGATTACTCTGTGATAGAATTAATGATGTTGCTATCAAACAATTCTAAATCAATATTAATAAAAATTGATGGGGCATAGTCTTTGGTTGACGTTGGTGTGTGTGCGTGTGCGTGTGTGTATATATTATTACCATATAATAATATCATGAGCTTCCTTGTAACCAGCATTGCATTGGAAATACAGAATTAAAGGTTATTGCAAATTAGCATGTCAAACTTTGTTCACGAAGTCGGCGAAGATGAAAATTTTCGAAGCACCATTATTCGTAACGTTGAAAATGGAGGTGATCATGGCTCTACTCCTCCCACTATAACCTCAAAAAAGAAGAGAAATATTCCAGGAAATCCAGGCAAGCAAGTAGACATTTTTCATAATCAACTTGAATAAAATTTCAATTAGAAAGCATAAACAGTATTGTGTTCACTGTCACAAATGTCTTTAATCAACATGAACTTTATTTTGGCCAAACTTCAGATTCTATTTTACTTTGCTATTTTGTAAAAGCTTTGTGTCAAGTCAAGTAGCCTCAGATTTTTGTACCATTTGTTTTGTTTTATGGTTTTGAATTTCGTATTTTACTCATTGTAAGATCATACTACCATCCCTTTGAATAGACCCAGATGCTAAGGTGGCGGCGCTATCCTCGAGGACACTCATGGCGACAAATAGGTACATTTGCGAGGTTTGTCATAAAGGATTCCAGAGAGATCAAAACCTTCAGGTTCACAGAAAAGGGCATAACTTACCCTGGAAGCTAATGCAAAGGCCAACCACTCAGGTTAAGAAGGGAGTGTATGTCTGCCCTAAGCCAAATTGTGTGCATCATCACCCAAGCCGAGCTCTTGGTGACTTAACTGGCGTTAAAAAGCACTTCTGCAGAAAGCATGGAGAAAAGAAATGGAAGTGTGACAAATGCTCGAAATGCTATGCTGTTCAATCAGACTGGAAGGCTCACACCAAAATTTGTGGGACGAGAGAACATCGCTGTGATTGTGGCATAATCTTCTCAAGGTAACAACCTCTGCACAAATCTATTTTTCTTCATGTTCAGACTTTGCAGTTGCTTTAATAACTGTTTTTCTGTCTAGGAAGGATAGCTTTGGCACACATATAGCATTCAGCGATGCATTGACAGGAAAAAAAAAATTTCACGATCAGCCAGAACCTTGCTGCCTCAGGAGGAATGGCACAGAGCCAAGCGCAAGAGTTGTTTAGTTCATCAATGCCTAGCACTGATTCTGACTCAAACACAAACATCAGGATGAATCCATCAATTTCTAGAGATAACATAGAAAATTCATTGAGACCATTATCCATGAGTTCAGTTGGAGTCATGGTATCGAGTAATCTAGATCCAATTCTCACTTCAAGAGTATCGAAACCTTATCTCAGCTCAGTTTGTGGATCAAATGCCTGTGCCATGGCAATTGGCTCCAGCTTCACGTCCTCAACAGCATTGTTACAAAAAGCTGCAGAAATGGGAACCATGATGAGTGACAATACTACTGCTCCGATAATCCTCAAAAGGATTTACTGTTTTCTCGAGTAGCAGCATAACTTCATCAGGGTTTCTCCGGCAGGGTAGTAGTAATGGTTTATATGTTGACAAAAACCTGGAGCCAGGCGATCAAAGAGAGAGTTGCAGTGTTTCTTAAACTGCTGCAATGTTCGAGCCACCTCAGTTGTTGCAATCAAAAAATGGAAATGCAGCTTCTGCTTTGGTACAAGTTCACATGGGAGGATCTGAAAAAATGACAGCTGATTTCCTGTGGGCGGAAGTGGAACAACCAGTTGGGTCTGGGCATTCTAATTATGGGAAGAAAAGAAGTTTAGGTGGCACTGTTGTCGATTTAGGATATTCAAATGAGTAGCACAATTTGCATTCTCAGTGGGAGAATTCGGAAAAGTGTACAGTTTCATACTTTCATTCATGTGTTAGCTGCAAAATGTTGGATGATTTTTAACTACCTACTTCCATTATATAAAATGAAAGTACTTGCTTATGACAAAAAAACAATGGTCCTGACTCGTAACAAAATCAAATTTACTTTCTAATAAAAAATAGTTAATAGCAATTAAGAGAGGAAAAAAAATTGAAAAACACTAGAGGAAATTATCTATACAAACAGAATGCTACAAATTGACAGTTTGAGAGTTAACTATGGATTGTCTACAACAAGCAGCACAAACCTTCTCCAGAGGAAGGCAACAATGAAGAATTTGAAAGAGAGGAAAAAGGAGGCATTCTTGAATGAAATGCCTACTGTCAATGATTCAATCAGACTTTCAGTATTAGAGGCGTTCAGTTTTCCTGCAGACATCCTGCAGACATCGAGCACTCAGCAAATAATTAAGTGGTTTATCAACAACCCAATGTAATCCCCCCCACCACCAAAAAAAAAGAAAATAAATAAGCAATTGCACAAGGCTGAACCCCAAGTATCCACAAAAGCAGTTGAGGATAGACGCGTATTGCTTGAACAAAACCAGAGAATTTCTTGCTTTGAGAGTTAGATAAATCATCAAGTCACCTTTCTGATCACACCATGGATTTCCCAGACTGCAAAATGTGAGTATCAGACTATCAGTTCTGATCAGCAAGGTTCTGAAATTTCGTCTAGGTTGAGATCAGCCTGCTATAAATTTGGGCACTAAACCAAACTTCAGTGATCCCCACAATGTTTCTCCCTGTCTGTTAAACCATGTTCTATTCCATATTCAGCAGCCAACATATGTGTATCTGGCGTGTTCTGCCAATTGGCCTTGTGATCCCAATTTGTGCGCCTTGGCTGGGTCGCAGACCTCTCCAACCCACCAACACTGCCGAGCTGACTCTGAATATCATCAAAGTCCTCAGCAGCAACAGCTTGCCGCTTTCCCATCTCTATGTCAAAGCTTCTTTTGGGTACTTCTGGCCTCCTGGAATGGACAAATGACATTGGAGTAGCGAAGATGGAAGATGAATCTACCTTGACCTTTGCTCTGAAGTTGTTCCTAGAACTGGGAATCTTTGAAAAGAATATCTCCACAAAATTTCGGCCACAACCACGATTGTAAGGATTCATCTTTCTGTGGTACCGATAACGGAAATTCTCATAGGTTGTCTGTGCAAAAAATAAATTTTAAATAGAGGAAAAATATAGACATAATAAACAGGTATAAAGTAAAGATAAGTACCTGATTGGTTAAAATTAAATAGAGATGGAAAGCCGTTAGTCCTCCAACGAACCAAACAGTCACGAACGTATATAAAATCAGAATTCCTGAAACAGGGGACTTCATGAAAGCCTTCCAAAGATCACAATGGTACTTTTGCATTATCTTAATGATGTTTACCCAGCAGAAGGAAAAAACGTAGATGCATAGCAGGGTCGTGGAGGACACAAACATGAAAAAGAATCTGTAATTTCTCTGTCAAGATACCGTTTTTAAGTTAGGACATTATATATGAGCAACCAGCAATGAATAGTGAGAAAATAATCAAAATTTCTGTTACTTTGCCTGATAGCTAAATAGAGGGATGAAATGCATGAAATTCAAAACGAACATGAAAAAAAACACAGAGCAAATTTTTTATTCTTTATATAAGGAAATTATTAATACATTAATTCCAATTATCGCCAATGAAAATTTAGAAATATAAGTCACCATTTTTTATCTATGTATTTATTTATTTATTTATTATTTTTTTTGTGGGCAGGGGGAGCCCAAATTATTGTTTTAGCCCCCTACTTCCCTCAAGATTTGAACAAGGGTGGCCAGCCAAAGAAAGCTGCTTCAAATAATTTCTGTGAGGACCCAACAAAGAGAGAAAGAGATCATGCAGCACCTAAAGAGAAATAATAGAATATGGCAGAAGCTAATTAACAACTAAACTGATCTAATTTGTCAAGAATAAGACAGTCATTTTGACATGTATATTTTCAGATGGAATAGTCTTCAGCTTGTTCTACTGAAGATGACTATAATCACATATCAATTTCATAAACAGACAGCTGTAATTTTTTTTTTTTCCAACTTTTTGTTATCAACTTATGCCAAAATTTCAGAAGTACTGTTTATCCAAATGATTACCGGAATGTCCTACAACAAAGAAATCAACCCCTAGAGAAAATTAAAATTCTGCAGTCTCTCAGGAGACCATCAAACAAGATGGCTAACCGGGGCTAATTATATATATGAAAATATTCTTATCAACCTTATCCATCCAAGGAATGCAGAAAATATCACTAAGCGACAGCAATGGAATAGACAATTCAAGCATATCTGGGAATTTGAGCAATGCAATTGCTCAAGAGGTTGAGGTCTATGCAAAACATCCAAACAAAAATGAAGATATAAACATGTAACCTACTGGATGCATGTATTTTCATACTCAAGCATTAAACATTGATAAGTTTGTAAATATACTAGTAAAGAAAATTAATTGGAGAACAATGACAGAAAACCGGTTTATAATACATAAATAACCTCAAGGCAAAATGGCACCAGAGAAAGCTTTTTGTTTCATCTGAAAATTGCTTATTATTCCTTGGCCCGTATACAGAAGTTCCAATTTACAACAAATAAGATAGTTTGAAGAAAAGACTAATGACTCTGAGTTAGGACTAATTGCTCTATGGTCCATGGCACAGGTAAGCATCTATGGACAGCTAGATCAATTAAATTTGCAGCCAAAAATATGGGCGACTCTCCACTTCACGAGACATGGCAGGTACAAAAATTTCAACAAAGTTATTTAGGTACCTAGAGAACACAGCGAAAAATAAAAAGAACACTCATTATACCATTATTACTTCAAATTGTGGACATTCTATCACAATATCCTAATAGACCAATTTAGCCCAAAATTATGGCCAAATAAAATTATAATGCAGTGACATTAGTGAAATAGAGAAAACAGGCACAGTAGATAATATAAAAATGAAATTGCATAAACAGTTTACATTCATCTGTTCAAACTCCAGCTTATTCAAACGAGATGGTACCTTGCCGATACACTGCCCGACCCATGGACAATGATGATCGAAACGCTCAACACAGTTATTACATATAGAGCAATGAGAACATCGGGGCGGACGATAGAGCATGCATGTATGGCAGTATTTGACCTTGACAACCATACCATTAACAACAACATCTCTAGTGGGTGGCAAAGTTGGACCACCACCCCCATTCTGACTTCCAAGCCAATCTGTAGAAATAGTTGAGCCATCATCTTCGAGTTCAGGAGGATGCAAATTACGAGGAATAATACCAGGATCTCTTCCGGACGTAAGTAAGAGAAGGAAAATAACCTGAAGAAGTTCGTTGAGCATGAGGGCAGTGTCAAAAACCAAATGCAAGGAAGTTAGCTAAAAAAGAAGAAAAAAGAAGACTCAAACTCACATAAAGAGTGAAGACAACACATATAGCTAAAATAAGATTGCCTCTGTTGTGTTGGAATTCGTCAATAAGGGTTTGAGAAACAAAAACACAAAACAAGATCACTGGAGTCACAATTAGGAACAGTGTAAGGAATATCGACCGGACATCTGGACCAAATATAAGTCTACCTCCACAGCAAAATCTCTGAAACAGCAAAACGTTTTAATTCAAATGTTTAAGACAAAGAAATAAATTAATTAATTAAACAAACCCCACTTAGTAGCTACCTTTACTGAACTCAAAACAAACTGCCAAAATAGTAATTGATAAACATTTGAAATTGAATTGTCAATTTAAAAAAAAAAATGAATGTGATTAAGTCTTACATTAGTTCCTTTCCAAACTTGATAAAGGCGAAGTGTTTCGGAGTTGCTATCAATAATGCGCCGGTTAGAATGGGAGAGCTGAGGCGGCCTTGGATTTGCATACATTTTTTGTCCTTTTAATTTGTTTTAATTATGTTTTAATTATGTTTTTGGCCCTACAACCCTGCGATTGTCTCCATCATCCCCATTCTGCTACGATCTACACGTAAATTCCCCAATTTTCAAATAATTTTTTTTCATTTTCAAGAAGAAAAATGTATATATCATGTAAATGAACGCAAAAAAAAAAAATGAAGCAGAATGAGAAATGAACAAAAATCGAAAATGTACCTTTAAGAGGATAAAGAAACCCTAATTTCAGGAAGCTGAGAATGCTGCAAGCGCAGCCTCGGGGAGATAAAATGGACGAAGAAGAAATGAAAAATATAGAAAGAGAAAAAAAATAAAAAATGAAAAATGAAAAACAAAAAGTAGTGGCCAGTTTGCTCCGGTAGCCAGACAACTCGGATCGCCGATTTTCACGACTGCATTTTGTAATTTTATAATTTTTAATAATTAACTAATTATTTTAATACTTTACTGATGATGATGATTAAAGGACCTTGTGGAAACGGACACACCGTTATATGAAAAAAAAATTAAAAATTTCCTATTAAAAAAAGAAAAAATTTAATAATGAATCATTTTTCTAATCATATTGAACCGTCCATTAAAATTATTTTTTAAAAATAAAAGTCTACTAAAAATTAGCTATTGCCATATCCTCACTTCCAGGGATGTAAATGGTACTCGCAAACCCACAAATCTGCCTAAACCCACCGACTGCGTGTAATTTTGTGGGTTGCGGGAGGATTTGGAATTATAAAATGAAACTCGCATTAGGTTGTGGATGGATTTGATATTAGTCAAATATTCGATGGATACCCACATAGATTAATAAAAAATATTTAAATCTAAAAATATACTTATTGTAATTTTGATTGAATTTTCTTTAATTTAATGTATGGATTATTATATACATATTGTAATTTTACTTATTATAATTTTGTATGGACTATCATTCTTTAACTTAATGCATGGATTATTTCGTTATTACAGTTTTGTTCTTCAGATTAGTATCTAAAATGTATTATTCTTTAGAAAAATTAATCTTAATTATTATTATAGGAATCGTGTTAAATTGGTGCTCATGGTGGTGAATGAAACCAAGATGTTCTCTAGGAGCTTGTGTTGAATGATAATATGAAATGATAATTGTTATATTTAGATACTAGTTTATGACTTTTTTTTATGGATTTGTGTATTTTATACTTAAATTTGAGAATTTGTGTTGAATTGATGTTGAAATTTTTATTTTCCATTTACATTAGTTAAATTTAGAATTCAATATGTTAGCCTAAAAGGCTACACATAATGTAATTTTGATGATAACAAACATGTGTATTAAGTGATTTAATAAATATTATATTTCACATTTTCACTAGTTTTTGAAGGGTAATATTTATGCAAGTGAATTAAGTGAAATCAAACTCAAGACACTCAACGGACAACGGCGAAATCAAGAATAAAATTTAGAGCTCAATAGACTCATTATTGCGATAATTCTTGTAAAGTCGGTATGATTTAGGACCCGTTTGGGGCAGCTACACTGCCATAGCGCAGCTGCTCCCCAGGCCAATTTTAGGGGAGTATTCCCCTAGAATTGGCCTGGGGAGCAGCTGCATGGTGGCAGCAGTTGCATGATGGCGGCGCAGCTGCCCCAAACGGGTCTTTAATATATGAATGATTTAGCATTTGAGAAGCTCAAGATTTTATTTAATAAATCATTATTTTTTATAAACCAAAGGTTTTACAATTATAAGCCAAGTATTTTATGCAATTAAGTTGTTTTTCAAGATTTGAACTAAAATGAAAAAGTTTTGCAATCTTTTATTTTAATAAGTATTGTTTTGAGTTCTGGAGTTGGATTTATTTGTAAATATTTCAAACAAATTGGGTCATATTATAATTTATGAAAGTTTAAGGACCCGAATGTAATTCACACATTTGAAATCCAAAATTTTACAGAGAGTGAGCGGCTAACCGCCTGAGGGATAGCGGCTAGCCACCTGAGGAAAATCTCATATTTTCAAGTTTTGGACTAAAGTAAAAGATTTTGAGAATTTTTAAAAATATAGGTATTATGTTAAATTTTGAAAAGGACTTCTTTGAACAATAATAATTTATTTAGGGCCATATCATAGTTTCAGAAAAGTTTTGGAATGATAATTATTATTTAGAAATTCTAAAATCGGACTTATTTGTAAAGTTTTGTGACGTTTTGAGCTATAATATAATTATAGCAAGTTTTGAGCCAAAGTGTAATTTTAGTGAACAATGTTATTGTAACAAAATTCAAAAATAACGATAATATCACTGTTACAAGCGGCTGGCCGGATGAATCAAGTGGCTAACCGCTTAGTTGCTGAAATTTGCCTATAACGGCTAGTTTTCGGGCTCTAACTATAAAAACTCAACTCCAACTTCATTTTAAGGACAATTGCAAACATAAACAAGATCATATAACATAAATTGAGCTTCCAAATTGCAAATCATCATTTATTGAATCATCATTAAGCTATAATTTGTTTATCCACTCTTAAAGAGAGTTTCATTGTTGTAATTTTCATTTCTCATCAAATTGTGAGTGTACAAGTGTGAGAAACACTTGGGGTGAAGATATTGGGGCATAATCTCTTGATTGTAAAGGTCCATTGACACCTTGGAAGCCAATTGTAAACATTGAAGCCTTGAGAGGTTTGGATAGTGAAATCCTCAAGCGGGGTGACCTTGGAGGTGTGGACGTAGGCGGAGATTGCCGAACCACGTAAAAACCATTGTATTTGTTTTCTCTTCCCTTACTCTTTTAATATTGTGCTTGATTGAATTTATGATTTATGATTTGATTAAGGCAATGATTAAATTGTTGTGCGAATTATATTGCATAAATTTAAAATCTCAATTCACCACCCCTAGGGATGGCAATGGGCACCGCCCGCAGCGGGTTTGCCATTACCAAACCCAAACCCGCACAAAATTTAAATTACCAAACCCACCCGCAACCCGCAACGGGTTTTAATTTTTTTACAAAAACCCACCCGCAGCGGGTTTTAACAATTACCAAACCCGCAATGGTATCCGGCGGATTTTTTGCGGGTTTTCGTATTTAAAATCACAAATGTTTAATATATAAATTTATAATAATAATCTCAAATTCCATATAACATACTCAATTTTATATTTAAATAATGTAAATGAAAAATTAAAATTTCCACATCAATTCAACACAAATTCTCAAATTTAAGTATAAATTATACAAATCCATTTAAAAAACACAAACTAGTATCTAAAAATAATAATTACATTTCATATTATCATTTAAAACAAGCTCCAAGAGAAGATATTCATTTCATTCACCACCATAAGCACCCATCCAACACAATGCCTATAATAATAATTAAGATTAATATTTTCAAATACTAATTCGAAGGAAAATGCCTTTAGTTTTCTTTAGATTATGACTTTAGAATATGATATAGGCCACATACACACATACACAACTTTGAGCCTTTGGCTATTTGGTAATTTAATTAATGACATTATTTTCTTTATACATTTTTAGATTAAAATTAAATTAAAAATATTTGAAAAAAATATTGCGGGTTTGGTGGATATCCATGCGGGTATCCACCGGATATAAGGTTAATACCAAACCCACCCGCATCCATGTGCGGGTTTTAATTTATAATACTAAACCCGCCCGCAACGGGTAAAATTACCCGCAACGGGCGGGTTTTGGCGGGTGGGTTTGGGCGGGTTTGCGGGTTTGCGGGTACAATTGCCATCCCTAACCACCCCTCTTGGGTTGCATAACTTGTATTTCACAATATGCTATGTGAAATTTTAGGTTATTATTATAAATTTATATATTGAACATTTGTGATTTTAAATGTGGAAACCCTCAAAAAAATTTGCCAAATACCATTGTGGGTTCAGTAATTGTCAAAATCCACAAAATGTGGGTTTTCTTAAAAAAATTAAAACTCGCAGCGGATTGCTGGTGGGTTTGGTAATTTAAAATTTGTGCATGAATGAGTTTGGTAATGACAAACCTACTGTGGTTAGTGCCCATTGCCATCCCTACTCACTTCTCTTGTCTAACTAAAATATTGTATTTCTATTCTAAAAAACAAATATTGTTGTATTTCTGATCAAATAAATAACTTCTAGGTCTTTTCATTTTTCAATTTCTTATTAGATATATAGGGATGGCCAATGGATTGTGTCATCAAAGGAAGGCTCATGAGGGCTTATAGGCTTACACAATATGGCCCACTATGTGATTCCTATCAAGTTGTGCCATGTTTTTTTTTTTCATAAACCCAGCACTGTTCATGTGCAAAGTACACTCTAAGAGAGTGTGCCAAGCTGTTGGCTTGTTTTTTTGAGTTTTTTTAAAGTCCATGTACTTTATTTAGCCCCACGTACTCTAGTCAAATTTGATCGAATCATAAGTTCAAAACTCAACTTCATATTCAATAATAATAAACTAATAATAATAAGAGAATATAATTCTAACTACTAAGTTAAACTCGACAGTATTAAAATTCATTTTTAATACTTAACAAAAATAACAATAACAACAACAACAACAACAATAATTTTCTTAAAGGTTAACTTAATTGTTAACTTGAACTTATACAGAGTCATAAATTATAATCCATAATAACATTAATGCATACAATTATAAAATCATAATATTTATAATTTTATTTATTAAAATCTTAATGTTATCTATTCATTTAATAAAATATAAAGTAAATAATTAGACTATTAAAAAATTTTACGCTAATAAAATACATTAAATATTCAAATTCAAGTTATTTGTAAAATTATAAAATTTTAAATTTACTTTTATTAAAAAGTTTTACTTTAATATATTTTGGCCCCTATCCTATTAATTGCCTACAGGCTGCGAGCTAGTCTATGAATGAAAGATACTTATTACAAGCCTTTTGACTTATTGTGCTTTGACTCATCTCTAATTGTCTCGTGCTTTTAAGGCACACGTGCCTAAAATTCTCAGTGCAACCCAACTCTCTTGCGTGCTGTTCCATGTCACTGTTAGCCTATATGGCTATAGATATTGATTTTGATGATAACAAACCACATGTGTTGATTAAACAAAGATTTATGAATTGTGCTTTCATAATAAGAAAATGATCTTATGAAATTAAAGTGTTTTGAACTAAAATGAAAGTATTTTAAAACCTTTGATATTGTTTTAAAATTTCAGATTTGGACCTATTTGAAAATATTTAAATATTTTAGGTCATTCTATAATTTCACATAATTTGGGTGAAATCATAATTTCAAAAAGTTTTGGGATTGACAAAGTATTATTTAGAAATTCTAAAATTGGACCTATTTGAAAGCTTTCATAATATTTTGGGCCATAATATAGTTTTATAAAGTTTTGGGGTCAAATTATAAATTTAAAAAATATTTCACTGTAGCAATTACTGTAGCAAGTGGCTAACCAGATATGGTAAACGGCAATCTGGATTTTGGGCAGTAAGCTTCTGGAGCACAAACGACTATCCAGATTTCGCAAGCGGCAATCCAGATTTCAAAAGCAGCTAATTGGATATGAAAAGCAGCATGTCGGATATTCTGAAATTCAAATTTTTGCCTTAACGGTAACATAAAAGTGGCTAACCGGATTCCATAAATGGTAAATCGGTTATGACTAAAAAGAGCATAACGGCTAGTTTTTAAGCTCAAATTATATAAATTCAAAACCAATTCATTTTTGGTAATCTTGGCAAGCAAAAACAAGTGCGCACAACATATATTGAGCTTCAATTTCGTAAATCATCATTTATTAAATCATCTTTGTTCTTCAATTTATATATCCACTCTTAAAGAGAGTTTCATTGTTGTAATTTTTATTTCTCATCAAATTGTGAGTGTACAAGTGTAAAAAACACTTGAGGTGAAGAGATTGGAGAGATAATCTCTTGTTGTAAAGGTTTACTGACACCTTGAAGTCAATTGTAAACGTTTGAAGTCTTGGAAAGGCTCTGATAGTGAAATCCTCAAGCCCGGTGTGCTTGGAGGCGTGGACGTAGGCGGGGATTGCCGAACCACATAAAAATTCTTGAGTTTGCTTTCTCTTCCCTTACTCATTTATTATTGTGCTTTCATTGAATTTACTGTTTTCGAATTTATTAAGGCATTAGATTAGATTGTTGTATGGTTTGCTTAGCTTAATTTTTAAAATCCCAATTCACCCCCTCCTCTTGGGTTGCCTAGTTAGTATTTCAGTCACATGCCCTAACAAAATGTTCTTATGCCATGATGTGTTGTATGTGTCGCGCCAAATTTCATTAGATTGGCACCCATATTATAACATTATATTATGACATTTTAAAAAAAGGCTAAATAAATATATACTTAGGATAGCGTAATTATAAAGAAGTTATAAAATAAATATTGAAAAGTTACTTTATAACTTTTTATTAAGTGCTATAGAATTTATTATAAAAAAATCTCTAAAATGGCGCTAAATTTTCCATATTGACGCCCATTCTTCCCACCCCAAGAAAAAGCCCAAAAGCTTTCTATTATTTTTTCCCCAAATCCGTTTCATCTTTTTCTCTCTACAACTATAAACTTTCCCTTTTCCCCTTTTTTCTAACCGGTCAAAAGTAGCTAAATTAAAGTTCATCTTCTCAAATCAATCTGTCAGGTATGTACAAAGCTTTAAGCTTGTTACATGCTTTAAAAGGTGAAGGAATAATAATTCTTTGATATGCATGCGTTACAGTACAAATAACAGCTTTTTCGGTGTTAGTTCATAAAAGAATACAAATATGGAAAGAAGTTTAAAGTTGCTTTAGCTATATGGAATTTTCTTTGGAAAGGATACTAATTAATTAAAATTGAATAGATGATTGGATAACTATATGTATGGATGCTCTAGCTTGTCATAAAATTGGTTATTGTTAGAGTGCAATTTATGCATTAGTTTTGTATTGTTTACTTCCCTTAATATCGATGTTTTGCACTTAATAATAGTGATTTACTTGTGTTTTACTTTTGTAAGTGCAATTCTATTGATTGGTGATAAAATTGAGCTACAAGATGATGTTTAAGGATTATTGTTCTCTTGGAGAAATTATGAGCATTAAAAGAACTTTGTTGATAAGGCGTGGGCGCGTGCTGTCAACTACGGACTTGCAGTTTTTAGTTTAACGTGTTTTGTATTTTTGGTTATTTTTGTAATTACGAATTTAATATTTCAGATATTAGTATTTTATTTTAAATAGAAATCTAGAGGAGAAGAGAGAGAGAGTATTTAAGGGAGGAATCTATTGTGAAAAAATGGACTTTTTAGAAAAGAAAGAAACCCTTGATCTAAACTTTTCTCTTCTCTCTATGAAGAACTAAACCAGAATTTTCTCCAATTTGAATTACAACTTTAATTTGCATTCTTGTTATTTTTATTTGATTTTTATTATTGTCAACAAAACTCCCATTTTATGTTTTACGTTTTAAAAGGATTTCAATAATTACCGATCTCTGTGGACACGACCCTACTCAATCACTATACATAATTTATTTAGAGTAGGTATTTATTTTTGCTGGCTTCGACAACCATCAAATTTTGGCACCGTTGCCGAGGATTGGTGTCGTTTATTTAATCCTTTTTACGTTTTACTTGGTGTATGGTTCGTTCTTCTTGTACAGGTACACTTTCGTTTGATCCTGAAATTGAGAAGATAGCTCGCCAGCTAAGACAGCAGACGAAGTGAGCTAAGTAATGATCCTCGTCACCTTTGCTTTCTGAAACAGATATGGTGCCTGATTTGGTTGAATCATCTAGCGATTCAGAAGAACAAGTGATGGATAGAGCTGCACTTGTAGAAAGAACTCTTAGAGAGTTAGCTGAACCAAACTTGAATCAGCAACCACTCTGCATTCAATATGTAGACTTGGAGGTAAATTTTGAATTAAAGTCTGGTCTTATTCATTTATTACCCAAGTTTCATGGTTTTGCAGGTGAAGATCCTCATAAACATCTCAAGGAGTTTCATGTTGTGTGTTCAAGTATGAGGCCACAAGGCGTGACTGAAGAGCAGATTAAGTTGCGTGCTTTTCCGTTCTCTGTAGATGGGCTAGCTAAAGACTGATTGTACTACTTGCCTTCTGGATCGATTACAACGTGGAATGGTTTGAAGAAGCAGTTCCTTGAGAAGTACTTTCCTGCTTAAAGAGCTGCCAACATCAAAAAAGACATTTGTGGGATCAGACAACTTCCTGGAGAGACTTTGTATGAGTATTGAGAGCGATTCAAATAATTATGTGCCAGCTGTCCTTAGCTTCAGATTTCTGATCAACTTTTTATTCAATATTTTTATGAAGGACTGTCATTAATGGATAAGAGTATGATAGATGCTGCTAGTGGAGGTGTGTTGGTGAACAAGACCCCTACTCAAGCAAGGGAGTTGATCTCAAATATGGCTGCCAATGCACAACAATTTGGCAGCAGACAAGATCCTACTTCAAGAAAGGCGAATGAGGTAAATATTTCTTCTGTTGAACAACGTTTAGATAAACTTACTTCTCTTGTGGAAAAGTTTGTTGTAGGTAATGTGCAACATGTGAAGACTTGTGGCATTTGTTACAATATGGGTTATTCAACTGATATATGTCTTACACTTCAAGAAGAACCCGTTGAACAAGCCAATGCAGTTGGAGGATTTCCAGGCATGCCTCAGAGGAGGCATGATCCTTATGCACAAACATACAATCCGGGATGGAAGGATCATCCCAACTTCAGCTATGGAGTTAGGTCGTCAGGATTCCCACATTAGTATCCACCAAGACAACCAGCACCTCCACAGTCAAACTCCAAGTCAGGTATATCTCCTGAAGAAATTGTTAAATCACTTGCGACTAACACTCAACAATTTCAGCAGGCAACTACAGCAAGCACTCAGAACTTGGAGAACCAAATGAGTCAATTGGCGACTACAGTGAGCCGTCTGGAGTCTCAAGTATTAGGGAGATTGCCTTCACAATCTAAGGTGAATCCAAAGAAAAACGTTAGTGCTATCATCCTTAGAAGTGGGAAGGAGTTGCAAGAGCCTAGTAAGAAAGTGACAAAGCATGTAGAAGATGAGCTTGAGAAGAATGAATTGATGCCTAAATCTCAAGATGCGCAACCCACCAGAGTGAAACCCCTACCTATTGTGATACCTCCTCCTTTTCCAAGCCGGTTTGCAAAATCCAAGAAAGAGAAACAAGAGAAAGACATCCTTGAGACATTTCGCAAGGTTGAGGTAAATATTCCTTTATTAGATGCTTTAAAACAAATACCTCGATATGTTAAAGTCCTTAAGGAACTGTGCACCTCTAAGAGAAAATTAAGAGCAGATGAAAAAGTTCACATGGGGGAGAATGTTTCAGCAGTTCTTCAAAAGAAACTACCTCCTAAGTGCAAGGATCCATGTATGTTTACTATCCCTTGTAAAATTGGTAGTGTTAGAATTGAAAAGGCTTTGTTAGATCTAGGAGCTTCTATTAATGTCATGCCTCGTTCAATTTATTCATCTTTGAATGTTGGTCCATTAAAAGAAACTGGCGTGATAATTCAACTAGCTGATAGGTCTAATGCATATCCTGATGGGGTATTAGAAGATGTCTTAGTACAAGTTAATGAGTTGGTTTTTCCTGCTGATTTTTATGTACTTGATATGGAAGAGGATAACTCCTCTAATTTTGTCCCAATTTAACCAGGAAGACCTTTTCTTAAGACTATTAGGACTAAAATGGATGTACATAAAGGGACTCTCATTATGAAGTTTGATGGAGAGGTTATAGAATTCAATATGAATGATGCCATGAAATATCCTAGTGAGGAACATTCGGTATTTTCTGTGGATGTTATTAACCCTATAGTGCAGGAAGTTTTTTACAAGAAAAAGACGAAGACATTTTATGATAGAATGATTTTGAGAAAGGAGTTCTCTGTTGGTCAAAAAGTTCTTCTTTTTCATTCTAAGCTTAAACTTTTTCCGGGTAAATTACGTTCTTGCTGGGTTGGACCTTTTATTGTTACTAATGTTTTTTCTCATGGTGCAGTTGAGATTCGGAGTTCGACCTCTGACAAAGTTTTTAAGGTTAATGGTCATCGCTTAAAAACTTTTTATAAAGGTTTTTCGGTGAATATTGTGGAGGATGTGGCTCTCAAGAGTCCCAATTGTGGACATTGATGCATAAATGTGTCTAGCCAAAGACATAAAACAAAGGCGCTTTTTGGGAGGCAACCCAAATGATTTATTTATTTTGGTTTTTGTTATATCTTCTTTTAATTTTGATTCAGATTTTTTTTAAAAAATAATGTGTTTGCTTATTTTGGTCAGAAGAAAATTTTTGATAAGGCGTGCCCACGTCTTAACTAATAAGTACTTCTGTGATTTTTAAAATAAAATGGTTTTAAGGCGTGCCCACGTGCTTATTAGAAAAACACTTCTGAAATTTTTTTTAGTGTCTCAAAGTGATTCATCACAAAAAAAAAATTGAAAATTTTTTTTATTTATTTAAAAAAAATGAAAAAAAGTTTTTTTTTCCTTTCTTTTCTTTCTTTTATATATATATATATATATATATATATATATATATATATATATATATATATTTTTTTTTTATTTGAAAAAAATAATAAAAAAAATGAAAAAAAATTAATTGTTCACAAAATCTCTAATTCAAAAATCACTATTGATTATCGTTTTCACGCAGCAACCCTCAGCTCCAGCCGTTAGCAGCGCGCAGATCTAGCATCCTTAGTCCCCAGCGCGCAACACAACCAGCAGCAGCAGACGAGCATGCCCAGCTCCATCCCCAGCGCGCAGATCCAGCGTGCAATCAGCCCCAGCCCGCGCGCGCAACGCAACCAGCATCACCAGCACGCATAACTAGCCCCAGCAGCGCGCAGCAAGCTCCACCCGAGCAGCAATCATCCGCAACTAGCCTACACCCTGCATTCCAGCCGCGTGAATCGAAATCCGTGAGTGAAATTATTGTAACAATCCCAAAGAGGAAAGCATCAACTTCCAAGTTATCTAAAAAGACACCCGTCGTAAAGAAATCCAAGATTGCCGCTCCCACTACGGTTCCATGGAACACAGTTTCAAATTCACGCCAAGCCGTGAGACAAAGATTGAAACATGGAAAAGGCATGAGTGTTTTGCCACTTGCGGAATCCAATCTCGGAGGGTGCCTCGCATTCGCGACTCAACAAGAGAAAGAGAGGTACAAAGATATTTCCAAACGAAAAATAATTCCAGCTAAGTATATTCATTACCCAACTCTTGAAAAATTGAATGTTAAGGATAATTTTGATTCTTTGATAGATAAGATTGGTTTGCATAAGTTTGTTGATGTTGATTGTTTGGGTTATGTTGAGTTCATTAGGGAGTTTTATGCTACTTTTCAATTTAATATACCAAATGATTTTACTTTGTATACCCCGGATGTTATAAATTTTAGGTTAATGGGACGAAATTTTTCACACTCTATCACGAATTTTAACCTAGCTTTAGGATTCATTGATGATGATTATTCTTCTAGTGATGCATATTTAGGAACAACTTGTGACTTTAGCGAAAATTTTGAGCCTTATGGTCTTTGGCGTAATTTATCTGTTGATCACAATGCCTATAACCCGAGTAAATCAAAGAGTTCTTTCTTACGTGATCCTGTTTTGAAATGTGTGCATCGATTCTTAGCATATAATTTTTTAGGAAAGAAAGATCACTCAGGAGTTTTCTCTAAAACTGAATTTTATTTTATTTGGTATATGTTAAATGATGTGAGGCCTAATTTAGGTTTTTGGTTAGCAGATCAATATCAAAGTGTGCTTAAACGGTATAGGACTTTATTTCTTAGTCCATACATTACTCTGTTAGTTATAAACTTATGTGTGCTTGATCCTGACAATAATAATTTGCATCCTGCTTGCAAAAAGGAATTTTTGGATATGTCTGTGTTTGAAAGAACAGGTGTGGTCGAATTCAAAGAAGGGAGATTTCAGTTTACTGAACCAGGACCCACTCAACTTCCAAAGAAGCTTTATGCTAGGAGTGGTGCTACCTCTGATGACAAGTTTGACGACGAAACTGCCGCCTAACCAACTATTCCTTCTACATCCGCACCACCTTTGAGCATTCAGTTAGAGAAAATGGAGCACAAGCTGAACAAGATGGAGCATAATTTGGCCGCATACTTCGAGAGTGTGGGATTTATCCCACCATTTTCGCCAAGCCCATAAACGTTATGAGGATCAAAGCTCACAATTCGGGGAAGTTTTTGCCTTTAATCTTTTATCCTTACACTTTAATTTTTATGTGAGCTTTGATTATCTTACATTGGGGACAATGTAAGTTCTTGGTGTGGGGGAGAGATTTTTGCATTATTGATGTCTAGAAGTATTATTTTCACTCTACTCATCCTTAAATGATTTTGGAGTTAGTATGCTTTATATATTATTAATTTTCTTTTCTTTTCTTTCTCACTACTCTTTTCCCATCTATCTCAAATTATTTACATATATTTTTATTCTATCATACTCTTTCATCACTCACATTTTATCTTTCACTTTTCATATTACTACATACATCTTTCTCACTTCTTATCATTTTTACATTTCCTTTTATATATCACTCCTACCTTCTTCTCATTCCAAACCAATATTGATGGTTGATTCATTTGAAGAGTGTACATGATTTGATGGCAAATTTACCAACTTTGTGAGGATTTGAGCTTATGAGCAACCACTTTGCTCTAATTATTTTTGTTATGTGAATATCAATCTTAGTTTGTTTATTCTAGAACTTGCTTTGTTATGCATGTTGAAGCCGCATTACGGGATTTTATGCATTAAAATGATAAGGGCAAATCATTTTTCATTTTTCTATTCTCGCTTTTTTTTTTCTCTACCCGAAGACCTTTATTTGCTATCTTTGTTTGAGCTTTAACCATTGCCCATCTAATTCTCTCCGTCTACTTAACCATTTTTCTTCCTTTTGAGCCTCAATTTAAGGAGATTTTTGGACTCATTGTGTGGATATATTTGTATATATTTTGTTGCTTTTTCTACCTTGTATTAAAGTTTCTCAATTAGATCAACAAGCATTATGCTTGAATTAAATTGTGCAAGGTTCGTTTCTTTTGTTTGATTCAAAAATAAAAAACAAAAAAAAACAAAAAAAAAGAAAAAGAAAAGAAAAAAGAAAAAAAGAAGAAAAAAGAAAAAAAAAGAAAAAAGAGAAAAGAAAAAATCGAAAAAAAGAGAGAAAAAAATGTTTATATTCTTGGTGACTTGAGTAGAAATAAGCGTTTCGATATTATAAGGTTCATTCAATGAGTTCATTCTTCTCATTTTGATCTCTTTTTCTTTCATAGACCTTTCCTTTTCATTTAACCCATTTAATCCCGTTACAACCTTTTTAAGACCCTTATATTTTTGCATTTAATTCATGTTTTGTGGATTAAGATGTGATATATAAGTAAGCTTATGGTAATAGCATTCTTTGATTTGATTTGAGTGCATAAATGACACCCTAAACACTTTGAGTGAATGGAGTGAAGTCAATGAGAGAGCTATTAAATCTTGTTGCACTTGAATTTTGAATGGATCTTCTTGGTGGTTGAATGTTCTTATTCTATCTTATGAGATTCTATGCTTTAAAATCCTTGTCTCTCGAATGTTTATCGACTTAAATTCTTGAGGTATGCTTGCTTAAGATTGTTTTTGGATGAGTTGAGATGAGAATTGAGTGGAGATTTGGGATTAGTTTTGAGTTATATGCTTGAGGACAAGCATCATCTTGGTATGGGAGAATTTGTTAGAGTGCAATTTATGCACTAGTTTTGTATTGTTTACTTCCCTTAATATAAATGTTTTGCACTTAATAATAGTGATTTACTTGTGTTTTACTTTTGTAGGTACAATTCTATTGATTGGTGATAAAATTGAGTTACAAGATGATGTTTAAGAATGATTGTTCTCTTGGAGAAATTATAAGCATCAGAAGAACTTTGTTGATAAGGCGTGGACGCGTGCTTTCAACTATGGACTTGCTGTTTTTAGTTTAACGTGTTTTGTATTTTTAATTATTTTTGCAATTACGAATTTAATATTTCAGATATTAGTATTTTATTTTAAATAGAACTCTAGAGGAGAAGAGAGAGAGAGTATTTAAGGGAGGAATTTATTGTGAAAAAAGAGGACTTTTTAGAAAAGAAAGAAACCTTAGATCTAAGTTTTTCTCTTCTCTCTATGAAGAACTAAACCAGAGCTTTCTCCAATTTGAATTACAACTTAAATTTTCATTCTTGTTATTTTAATTTGATTTTTATTATTGTCAACAAAACCTTCATTTTATGTTTTACGTTTTAAAAGGATTTCAATAATTACCGATCTCTGTGGACGCAACCCTACTCAATCACTATACACAATTTATTTAGAGTAGGTATTTATTTTTACTGGCTTCAACAATCATCCGTTATCAAGATTGATAATGAATTAATGAACAAGAGAGACGACATAAACAAGATTAATTAATGCACAAGTCGAAAACATAGACAACAAAAATTATGTAAGTATTTGTTTGTGATATATGCTGGCTGGTTAGGCCTTGAAGGATGCAGACAGCTCTGAATTTGTTCCCATTTACAAAGACAAAAAATTAGAAATCTGGTATGTATTTGTGTTTATGAGGAAGAGTACTTAGGATGGGACGATGAAGGATATCAAATTTCGAATGATGAAAATGAATACCCATCTCGTTTGGATATGGTTAAGGTTGACATTTAAAAAAATCTTGAAGAGATTGATAATGATGATTAATTAATATTATCTTTTTCTACTAGTCTTTTAATTTTAGTTGAATTTGCTATTAATAACAAGTACC
Organism: Citrus x clementina; assembly: GCF_000493195.1. Taxonomy (NCBI): domain Eukaryota; kingdom Viridiplantae; phylum Streptophyta; class Magnoliopsida; order Sapindales; family Rutaceae; genus Citrus; species Citrus x clementina. The sequence continues at coordinate 13,952,987 of NW_006261964.1, forward strand.
CATTGAATAATTGAATATGCTATTATTATAGCTAGCTGTTGTTCCTCTATTGATAGCCCTGAAAAATTGAAATTACCTAGCAAATGTAATTGTGTATTAGGAGATCTCTAATTTGCTTTGATTTTGATATTTTCTTTTTCTTTTATACTTGAGTGTGTTCCTCTATTGATAGCCCTGAAAAATTGAAATTACCTAGCAAATGTAATTGTGTATTAGGAGATCTCTAATCTGCTTTGATTTTGATATTTTCTTTTTCTTTTATACTTGAGTGCACATTTTTTACAAATTTTATTCTTAATTCTATATTTAGTTTATTTTTTTATATTATTGAACAGGGAAATAATTAAGAGTTTGGGAGTAAAATTATATAAAATATCAAGAATTGGAAAGAATTGAAGAAGCATTACTTTTAATTATTAACTTTTTCTTGTTTCTTTTTGTGTTATGAGTTATATATTATCTACTATACTTGCATTTTTTTTTTCATTTCAGGTGTAAAAATAATAAAAATATCCTTTCTTTTTGATATATTTCATGGCTTTATGGTCTCAGGTCAAGTGAGGACTTCAAGATGATGGACAAAACTTGGGTTCAACTTATAAGGTTTTTTAACTCGCTAAATAACAATTATATATTTACTATTTTCTTATAATGTTATTAATTTTAATTGATATTTTACGTTTATTTGTAGAAATACAAAAGAATATCGTGAGGGAGTAAAAACGTTTGTGGAAAATGCTACATTAAATGTAGAAAACCAATGTTTAGTGAGATGTCCATGTAAAAAATGTCAAAACCTATGTCATCAAAATGGTGAAACAATTGAATTGCATTTGTTGAAAGATGGGAGGGATATGTCTTATACTAGGATATGGCATAGGGAACAGTTGGGAATAAAAGATACTGATGTGGAAATGACTAATACATATAGCATGTCTAGAGATGTTGATGACCATTATAGAGGTATTCATGAAAATGTTGATGAGCAACAAGATAATTGCCCATTGAATTTTGTAGAAGATGCTGAAACCCCATTGTACCCAGGTTGCTCAAGGTATTGATGTGGAAATGACTGATACATATAGCATGTCTAGAGATGTAGATGACCATTATAGAGGTATTCATGAAAATGTTGATGAGCATCAAGATAATTGCCCAATGAATTTTGTAGAAGATGCTGAAGCCCCATTGTACCTAGGTTGCTCAAAGTACACTAGGTTATATGTAGTAATTGTCTTATATAAGCACAAGACTATGTACGGATACTCAAATAAGAGTTTTGATAACCTCTTGGAGATTTTATGTGATATGTTACCCGAATTAAATACTATTTCGAATCCTACTCGTTCAATTGAAATGTTATTGAAACCATTTCAACTAGATTCTATGAGGATACATGCTTGTGTAAATGACTATTGATTGTTTAGAAATGACCTAGAGAAAAGTGAAACGTATCCTAAATGTGGATTTTCTAGATGGAAGTTAGATGGTCGAACTAAAAAGATTCATAAAGGAAGTCCAGCGAAAGTGTTGACTTATTTTCCCATAACACCAAGGTTTAGAAGGATGCTTGAGTCACCAAAAATGGCAGAACAATTGAGATGGCATTATGATTGATTAGTGTTAAAATGTACAGATGTCAAATTTGAAGATTCAAACAAATGTACGGATGTCAAATTTGGATTCTGGAAATCCGAGAAATTATGTCATTATCGAGGAGGATCCAAGACTTTTGTTGTAAATTTTTACGTTTTTACCACGATAAATGTGGTAATTGTAAAATTATAAGTTTTTATCATGTTAGGTATGGTAATTGTTAGTGGAATGTGTTAGATGTGCTTGTGGATTAAGTTGGGTTTATGTTTTATTAGTGGGACAAATGTAAGACTAAGATGTAATTAGATTTATTTATTTGTGTGGTGTGGATTTATCATGTAATAGTATAAATAGAGAGGGGGAGTGAACACATCTCTTTACACCTTCTCTTCTCTTCTTTCCCCCTAAATTCTTCTTCTCATCTCTCTTTGTAATATATTTTTAATCAATAAAATTAGTTTTATTTCAATTTTCAAATTCCATTTTTTTAATTATGTGTTTTTCAATTTTAATAATTTCCTTTATTTCAAAAATGTTTAACTAAATATTCATAGTTAGGGGAAGGTGAAACTCTTGGTAAAAAATATGGTTTAATCAAATTTTATTTTTAATTTTATAAATTAAATTGTTTTCTATTTAATTTTATCCATATTTTATATTTTGAAATTTTGATTTAGTGTAGACAAAAATAGGAATTTGCACAATGAATTCTTAATATCTTAGTATAAAATATGAAAAAAATGGTATTTTGATTTAGTGTAGATAACTTAAGTTTTGGCACATTAAATTCTTAATTCACAATAAAATAAATGGGAAAATAATTTTAATTTATACAATTAATCTTTTGGAAAATAAAATAAAAATAAAAAGAATTTGTTAAATTGTATTTATTACTAAGAGTGGACCAATAACCCTAACTAATTTAATTTTATACTTTTCTTAAATAAATTACTTATTTTTAAATTTTATTCTTATTTGTATAAATTTATGTAAACAAATTAAATCCTTTCTCTGTGGATCAATCTCGGATTCACCGAAATATATTATAATTAGGCACTCTTATACTTGAGAGTAAATCAAACATTTTAAGAGTTAGTAGTTAGTTTGCTTGGTCCAGATTAAGTATTTGGCACCGTTGCCGGGGAGAGGTATTTATTTTGTTTTATTTTTCCTTTTAATTTTTTTTTTACTTTTTGTGTAAATTTTTGTTGCCCCCTTTTCCTTTTCTTAAATTCTCTTCTATCCCCACATCTTTCATAATTATAGTTTCACCCCAACAATTCTCGTTTCTAGCTCATTCTTCTCATAATTATGTTTCGACCCTATAATCTTTCAGAATCCTCACTTTCATCCCACATGGCTCAATTCTAAAATTCTAAAAATTACGGTGTGGCTATAAAATTATAAATAATTTGCAATAAGATCCCTAGATGAAATTTCTCACAATAATTTGACTTGGACTTATTCGGACTCAATTTGGACTTAATTTGGACCAAGCAAACTAACTACTAACTCTTAACTAACTAACTATTAACTCTTAACAAACTAACTACTAATTTTTTTTATTTCAGTTATTTAATTTTTCATTTTTTAATTTCAATTTTTTTTATTGGTGGGTTCAACCACCAAAGTTGTTATTTAATTTTAAGTTATTTTATTATTTCGCATTTTTTCTTTGTTTTATTTTGTTAATTTATATGATGGGTTCAACCACCAAAATTGTTATTTAATTTTAAGTTATTAATTTTCTTTTGTACACTTATATTATTTGCATATTTAATTTTCATTTTTTTCTTTGTGCAATTTTCATTTAGTTTTTGTATTACTAATTTATTTGAATATTATCTTTGTGACATAACCATGACATGAGACGTTGGTCTCAAACTTCAAGTGGTAGGTTAATTCGTAGATTTCAATCACCACCACCAATCATGGACGAGATCCAAGACAAAAACAATTTAGGCCAACTTAATCCTCCAATTGACTAAGGAGACAACCAATCTCAACATGATCAGAATCAACCGAGAACTTTGAGAGATTACATGAATCCAATGAGAATCGGAGCACTATCGTGTATAGTATTTCCTCTAGAAGCATCTCGATTCAACTTCAAACCAGGTATTATCCAACTTTTACCAACATTTCATGGTTTAGAATATGAGAATCCATATTTCCATTTAAGAGATTTTGAGGAAGTTTGTAATACATACACATACCAAAATTATAGCATGAGCATAATTAGATTAAAGCTTTTTCCTTTTTCATTAAAAGATAAAGCTAAAACTTGGCTACAAAACCTTAGATCTGGATCAATAAAAACTTAGAATAACATGCAAGAACAATTTTTGAAAAAATCCTTTCTACCTCATAGAACAAATTCTTTTAAAAGACAAATCACTTCTTTCACTCAAAAAAATGGAGAAACACTATACCAATGTTGGGATATATTTAAAGAATTGCTTAACATATGTCCACGCCATGGTTTTGAAACTTGGGGATTGGTCACTTATTTTTACAAGGGTTAACACCACAAATTAGACAAGTTGTAAAAATGATGTGTAATGGTGAATTTAGAGATAAAAATCCTGAAGATGAACTAGATTACCTTGACCAATTAACTGAAAATGCACAACATTGGGATATTGTTGGAACTTTTAAATTGACTAATAAACCACAACCATCTCCATCTAGTGGAGGAATCTACAACCTTAGGGAAGATCATGATCTACAAGCAAAATTTGCATCCCTAGTTAGGAAGGTTAAAGCTTTGGAAAATAAAAAGAGTGATCAAGTAAAATCTGTTCAAGAAATCGTATGTGATGTTTGTAGTTCTAATGATCATTTCACTCAAGATTGTCCCACTCTGCTTGCACTTAAAGAATGTTTGCATGATCAAGCTAATGCCATTAACAGTTTTAACAAGCCAAACCTATATTTACAGACTTATAATCCTGGTTGGAGAACACATCCAAATTTTAGTTAGAGGAATAATAATACTGCACAATCTTCACAAGCACTACCTCCACAAAATTTTCAAAATACTTAGCCTTATGCACCATATGTTCCACCACCATGGAAAAATTTGGAAGATACAATGCATTCATTCATTAGGAAGCAAGATGCTATTAACAATCAAAATGCATAAACCTTTTCTGATTTGAAAGATACTCTTGCTAAAATTGCTTATGCACTCACAATTCAAGAAAAAGAAAAATTTCGAGCTCAACCACAACCAAATCCTAAGATTCAAAATGCACCCATAGACCAAGTTAAGTCAGTTATAACTCTTCGTAGTGGTAAGGTTATTGATCAGCCTATTCTTGAACCTTGTGAAAATGAAAATTCAAAGGGTAAGGAAGAATTAGATAAACTTACACCTAATGAAGAAATAACTATGTTCCATCTAAACTACCATTTCCTCATGCATTGAATAAACCAAGGAAATCAAATCACTCTTCTGAAATTTATGAAATCTTTAAGCAAGTGAAAGTTAATATTCCTCTGTTAGATGCAATCAAGAAGGTGCCTTCATATGCCAAATTGTTAAAGGACTTATGCACTGTTAAAAGGAAATTGAAGGTAAAAAAGAGCGCTTTCATAGCTGAACAGGTAAGTACCATTCTATCTACCAATAATAAGTTGAAATATAAAGATCCTGGTTGTCCTACTATTTCTTGTATTATTGGAGATCACAAAATTAAGCATGCTTTATTAGACCTTGGTGCTAGTGTTAATTTGCTTCCATATTCAATTTATCTTCAACTTAATCTTGGTGAGTTAAAATTAACTTCAACTACACTTTTGCTTGCCAATAGATCAGTTAAAGTATAAAAAGAAACAGTGGAAGATGTTTTAGTACAAGTTGATAAATTCATATATCCTGTGGATTTATTGTCTTAGAAACTAAACCTATTGTGAATAATTATAAACCAATTCCTGTAATTTTAGGTCGACCATTTTTAGCAACTGCTGATACTTTGATTAATTGTAGGAATGGTTTAATGAATTTTTCATTTGGAAATATGACTTTGGAATTGAATGTTTTCAACATGTGTAGGCAACCTAATGAAGAAAATGAGAATGAAGATGAAATTGATGAGCAAAAGGAATTGCTTGAATCTTGCATAGAGGAGAATATTCAAAAAGGGAATTTTTCTGAACTTAGTGACATTTGTTTGGTTAATTCTATTAAATCAAATAAATAACTTGAACATGATACTTCTAATATAAATTTGTTATTTGATTCTTGTCAGACTTTACAAAGTGATAATGGGAAACCAAAAATTGAGGAGGTTGGAATTATTGAAAAGACTAAACAACAAGAAGCACCTAAATTGGAATTGAAACATTTTCCAGAGGGATTGAAGTATGCTTATCTTGGAGAAGAACAAACTTATCATGTTGTGATTTCTTCGACCTTATCAAGTGACCAAGAAAGTAAGTTACTATATGTTCTTAAAAAGCATAAAAACGCAATTAGATGGACTTTAAATGACATTAAAGGTATTAATCCTTTAATTTGCACACATATAATCAATTTGGAAGAAAAGGCTAAAACATGTCAACAACCTCAAAGAAGATTAAACCCACACATGAAAGAAATAGTACAAATAGAAGTTCTTAAGTTACTTGATACGAGAATTATCTACCCTATCTCTGATAGTAAGTGGGTAAGTCTTACACAAGTAGTGCCTAAAAAATCTAGAATCACTGTTGTTAAAAATGAAAAAGATGAATTAATTCCAACACGAATCACATTTAGTTGGCGCATGTGCATTGATTATAGGAAATTAAATGAAGCCACTAGAAAAGATCATTTTCCATTACCATTTCTTGACCAAATCTTAGAAAGAGTAGTTGGACATCCCTACTATTGATGTTTAGATGGATATTCAGGTTATTATTAAATTCTTATAGCACTTGAAGACCAAAGGAAAAAACCACATTTACATGTCTCTTTGGAACATTTGCATTTAAAGGAATGTCATTTGGACTTTGTAATGCTCCTACAACATTTCAAAGATGCATGCTAAGTATTTTTACTAATATGATTGAACATTGTTTAGAGGTCTTTATGGATGATTTGATTGTGTTTGGGAATTCTTTTGATGATTGCCTCGATAATTTGAAAATTTTTTTAAAAAGATGTGTTGAAAAGAACTCGTTTTAATTTGGAAAAAATGCCATTACATGGTTACTTCTAGAATTATTTTAGGTCATGTTGTATCTGTTAAAGGAATTGAAGTTGACAAAGCAAAAATTGAAGTCATATATAAATTGTCACAACAAAAAATAGTTAGAGATGTGCGATCCTTTTTAGGACATGCAAGATTTTATAGGAGGTTTATAAAAAAATTTAGTGTCATATCTAAACCACTTTGTAACCTCTTATTAAAAGATGCACCATTTGAATGGACTTATGATTGTCAACAATCTTTTGAGAAAATAATTTGTCTTTTGACATCTGCACCTATTATGCAATTTCCTGATTGGTCTTTGCCTTTTGAATTAATGTGTGATGCAAGTGACTTTACTGTTGGTGCTGTTTTAGGATAAAGAAATGATGGTAAGCTGTTTGTATTTATTATGCGAGTAAGACTTTGGATAGTACTCAAATGAATTATTCGACAACTTAAAAAGAATTACTTGCTGTGGTGTTTGCATTAAACAAATTTCGATCATATTTGCTTGGTTCTAAAACTGTTGTTTTACTGATCACGCTGCTGTGAGATATTTGATGACTTAACAGGATGCCAAACCAAGACTAATTCGTTGGATTTTGTTACTTCAAGAATTTGACCTCACCATCAAAGATAAAAATGGTGCGAAAAATGTCATTGCTGATCATTTATCAAGACTCACATATGAAATCTGCACTGATATAACACTCATCAATGATTCATTTCCTGATGAATTTTTATTATATGTTACTTCAATACCATGGTATGCTAACATTGTTAATTTCCTTGTTACAGGTAAAATGCCTTCGCAGTGGAATACTCAGGAGAAGAAGAAATTTTTTGTTGAAGTAAAGAAATTTTATTGGGATGATCCTTACTTGTTCAAATATTGCCCTGATTAGATTTTTTGATGATGCATTCCTGATAATGAGGTAAGAAGTATCATTAATTTTTGTCATTCTGAAGCATGCGGTGGACACTTTTCTTCAAGAAAAACTACGGCTAAAATTTTGCAATGTGGATTTTATTGGCCAAACATATTTAAAGACACATATGAATTTTGCAAAACTTGTGAAAACTGTCAGAAATTAGGATCGATTACTAAAAGAAACATGATGCCCTTAAATCCCATACTTGATGTTGAAATATTTGACTGTTGCGGAATTGATTTCATGGGTCCATTTCCACCATCTTTTGGATTTGTGTACATATTAGTTGCAGTTGATTATGTCTTAAAATGGATTGAAGCAATGTCTTGTCGAAATAATGATAGTAAATCTGTCGTTAAATTTTTAAGAGAAAACATTCTAAGTCGATTTGGAATCCCTCGAGCCATTATTAGTGATGGAGGTAAGCATTTTTGTAATAAGTCATTTGAGTATTTAATGAAACAATATGGAATTATACATAAAATTGCTACCCCTTATTATTCTCAAACAAATGGTCAAGTTGAATTAGCAAATAGGGAGATAAAACAAATTTTAGAAAAAACAGTTAACCCAAACCGAAAAGATTAGTCTCTTCGACTAACTGATGCACTTTGGGCATACCATACTGCATTTAAAATGTCTTTAGAAATGTCACCCTATCGGCTAATTGATGGTAAACCTTGTCACTTACCTGTTGAACTTGAATATAAATCATTTTGGACTATTAAAGCTTTTAATTCAAATTTGGATGATGCTGGTAATGTGCGAAAATTACAATTGAATGAACTTAAGGAATTAAGAAATGATGCATATGAAAATTCAAGAATTATTAAGGCAAGAACAAAACATTTTCATGATAAAAGAATTTTTTGAAAAACATTTGAAATTGGTCAAAAAGTGTTGCTTTATAATTCTCGTATTCATTTGTTTCCAGAAAAGTTAAAGTCAAAGTGGAGTGGCCCATTTATTGTAAAAAATATAAATCCACATAGGGCTGTAGAAATTGAGCATCTAAAAAACATTGTCACATTTTAAGTTAACGGACAAAGAATAAAACCCTATCTGGAATACCAACTACTAAAACAAGGACCGAAATAAGTTTGAGTAACCCACGAAATCTTGATTAAGTTTTTAATGAGTGTTTTAACTCTTCACTATTGTTTTGCCGTTTGAATTGTTTGACTGTCTTGAATGATACGCGTTGTGACGTTTCTTGCTTAAGTGTGTTTAATAATTGTGTTTTTTTAATCGTTCTACATCATGAGCACCTCAATAAGGAAGATTCTGTTTACAAATCTTAAAAGACTTTTGCGAATAAGATTTCACTTGAGAAGATTGATACAAAGTTGTAAATCACATCCAATTTTGGAACGACAACCACCAGAATTAGTGGCCACCTTGAGGATCAAGAAAGACAACTCAGAGAAATAGAGCGTGGTATATATGAATTTTGATTGGAGCTTGAGGTTAACTCAATGTGAGAAAGAATGTAAGTTCATTTTCCTTTGTACATATTGTGTTTCTTTTTTGTTGTTCGCTTTCACGTTTGATTTGATTTTGCCTAGTATATTTAGTGTATTTTGATAATTTTCCCGTATAAATGGCGGATAACGGTACTCCGTGACTTCTTAAGTCGGTATCCTCAGTTTCCCACAATAATTGAGATCTCAAAAGCAAGCATGGAAGAAATACAACATAAATTGCATAAGCGTTTTCCTTCTCTCCCTCAAAATGCACTCAAAAACATTTACAAAGCTCGTTGTGAAAGATTGCGTTTGTTATTGATCAACGGAATTCCTTCTGATATTCGTTGGTTAATTGAAGCAAAAGTCCGATTAGCTGGTGAGTTTCCTGATCCGTTTATTTCTTACATGCCTGGTTTTGATAAAAACACATTTGCTAAAAAACAGAGAGCTAGAAGACTTGCCTCAGAATGTCATAATTGTGTACGACTTAGTTGCAAACTAGAAGTTTATAAATCTTTAGGAATGGTTTCTGATAATCAAGAAAATAAAATAAAATTCGTTAAAGATGGCATGAATAAAGAATCATTGGATGATATTTTACGATCTCTTGAGACGCATCGAAGTAGACATGTGCAATATGAGATACACAGTTTATGGAGACTATTCCAAAAAGAAAGTGCACAGTTTAGTCTTGGGAATCTGACTAAAAAAGATCCTGTTTACCAGTTTATAAGAAAACTGGATGGGAAGCCTATCCTCGACCCATAGAGAACGTTCAAGCCGTTACTGGACGTAAAACCAGAGGAAGATGTAAGGCACAATCACAACTACCAGTAAATATCCTTTTACTTTATTGTTATTTTATCATTTGCATTATTGCATTTAATGGTGTGACTTTTTATTTAATCATTATTTGTTTTCTTTAACTTTTTCTTTTCACTCTTTGCTTTTGAAAAATTGACACATGAGTTTTACGCGTTATCTGACAAATATACCAACCCATTTACAGCTGTTTCTCATTTTTTTCTGTCACTCAGATCTTTAAATAAGAGCTTTTTTTCCAACCACTCATAACTTATTTTTGAAGATTATTCTAATGGTAGTATCTTCGAGTAGACAATTCAAAAATATTTTTGTGCTCTCTGGATTTCATTATGGAAAATACAAAGAGTTCGTTCAAGTAGCTGTAGATCTTGGTCATGCCATATCTGAGAGGAAACTGCACCTTGTATATGGAGGAGGTAACCGCAGGTTATCAAAATTTGTCTCAGAAGCTGTTTTTATTAGAGGAAACCAGGTACTAGGTATCATTCCACAAGCCTTAAAACCTCTAGGATGCATGTCTAATGTGCCAATTGGAGAAGAGTTAGTTGTCTCAAGTATGCAAGAGTGAATATTTGAGATGTTAAATCATGCCGATGCTTTCATTTTCTTGCCAGGAGATCTTGCAACTTTAGAGGCATTGATTACATTTGCATCTTGGGCCCATTTAAACATCCATCAGAAACCCATCGGTTTACTAAATGTTAATAATTTTTTTGATGGGCTGCTGACATTCATTAATCATGCAATTAAGAATCATTTTGTTCCAATCTCTACAAAAAATATCTTTGTTTGTGCTTCTACTGCTAATGAGTTACTTGATTTTTTACAAGCTTACAAACTAGAGCCAGATCCTAAGACCTTAGCATTGGAATATGTTAGCCTATATGGCTATAAATATTGATTTTGATGATAACAAACCACATGTATTTATTAAGCAAAGATTTATGAATTGTGCTTTTATAATAAGAAAATGATGTTATGGAATTAAAGTATTTTGAACTAAAATGAAAGTATTTTTAAAATCTTTGATAGTGTTCTTAAATTTCGGATTTGAACCTATTTAAAATTATTTAAATATTTTTGGGCCATTCTATAATTTTACAAAGTTTGGGCGAAGTCATAATTTCAAAACGTTGTGGGATTGACAAAGCATTATTCTAAAATTATGAAATTGGACCTTTTTGCAAACTTTCGTAACGTGTTGGGCCACACTACAGTTTTATAAAATTTTGGGGTCAAATTGAAAATCTAAGAAAATTTTCACTGTAGCAGTTACTGTAGCAAGCGGCAATCCGGATTCTGACAAACGGAAGTCTTGATTTTGGGTAGAATGTATCCAAATTGAAAGTGGAAATCCGGATCTTGACAAACGGAAATTCGGTTGTTGGGCAGTAAGCTACTGAGCATAAGCAGAAATCCGGATGTGACAAAGCGACAATTCGGATGTTCAGAAATTCAAAATTGTGGCTGTAACGGTAACATTAAGCAGAATTTCGGATGTCCATAACTGGTAATCCGGTTACGACCAAAATGTGCATAACGGCTAGTTTTTGAGCTCAAACTATAAGAACTCAAATCCAATTCATTTTCAATCTCACCAACAAGCAAAAACAAAAAGCACACGTGATATCTTGAGCCTTCAACTTGCAAAACACAAAACATTGAATCATTCATTGTTCTTCATCTTTGAATATGTACTCATTGAGTGAGTTTAATTGTAATCTTCATTTATTCATCTCAATTGTAAGAGTTTGAGTGTGTGAGACACTTGAGTGAAGAGATTGGGAGATAATCTCTTTGTTGTAAAGGTTTATTGACACCTCGAAGTCAATTGTAATCGTTGAAGCCTTGGAAAGGCTTGGATAGTGAAATCCTTGAGCTTGGATCGCTTGGAGGCGTGGACGTAGGCGGGGATTGCCGAACCACGTAAAAATTCGTGTGTTTGTTTCTCTTCTCCCTTACTCTTTAACTATTGTGCTATTATTGAACTTATTGTTTTCAATTGTTGTTAAGACATTAGATTGCTTGTTGTGTGGATTTGCTAGGATAAATTTTAAAATTCCAATTCACCCCCCTCTTGGGTTGCACACTTATATTTCATTTGGTATCAGAGCGAGATGCTCTTATTTAGACTTAACCGTCTAGAGCTAAAGATCAATGGCAACTCAAAATGATTCCACATTTAGGGAAGGACCGTCCACCACTAGACCACCTTACTTTGATGGAAACGATTACCCATATTGGAAAACTAGGATGAGAATTTACTTGCAAGCCTTAGATTATGAGATTTGGGAAATCGTTAATGATGGTCCTTTCATGCCTCTGACTAAAAATGAAGTCGGAGAATATATTCCAAAACCTTCACAGGATTGGAATGAATTCGAAAAGAGAAAAGCTTCTCTAAATTCCAAGGCCATGAATGCCCTGTTTTGTGCACTAGATAAGAAAGAGTTTCATAGAGTGTCTAGTTGCGAAAATGCTAATGAGATTTGGCACAAACTTGAGGTTGTCTCTGAAGGCACAAACCAAGTGAAAGAATCTAAAATAAGTAGGTACACTCGACAATACGAATTGTTCCAAATGGAATAAAATGAAAATGTGTACTCCATGTATACTAGATTCACGGACATAGTGAACACTCCAGGAGCCCTAGGAAAGACTTTTTCAAATAGCGAAAAAGTCAAAAAAATCATTAGGTCACTACCTAAGGAATGGAGATAAAAAAGGACTGCCATTGAGGAAGCCAATGATTTAAATGTATTACCTATTGATGATTTAATTGGCTTTCTTATTTTATATGAAGAAGATTTGGCAGCTGAAAAAGGGCATGAGGAAAAGAAGAAAAACATTGCTCTCAAGGCTTCAAAACGTGAGAGTGATGAGGAAAGCGAAATGGATGATGAGGAGCTGGCTATGTTGGCTAGAAGATTCAGAAAATTTTACAAAAAGAATAATGAGCAGAGAAAGTTTAGAGGCTACAAGAATAAGAAGGAAAAGAAGAAGCCAATCACTTGTTATGAATGCAAGAAGCCCGGACACATTCGACCGGAATGCCCTCTTCTCAAAAAACTCAAGAAGAAAGCTATGGTGGCCATATGGGATGATAGCGATGAGGAAACAAGTGATCATGATGAGCAACAAAAAATGACAAATTTAGCTCTCATGGCCATTGAGGAAGAATCATGTGATGAACTTGATGAGGTAAGTGTTCTCCCTACATATGATGAATTGCATGATGCTTTTAAGGATTTGCATGATGAGCTAATGAAGATTGGTAAAAAAAATATATGTCTTAAAAAGAAGATGATGGAGCTTAAGAATGAAAATGAATCATTTAGTGCAAAGATCACATGCCTAGAATTAGAAAATAAAACATTACATGATAGTATTGCATTATTTGAGAACTCTAGCACTTCACATGAGCACTTAGAGTCACACATGAATGACTTGAAAAATGAGAATGAAATGCTTAGAAAGAAGAGTAATGAACTAAATGAAATTGTGCTAAAATTCACAAATGGGCAAAAGATGTTGGACAATTTGCTAAACTCACAAAAATGTGTATTTGACAACAGTGGCATAGGTTATAAACCGAATTTGAAACAAAAATTTTACAAGAGTTATTTTATGAAGAATACATCTATTAACCATAAAATTGTATGTCATTATTGCAATCAAGATGGTCATATGAAAAATAGATGTGCAGTAAATAGAAATGCATATTATGATATGAAATGTGTTTGGGTTCCGAAAGGAACCATTGCTAACTCTCAAGGACCCAAAAAGGTTTGGGTACCTAAAACTTGAGATTTTTTTTTTACAGGGCTCAAAGAAGAAGAAGAATAAGTGGTACTTGGACAGCAGTTGTTCAAGACACATGACAAGGAATTATTCTTGGTTTTCAAGCTTTACCAAGATCGAAAATGGTGGAGATGTATCATTTGGGGATAATTCAAAAGGAAAAATCATTGGAATTGGAAATGTTGGTAATGTATCCTCTACCCTCATTGAGAATGTGTGTTTGGTTGAAAACTTGAAACATAATTTGCTTAGTATTAGTCAATTATGTGATAAAGGATATAGAATTATCTTTGATGAATCAAAATGTGTTATTGAGAATGCATGTGATGGGAAAATCTTGTTTGTAGGAAATAGATATGTTAATGTCTATACTATTAATATAGATTGTGCATCAATAAATGAGAAATGCCTCTCCGTATTACATGATGATGGTTGGTTGTGGCATAGAAGATTAGGTCATGCAAGCATGGATTTGATTTCAAAAGTCGTGAAAAATGCTTTAGTAAAAGGTCTTCCAAAAATCATTTTTCAAAAAGATAGAATTTGTGAAGCATGCTAATTTGGAAAACAAATCAAGACTTCCTTCAAAAGCAAGAATCATATCTCTACTTCAAAACCACTTCAATTGCTTCATATAGATTTATTTGGACCTTCTAGATATGCTAGTTTAAGTGGCAAATATTATGCATTTGTAATTGTGGATGATTATTCTAGATACACATGCGTATTGTTCTTAGCTAATAAGGATGATGCCATTGATGCATTTCGAATTTTCTATAAAAAGGTTCAAAATGAAAAAGGTTATTCTATTACTTGTATTAGAAGTGATCATGGTGGAGAATTTGAAAATCATGCATTTGAAAATTTTTGTAATGACTTTGGCATTGAACATCAATTTTCATCACCTAGGACTCCACAACAAAATGGAGTAGTAGAGTGAAAGAATAGGTCTATTCAAGAAATGGCTAGGACCATGTTGAATGAAAATTCTTTGCCTAAGTATTTTTGGGCCGAAGCCGTCAACACCGCTTGTTATGTTTTAAATCGGGTGTTGATTAGACCTAATCTTAATAAAACTTCATATGAGTTTTGGAAAGATAAAAAACCCAACATTGGTTATTTTAAAGTTTTTGGATGCAAATGTTTTGTTTTGAATACAAAAGATAATCTTGGTAAATTTGATCCAAAATCTGATGTTGGTATATTTCTTGGTTATTCAAATTCAAGCAAAGCTTATAGAGTTTATAATAAAAGAACTTTAATTGTGGAAGAATCTATGCATGTTACATTTGATGAGTCTAACCCCTCTACGGAGAAAGTTGTTGTTGATGATAATGCAAAAGAAGAACAACAAGACGAAGCATCGAATGACAACCAAAAAGACGTGCCACATGGAATTTAAGAGGAACATCATGAAGAAACGAATGTAGAGCAAAATGAAGGTACTTCTCAAACACTCCCCAAGGAGTGGAGGTATGTATCTTCTCACCCTAAGGATGTAATTTTAGGAGATCCCTCACGAGGTATTACAACTAGATCATCTCTTAGGAACACATGTGAACATGTTGCATTTATTTCCCAAATTGAACCAAAATCCTTTGCGGATGCGAAAAATGATGAATCTTGGATTATGGCAATGCAAGAGGAGTTGAATTAATTTGAGAGAAACAATGTGTGGGAGTTAGTTTCTAATCCGAAACATCAATCCATTATAGGTACTAAATGGGTATTTAGAAATAAAATGGATGAATCCGGTGTGGTTGTAAGAAATAAAGCTAGATTAGTGGCTTAAGGTTACAACCAAGAAGAAGGAATTGATTTTGATGAAACTTTTGCACCTGTAGCAAGGTTAGAATCCATTAGGATGTTGTTAGCATATGCATGTCATAAGGATTTAATTTTATATCAAATGGATGTCAAGAGTGCTTTCCTAAATGGATATATCATGGAGGAAGTTTATGTGAAACAAACTCCTGGTTTTGAAAATGAAAAATTTCCAGATCATGTGTATAAGTTATCCAAGGCTTTGTATGATTTAAAACAAGCACCTAGAACTTGGTATGATAGGCTTAAAAATTTCTTGTTGGATAACGATTTTTCAATGGGAAAAGCGGACACAACTCTTTTTGTTAAGCATAAGAACCAAGACATACTTATTGTTCAAATTTATGTTGATGATATTATTTTTGGTTCTACTAATGAGTTGTTGTGTAAAGATTTTTCATCATGTATGAGCCAAGAGTTTGAGATAAGTATGATGGGAGAGTTGAAGTACTTCCTTGGACTTCAAATCAAACAAAACGAGGAAGGAATTTTCATAAACCAAGCCAAGTACGTGAAAGATCTACTCAAAAGATTTGGCTATGATAATGGAACGGCAAAAAGCACTCCTATGAGTACTACCATCAAGCTGGACAAAGATGAGAAAGGTAAGGAAGTTGATATCAAGACATATCGAGGTATGATCGGATCGTTACTCTACTTGACTGCTAATAGGCCTGATATTATGTTTAGTGTTTACTTGTGTGCTAGATTTCAATCTTGTCCTAAAGAGTCTCACATGCTTGCTGTCAAACGCATTTCTCGATATTTAATTGGCACTATTAATCTTGGCCTTTGGTATCTTAGAGGAACTTATATTGATTTAACTTGTTATTCGGATGCCGATTTTGCTGGGTATAAGGTTGATAGAAAAAGTACTAGTGGAACATGTCACTTCCTAGGCCATTCTCTTGTCTCTTGATTTAGTAAGAAACAAAACTCAGTTGCACTTTCAACCACCGAGGCAGAATATATTGCCGCAGGTAGTTGTTGTGCACAAATTCTATGGATGAAACAAACCCTTAGAGACTATGGTATTAAGCTTGATCAAATTCCTATCTTATGTGACAATACTAGTGCTATAAATCTTTCTAAGAATCCTATTCAACATTCTAGAACTAAGCATATAGAAATTAGACATCATTTCCTTAGAGATCATGTTCAAAAAGGAGATGTCGTAATTAAATTTGTTTCCACTGAAAATTAACTTGCGGATATCTTTACAAAATCTCTTAGCAAAGAGCATTTTATAAAGATAAGACATGAGCTTGGAATGATGAATGTTGAATCTTAATTCATATTTTACTATATAGTTTGATATGTTTGTTATTATACGGATTTATGGTTCATGAATTAGATGGCTTGATATGCTTGTAATTTTATGATTTTATGATTTTATGTTGCATGCATTAAATGGCTTATTGAAAGGTTTTAATTCTCAAAATGATTTAAAATTAATCAATTTTTTAAGGCCGGAAATAAAATGGTGTGTGTAATACAAGTATAAGAGCTAGCAAATATTCCCTTTCCATTCATCCGGAAAAACATTTTTCTTTATTGATTTCTCTCGAGACAAATTCCGGATAACCGGATTTTCAATCCGGAAAACCGGATTAGCTTTGGTTGCTCTCGGGACAACATTCGGATAATCGGATTTCCTAAGCTTCATCTCTGCCTCATAACCGGTCTATCGGTTCTCAAATCTGGAAAACCGAATTCAAGAGCCCTCTTTCTGCCTCAAACCGAACTACCGGTTAGCAAAACCGGAAAGCCGGATTCGCAAGGAAAGCTTGCTGGACCAAAACCGGATTTCCGGTTATGTCAAACTGGAAATCCGAATTCGAGACTTTGGCAAACCGACATTGCTATCTTCTGGATCCAACCGGCAAGCCGGTTTATGTTATCCAGAAATCCGGTTTCGGAAGCTATTTCAACTGTTCTTCTTCCCTTTTCAAACGAAAATCCGGTTCTCTCACTCTCTTTAAAAACCGTTTGCTTCTCTCTTTTTTTCACTCGAAAATCCTTCATTTTCTATCTCTTTCACATCAAATTAAATCAAGAAAATCATTCCCCATCACTTCATTCACTCAAAACCATCTTTAAACTTCATTTTCAACATCCAAAACTCTAGATCTCAAATTCAACCTAGGGTTTATCCGAATTTTTCTCTCTTTAGATTTCTCACTCTTAAGTCGTTTTTGATTCAAATTGTTTCTCCAAATCACTTTCAATCTTCATCATCTTCATTCTCCTTATCCTTTTCAACCCCAAATTAACCAAATCATAATGTCAAGCTCTCGCCGGTTCGAAGAAAAGACAAAGAATCGGTTCAACAAACCGATCGGCCACGGGAAGCAAGGGGCATCACCAATCAATCCAATTTCGAGTCCACACATTTTCAGAACAAGAAACATCTAGCCAAACATTTTCATCAATAGTTCATGACTCGTGAGGTACTCTAAACCTTTTTTGTTTTACCGGATTGTTTGAATCATCTTAGTATTAGCAATAGAACTTTATTGCAATTGTTGGAAGATGTTGGTTGGCTTAATGCACTTGTTGTTGAGGAAAATGTATATCCTGACTTGGTGAGAGTATTTTACTCGAATATGGATTGTTCCGCGGAGAAAGAGAATCGAGTAATCACCACAATTGGAGGAGTTTTGATTGAGTTTGATGATTCGGACTTGAATACCATCCTAGGATCTTCCGTTGATGGCCTAGAAATTTTTTCACCTAGGAAACCTCCTGACATTGATGACTATGTTTATATTGATGCTGTTAAGAATATATGTTGTCGTGTCGACCTTTCCAATGAAGATTGTACTATCCATTTTCGCAACCTATGTCTTTGTCTTCAGTCTCGGATATTACTTCGTTTCATTCAGAGTATTGTCCTTCCTAGATTAGGCCATTTGAATGAGGTCTCTCATATGGATGTCGCCTTGATTGATTGTATTCTTAGACATCGTCCAGTTGACTTAGGATATACCATTGTCCGAAACATGCTCAGTATACCTAAGTTGATTACCCGCTCCCTTCCATATGGTCATTTCATTACCCGAATCCTGAAATTTTTTGATGTACCTATTAAAGAACCATCGTGTAGGCCGTCTAAGGGTATCGGAGATGATGCTATTCTCAGCTTAGGCTTTGAGTGGAAAAATGGCACTTGGGTCAAATACTTTGAAAACAAGTTTACCTTCCTTGCTCCAAGTGATGATCGGCCACTTAATGTTGTGGTTCCAGCCGATCAGCTACCCATTTTCTCACTTTCATTTTGGGGGCATTGTAGACGCCGTGATCCTCCCGTGATTGCTTCAGATCCTGTTGTCTCTGCATCCGTTTCATCACCTCTACGGCCTCCTACCTCTGGAGATGTTACTCTTCAGCTGCTTATGGATAGGTGCGGACACTTTGGGTACGGCAGACTGAGTTTCAGCAGGAGCAGCAGTAGCAGCAGCGGCAGCTGCAGTAGCAGCTCATTCATGGACAACGCCTCCTCTTTGAGCACTTCGGCATTCCATATCCGTTTCCACCTCCATCACCTCAATCCTCACCACCTGAGTAGTATCTTATGCTTGTACTTGGTCACACCTACATGTCATTTACTGCATTGTGTTATTTTATTTTCGGCTCTATGGATGGTTATTCTGCTTTTCGGTTTATGTATTTGTTTTGGATGATATGGCTTTGTTGTGACTATTTATGTTGGATGTTATGGATCTGTTTTGATTGATCATTATGGATTATATGGATTTCCTTATGCTTGTGGATATTTGTTTTTTACTAATGTGCTTGTGTTGCTATTTTGATGATTAATAAGGGGAGTTTTTTTATTCCTTTTGATGATGAAGGGAGAGAATTATTTAATATGTGTTATAAAAAGTGTTATGAAAATATGCATATATCTAGGGGGAGTATGCATGTATGCAGGGGGAGTTTTTGTTAAATAATTTTCAAATCATTTTTTTTAACTTGC
Source organism: Citrus x clementina (assembly GCF_000493195.1). Lineage (NCBI taxonomy): Eukaryota > Viridiplantae > Streptophyta > Magnoliopsida > Sapindales > Rutaceae > Citrus > Citrus x clementina. The sequence continues at coordinate 13,972,587 of NW_006261964.1, forward strand.
ATTGATTAAGGGGGAGCTTTTTCATAACTAGATTAAAATTTTTTTATGTGTTTTGTCATCATCAAAAAGGGGGAGATTGTCAGCCTATATGGCTATAAATATTGATTTTGATGATAACAAACCACATGTATTATTAAGCAAAGATTTATGAATTGTGCTTTTATAATAAGAAAATGATGTTATGGAATTAAAGTATTTTGGACTAAAATGAAAGTATTTTTAAAATCTTTGATAGTGTTCTTAAATTTCGGATTTGAACCTATTTGAAATTATTTAAATATTTTTGGGCCATTCTATAATTTCACAAAGTTTGGGCGAAGTCATAATTTCAGAAAGTTTTGGGATTGACAAAGCATTATTCTAAAATTCTGAAATTGGACTTTTTTGCAAACTTTCATAACGTGTTGGGCCACACTACAGTTTTATAAAGTTTTAGGGTCAAACTGAAAATCTGGGAAAATTTTCACTGTAGCAGTTACTGTAGCAAGCGGCAATCCGGATTCTGACAAACAAAAGTCTGGATTTTGGGCAGAATGTATCCAAATTGAAAGCGAAAATCTGGATCCTGACAAACGGAAATCCAGTTATTGGGCAGTAAGCTACTGAGCATAAGCGGAAATCCAGATGTGACAAAGCGGCAATCCGGATGTTCAGAAATTCAAAATTGTGGCTGTAACGGTAACATTAAGCGGAATTCCGGATGTCCATAACCGGTAATCTGGTTACGACCAAAATGTGCATAACGGCTAGTTTTTGAGCTCAAACTATAAGAACTCAAATCCAACTCATTTTCAATCTCACCAACAAGCAAAAACAAAAAGCACACGTGATATCTTGAGCCTTTAACTTGCAAAACACAAAACATTGAATCATTCATTGTTCTTCATCTTTGAATATCTACTCATTGAGTGAGTTTAATTGTAATCTTCATTTATTCATCTCAATTGTAAGAGTTTGAGTGTGTGAGACACTTGAGTGAAGAGATTGGGAGATAATCTTTTTGTTGTAAAGGTTTATTGACACCTCGAAGTTAATTGTAATCGTTGAAGCTTTGGAAAGGCTTGGATAGTGAAATCCTCGAGCTTGGATCGCTTGGAGGCGTGGACGTAGGCGGGGATTGCCAAATCACGTAAAAATTCGTGTGTTTGTTTCTCTTCTCCCTTACTCTTTAATTATTGTGCGATTATTGAACTTATTGTTTTCAATTGTTGTTAAGACATTAGATTGCTTGTTGTGTGGATTTGCTAGGATAAATTTTAAAATTCTAATTCACCCTCCCTCTTGGGTTGCACACTTATATTTCAGAATGGTCGACTAATGATGGTAACCCTAACCTTAGTAAGAAATACAAGTTGGACTTAACTCTTTGGTTGTAACTATCTTTTTGGAGCTATGAGGTTGTCTTCTAAACTCTACTTATTTCCTTTAAGCCATTGAGGACAATGCCTTATTCAGGTTGTGGGGAGGGAATAGTTGACAACTATGAAATATGGCAAATCGTAGTAATATTTATGTAGAAGATGGCAGAATATGGGGTGTAGCGAATCTAGAAACGCATCTTCAGCGGCTTGTTCAAGTGTGATCTTTCCTATTTCTTCTTTTATTATTTATGTTTTCTTTATCTTTTTCGTCTTTTTGCATGCATATTTTTCAATTATGAATAATGTTTAGATTAAGTTAGGGGAATAAGTAGTTGATGTGGTTTGATGGTCATGAAGAACTTGAGGAAAGACCTAGAATAATGTGTGGAACCCAAATTTTAAAAGAGGTAAAAGACATAGAAAATGATTGGGGAAGAAGTTCAAGAAAGAACAAAATGAAGATAAAAAAATACTCGATATGGGAAAAAAAGTCAGTATTTTTTAACTTACCATATTTGCATGTATGATTCTATTTCAAAGTCAAAATTTTCATTTAAAAGTGATTTCATGTCAATATCACTTTTGAATAATTTTTTTGTGATTTTTTGAAGCTAACCCTGTATTTTAAGAACACTGATAAAGAACTTACTGACAGACCTGGAAACAATGAATAAATTGTATTGATCGGTTATATTCTAGAGTAATTCTTGAATATTTTTGCATTCTAGACTTAATTAGATTTCATTGAAAAGTAGCTTCATGTCAATATCATTGTTGAGTGTTAGAAAGTGTATATTTATAAAGGAGAAAATCGTCATTTTACATTTCAAATCTTACTAACACCCTTACTTTTATGTATTTAAGTCTCTTGTGATTTAATTATGTGTGTTTTATTTTAATTAAGTATTTTATGTATTTTAGGAGTATCATGGTCATTTCACAATGAATGAGAGATCAGACAGAAAAACAGACATCACTTTTGAACTCAAGACAGTCGAAAACCTCAGAAAGAGCATAAAAGGAAAAATATCACTGTTCACATGTAAGGTACTATCTATGTTACTGTTCACGACACTGTTCACATATACGGAACGATGACATGGCATTGACTGATGATGTGACATTGACTGATGAGGTGTCATGATTCCATTGGACTAAAATTCTTATGTACTGTTGACCGATGACGTGGTGCAATCCTAAGCGTCCAAAATATTTTTAATTTGATGGCCATGATTTACTCAGTATATCTATAAAAAGGGGGGCTCCTCCCTAATTTGGCATCCCTGAATTCATTTTTTAGTTCAATTTTCTGTAATTCCTTCTCCATCTTGTATTTTCTATGTATTCTAGTAAATTCCTATTTTGCCCCTAGTTCAATTATGAGTACTTAATTTTCTTTCAATCTTGGGTTGAAGGTGAAGTCTCAACATTTGCCATGGGGCTTTATTTGGTAAATTTACTTTCTCTTCGCCTCTAATTATTGTGGATGTTTTGACTTTTCTTCGACAAATAGTAATAATATTGTCTAGATACCGCACTGGTTTAACCGACTCCCTAGTACAAGGTTATTATTATTTGGCACGATAAGCCCTTAGCACCATATTGATTAGAGGGTGGTTCATGAGGAGTGGAAGCCCCCTCGTGATGTAATTGGCATTAATAAGAAATATTTAGCCCATTGTGCATGTTGATGCAAATCCAGATACCCAGTGCTTTATTTCAATAGATTTCGCTTTAATTTATTTTCGCCATTCTAATTTAAATTTTATAATATTCCAAATCATTTTCACCACAAATTCAACCACCATAGAAAATTAATTCTACACATAATTAAAATCCATCTCCTTGTGGGATCGACACTCGTCACCATTAATCTATTCTACAATAGATTCGTGCACTTGTGAGTTCAATAAAATTTGCACAACAATCATTTTTGTAGAATTTGTTGTGCTTTTTTGAATTTGACCATGTATTTTAAGAACACTGACAAAGAACTTACTGACAGACCTGGAAACAATGAATAAACTGTATTGATTAGTTATATTTTAGAGTGATTCTTGAATATTTTTGCATTCTAGACTTAAGTAGTTTTCATTTAAAAGTAGTTTCATGTCAATATCTTTTTTTGTAGAATTGTTTGTGATTTTTTGAAGTTGACCTTGTATTTCAAGAACATTGGAGAAGTATCATGTGCGCTCCAGAGGTAAATACTTAATTTTTTTTAAGATTACTATATTTATATATGTTTAAAATGAGAAATTATGCTAAGTCATTTTATATATGGTCAATAGAGTTCTCGACAAGCTTCCAAAAGAAAAAGGAAGGAAAGTTTATCAAGTAAGTCTGAGTCTAGAGATGCACCTATTATCGAGACACACTTAACTAATGAAGATCTCAATGATGTCACATCTGAAAATTCGCATCAATCTTGTAATGAAGAGAATTTGACAAAAAAGAAACGTGGCCCTACTATATGTCATGATGTGGCAAATGAAGATGGGAAGAAGATAGTCTTAGAATTAAATAATTTGGGGCAACCTATTGGAAAATCATTTGTACTCTATTCATCGTTATATGGTAGTTTGGTAAAGGAGGCTGTGTCAATAAACTATGATGATTGGAGATATGTTCCAAAACAACAGAAAGCTTTGTTGTTGAGAGCACTCGAGGTAAACATGCACAAATATTTTTTTAGAGTACAATTCAAATTATAACATGACACTAACTAGGGGTGGGTAAAATCATATTCGGATCGAGTTCAGATCAACCCGATCGGGTTTCAGGTAAGTCGGGTTAGATAAAACTTAATCCGAATACAACTCGAACTTATGACCTGATCCGAATATATCCGGATCGGATCGGATTGGATCAAAAAATCAGATTAACTTCTGATAGAATTGGGTTCGGATTATACGAATCGGGCTAATATACTATCAATTCCAAGTCTCAAACTCTCAAAGGCCAAAGCTTCAGATCAAAACTTAAGGGGGGAGGGAAACTCGGGTCGGGTACTGGAATCGGTTTGCACTTGCAGCAGCGAGTTGGAGCAGCAGATTGGGTGGCAATAGATCAGGTGGCATTAGATCGAGTAGCAACAGCAAAACTCAATGGGGGAGATAAACTCGAGTCAGGTTGTGGAATTGGTTTGCACTTACAGCAGCGGGTTGGAACAACAGGTTGGGTGGCAATAGATCAGGTGGCATCAGATCGGGTAGCAGGAAATCTTGCAGACGTGCGGCAACAGACTGTTCGGCGGTGACCGTGACCGCGATCATGATCCATGAAGAGAGTTCTTAACTTCTTGTTCTTGAGATGTGCGTGTACCGTGTATGTGAACCGTGAGCGTGAGGGGGCGTCGAGAAGGCTGTGGCTGCTATTGTCGATCGACGGCGTGCTGTGAGTGTGAGGGAGGCGATGACTGATCTGTGAGGGCAGTGAATGCTGTGACTTGTGTTGTGTATGTTTTGCCGTTTTGTGTAATGTGTGATTGTGTATTGTCAATTGTGTAATTGATCTGTTTGTGTGAGGTGTATGGGTAATTTGATTTGTTTGTGTGTGGTGTGTGACTGTGTGGGGTGTGTGTGTGTTCGCTGTTTTTTTTTTTTTTTAACGCTACCCGATCGGTTTTTTTGATTGGATCAGGTGAACCCAATCTGATCACAACCCGTTCAGGTTTAGAGAAATTCATCTAATCGGGTTATATTAACAACCCGATCCGATTCGAACCCAAAATTTTTTGGATCGGATCGGGTCAGGTATTTTGCCCACCCCTAACACTAACATTAGTTATTTTTTATTTACTTGAAACATTCAGCAAAAATTTATTTAGGAAGGAGATGCAATCAAAAAGTATACATTACAGATGATGGGAAAAGTCTGGCGAGCACATCAATCAAGATTGACAAAAAGGTTGGATGCTCGACCTAGTCTTGTCAAACCTGACAAGTGGGAGACTTTTATTAAGAAAAGGACCTCAAAAGCCTTCATGGTATGTATGCTTATAGTCCAAGCTGAAACATTCATTCATGCATATATTATTTTATTTAGAATGATATAATTAATGTATATTAGAACAGGATAAAAGCAAGGTTTTTAAGGAAATGAGGGCGAAGTAAGATATTCCATATACTGGAAGTTGAATGAGATATGCTCGTATGCAAGATAATATGGTAAATCTTTAATTATATTCAAACAATATAATAGTTATCTAGCTAGCTTCTGTTATTACTTTGAGATGTATATAGTTAATTCTGACTTAAAAATATTTTCATTCTAGAAGAAAAACAGTTCAAATCCATCAGAAATAACTCAAATTGATGTTTGGATTATAGCACATACTAAAAAGTATGGTGAACCATCTAGTTCAAAAGTTGTTGAAGTGAAGGTATGTGTCAAATTTATTGATGATAATTTAGATATACTAGCAATTATTATAATAAATAACTCTTTCTTAAGTTTAGGAAATGTATGAAGCTGAAAAAAATTCGGATTTGTCAGAAGCACACTCAAAATCTGTTAAAAATGATATACTTTTGAAGTTTATTGGACCTGAGCAAGGAGGGTCGTGTTAGTGGTCAAGAAGCAGAAGTGACGCTATCTAAATTACAGGCAATATCTCAACAAACTAAGAAGGAAGCCATAATGCAAGAACAAATTGACACATTACAAGACACATTGAAGCAAATGCATGGTTTCATGGATGATCAAAATAAACTCATAAAAAGTTACGTTAATTACCTGTGAATCTTAATTTCATAAAATGGTGAAATCAACTACTTTTTTTAAATTTGCTTTTGTACAGAGTGAAGCATCAAATGATGGACAAAATCAAAATCTATTTACATTAGCTCAATCTAATAGTACCCCACAAGTAAAGTTTAAACTTATACAACAATCTATGTTGTCATAATTAATAGTTTAGTAATATTAACTTAATTATAATTAGAAATGTTGTTTTCTTTGTTTTGCTTATGAGTACATGTAAGCCCAAATCTGAAAGGCCAAAAGTGCAAGTTGTTGAATTGGCTTGAAGTAGATGAAGTAGTTACAATAAGACGTTGGGTAACAAATGATCCTAATGCAATGGTGCATTGTATAGCTCTTGAAAAAAATGTTTCTCGTGTGTTGGTAGATGAGGTGAAAAATCCTCTGCTGAGTTGTGGAAAAAATATGCAGATATGGAAACAATAAAAGATGCTTTGGGAAGTTCAATTGCATGGCCAATAAAAGTGATTATTGTTATGGAAGATTAATTTTGGTGTGAATGGTTAAAAGTTTAATTGAAGGCAATATTTTGACTTAGTGTTTTGGTTAGATTATTTTGATGGGTCTAATGGTATATATGATTGTTGGAGTGACTATTGGTATTTGTTAAACTTGGCATTTGTTAAACTTGGCATTCACATTTTTTAATGATGTTTACTGTAATGCTAGGTCTTCTTTTGGACTTTAACTTTAGTTTGCCTTTGTATATGTATGGTATTAATTTTTTTACTCGTAATATACCTGATGGCATTTGTTGTTCATGAATAAATGAAATGTAGTTTATTCCTTTTGTTAAAATTGCCAGTTTTAATTATAAATCATATTGTATTCGATTATGTTATAAATATTTGATAAATGCTATAAAGTAAATAAAAAGTTACAAAATTAACCAAGCACAATCGCATTCCAGAAAAGATTATTATTTATAGCATTACCAAATTTCATAAAATGCTATCAATAGTTTATAGCATGAAAACATGTTATGGTGTTTCGGCTAATGCTATAGACTCTTTAGCTAAATTATAACATTTATATAAATGCTATAAATTACTTGAATAACAATTATTCCTTTAGCATTTAAAAAACGTTATAAACAAATATCACTTAAAAAACGCTATATCATGATATTTGATAACATTTAATAAATGCTATTATAGTTTTATAACAGCATTTAAAAACTGCTACACATCTATAGCGGTTTTTTAAAAACGTTATAGAGAAAAGATAGCATGGGCAATCATGACGTTAAATAAACGCTATAATAACAATAATATAACATTTTTTTAGCGCTATAAAAAGTCATATTTATTGTAGTGTAATGAGGTCAAACCCACTGGGATTGCTATAAATATGAAAATATAATTTAGATCTAAAATCAATTTTAATCCTAACCTAGTTAAGCAGCTTGAGTTGTAAGGGGAATTAAACTATTTAAACTAAGAAAACAATTAAAGCAAAGGAAATTTTAAAAAGACAAAGGTTACCAAGGTTTTAGAATCCTGTATCATTCAATTAGTAATTATCTAATTATTATTAATCTCAAGATTTAGATTACTACTTGAAACAATCTATGTCATCTCATGAATATAACAATTAAGCTCAAGTAATTAAATTTAATATTGGTTCTTTTTTGCTTCAAAGTAGGATTTCTAAGCATTATATGTATCTTATTGAAAAACAAATAATCAAAGTTTCCTAAGCATTCTGTGTATCCAAATTATTAAAAAACAAATAATTAAAGAGAATCACATTAGTCATTATTTCACCAAGCTTAGGTTTAATCAAATAATCTCTTAACTATAAGAAAATACATGATATTAAACATGAAAAGATAATTATTCAATTAATCATGTGAAACAAGAACTATAATCACTAAAAAAACACGTGTAAGAATTAATCAAATAAAAAGACAATTAATTCATCGAATACAATTTCATCTTTAACCTCAGTAAAGAAAATTAATTGGACATACTTGAATGTAGAGCAATAAAGTAAATAATATCAACTTGTTAGACCAATGAAAACTTATGTTAGGCGCAAATAATTTTGCTTATTCACTAATTAGGGCTTAGAATAAGAGATTAAGGAGTCATTTAGGATTTATGGTGAGTTTGTCTAGTATTAGGAGGAATTAAGAGTTTTGGAAGACAATGGAGTTGGCACAGATGATTAAGGCTAAGAGCACAACATAACGGGTTAATAGGAGCAATTCAGTGAGTTTTTCATACCGAAATGACACATCATCGGTAGGACAGAAAACCCAGACCTTAGAGTTTTAGCAAGAGTTCCAAAGCACACCACCGGGAGGCCAGAAAATGCAAATGATGAGGTTATAGAGAGATTCCCAAAAGGGTCGGGTTAGTGGGGCACGAATGGGGGTGACTTTCAAATGCCTCACGGAAACGAAGATTCAGGATAAGAGGGCGAAGGAGTTGTGTTTTTTATGCGATGAGAAATTTTCACCAGGGCATCGATGTAAGGACAAATCACTACAAGTCCTGACTGCATGTGATAAGAAGGAAGGCAGGGAAAAAGCCGAGAAAGGAGAGGCAACAATTTCCTAAACTTCACCTTGAAGACAAGGTGCCTTTTTGGGAGGGGAGTATTGTTAGACCAATGAAAACTTATGTAGGGGGCAGGGGCAGTTTACTAATTTTAATTATTCACTAATTAAGGCTCATATATAAATAAGAGATTAACGAGTCATTTAGTGTTTATACTGAGTTTTGTCTAGTATTAGGAGTAATTGTGAGTTTTGGGAGAGATTGACCTACCTCTTAAATTGTAGGTCAGGATTGTTCTTTCTTTTAATTCAATTAATAAAAATCAGCTCTAATTTAGCCCTAAGTTCTATGACGACCATGGAAAAATTGAAGGAATTATTGTAATATCATTTTCTAATTTTAATAAAACATATGTATTCATAATTCATATTGAGCATATATTTTGGCCTTTATTTATAAAGTATGTGATTTATGTATTGGCATATGAAGTCAACACTGAAATACTAGTTATGCAACCCAAGAGGGGGTGAATTAGGAAGAGAGAGCAAACACAATGATTTTTACGTGGTTCTGCAATCCTCGCCTATGTTTATGCCTCCAAGCAAACCAAGCTTGAGGATTTTACTATCCAAGCCTCCCAAGGCTTCAAATGCTTACAATTGACTTCCAAGTTATCAATGGACCTTTACAATAAGAGATTATCCTCAATCTCTTAACCCAAGTGTATCCCAACACTTACAACCTCTCAAGGATAAAGATTACAAAAATGTTTTTCTCTCACACAAAATATATGATTATAAATCTACACTCAATGCGTGAATAAATGAAACAAAAACAAATTTGAAGCTCAATGATAACGTTGTGATCAACCCTTGTTTGAATTTGATTGAGCTTATTTATAGATGGAGCTGAAAACTAGTCATTATAAACTTTCTACACACTGTCGGATCGCCGTTTATCTCTTATCGGATCATCGTTTTGACTTTGGCATGTTACCATTGTGCCGAAATTTAAATTTTCGGAACACCGTTTGCAGGAAGTCGGATTATCATTATCGTTCCAGAAACTGGCTTAGAGATGTCGGTTATCCGTTTAATATAAACGGTTTATCATTTGCAAGATGATTGCTCTCTGGAATATTATCGGTTTATCGTTATCAATAAACGGTATGTCGTTATCAATAAACGGTATGTCGTTATCTAAGTTTTACTCTCTGGAATGCATGCTGTTTACCGTTATCTATTAATGGTTTACTATTAGCTAAGATTTGCTCTCTGGAGTCAAATCGGTTTACCATTATCCGTTAACGGTTTTTCGATATGTAAATGTTGCTCTCTGGAATGCTTTCGGTGTACCGTTAGCCATAAACGGTTAATGCAATTGGTTTACCATTTTCTATAAACGGTTTGCCATTTTCTGTAAACGGTTTGTTGTTTATTTTCAGAAGATTTTTCTTTTGCTTTGAATATTATATGGCTTAAAAATTTGATTCAATTAACAACAAATTTTAAACCTTAACAATTGAAAAGCATGTTTGTTACCATCAAAATCATTATTGTAAAAACAAAAGAGTTAACAAACACTAGAAGATATAAATCATAGGTTCTTCATGAATAATAAAAAATTGTTCACAACTATTAATGAATATAGGCATTTCATTATGTAAGTCTGTAACTTTTCTACTTTTTTCGTGAAAAATTTTGTCTTGATAACTGAAGTGAAGACTTTAAGTAAAATGGTTAATATGTATATGCGGTATGCATATTGAATTGGACTATAGTTAATTAGGATCTAGTTTAACAAATGTCATTAACCATAATTCACATAAGTTTTAATAAGCTTAATCGACCTTAATCCTAAGTGGATAATGAAATTGCTTTCATGTGTTATATCTTGTGAGTTATCACGGAGTGAGATCTATATAAATGGTTAAAACCTCGATAGGCTGGAAATGTAATTTCATGGATCATAGGAATATATGCTTACAAGATAGAATCTATACTATTGATGCTTACCTAAGCTATTTTTGGTATTTGATCATTTAATTATGTGGTCGCAGTTTATTTAATAAATTATTTATTGAATAATAATATTTATTTACAAATATAGATATATTAAAAATGATCATTAGAATAAATAGTGACATAGGGGTGAATATGTAATTAATGGAGGCACAACATTTATCAATGGCCTAACTTTAATTATGAGCATCATATAGAGGGTTAATTAAGTGGCTATTATTGGTCTAAGACCAAAACTAAAATTAATTAAAAGGAGTTTTAATTAATTGCGTTTTTATTTAAATACATGGGTTACTAGGGTGCAATTTTGGGCTTTTGGGGGAATAGCCTGAGGTTAACTTAGTATTTTTGGAATGTCATGTGATGTTTGGGCCACGACTACTAAGTTGGAGTTAGAAAGTCCATTGATATGTAGTCCTTCTACAAGTTCATTTCTGAATCAAACTCTGACTCTTAAAGTGCCTATATAAGGGAGATGAAATTGGAATAGAAGAATAACCTTAAGTGCCTATATAAAGGAGATGAAATTGGAACAAAAGAATAACTTTTACGTATAGATTTTCTTGACTAAGAAAAATACTTTTATGAGGCTTCCATCTCTTGAACATAATTAGGGTACTTTACAAGCCCACACATGATGTGAGGGTGACAATTGAGTATGCGTGTTCGCGGATCGGATTTTACGGATTAGACATCAATCCATATTCGATCCACAATTTTACGGATTATAATTTTTCAATCCAATCCAATCAACAGATTGATTAAACACAATCCAAATCCAATCCATACATCTGCAGATCGGATGCGGATTTGACTCAATCCATATCCAATCCATACGTCTGCGGATCAGATGCGAATTTAACTTAATTCATATCCAATCCACCATTTTGGCAATTAGTTTCCAAATTAAAAATTTTTAGTTCTCCCCAATCCATGAACTAATGAAATTAAAAAATATATATAATATAAAAATAATTTTACTACTAATTAAATTTAAAATTGAATAAAATTTAAACAAATTAATTGTTTAAATAAAACTAAAATAATACATTCAACGTTTCAAAATATAGCACATCGAGATCAATTGTTCAAATAAAGATACAATAATACATTTAAAGTTTCAAAATATAACATACTAAGATTAATTGTTCAAATAAAGTTACAATAATACATTAATATAACACCGAAATTAATTGTACAAATAAAGCCACAATTAATTGAAATGACGAAGTTTCTGAAACCAAACACAGTTTGATCCTTCACCAGGGTTATTGCACTTGTCGAAAAGTGGTGATTACGGAGCCGTCAATGATGAGAACCAGGAGAAGTACGAGTAGCGATCTTGAAGGTTATGATAGTGCAATTGTTTGGCTGGAACCAGTGATTGTGAAGTGGCTCGATGGACTCGGGGAAGAAGATGGCCTGCTCTCGCTGGAATCACGCGGACGACGTCCTTCAAATCGGTGTTGAGAGTGTATCGAACCAATATTGGGTGTTGCTAGTGCGTGTGACGGCGGGGAAGCTTAGGGTTTTTTGTTTGCAAATTTTTGGTGACTTGGCGTTATGTTACTTTGCTTTTGGGTGACTTTGCAAATTGTTGGTAACTTGGCGTTATGTTACTTTGCTTCTGCTAGTGCGTGTGACTTTGCTTTTATTTTGTTTTACAATTTTTACAAGTTATATTTGTATATTTGATTATTTAATTATTTTTTATTTAATATTGTTATTGGGTAATGGCTAAGATATGTTATACTGTTTTATGTAACTATGCAATGTCACATTTATAATATTCTTTAATTAAATTTATAATAATTTTTTAACTAAATAAATAAATATATATATATATATATTTTGCGGATTCACGGATTTTTATGGATTTACAGAAATAAATCCATATCCAATCCACGGATCCACGGATCAGATTTATACAAATAAGATTTTCACGAATCAAACGGGTTGAGCGGATCGGATTGGATTCTGAACACCCCTACAATTGAGGATTACAAAGAAGATTGCAATCTTCTTTTTGAATTCTTCAACAAGAATATGAGGTATTTCTCTTACCCTATGCATATATATATATAATCAAGAAAAGTTCTTAACACTCCCACTAACTTTATAAAATAGAAAGATTATTTTTCTAAGATCTAGTCTTTTTACTAACAACTGATATTAGAGTCAGGTTGATTTATGATACATGCATAGTTTAATTTTATGTATGATTGTGATAGATTGTGGTGCCTTATTAATCTTTATGCTGTTATTTATTTTCAATTATAGCTTGTAATTTACTCTATTCCATGGTTAATGCTCGTATCGGTTCTTGTTTTATTTCTAGTTTTAAATTTGTTTCTGTTTAAAATTTTTCTTAAAAAAAAAAAAAAGAGGAACGTAATGTATTGAAATTAAAAGAAGGAAACCGGAGCGAGTTATTTGCGTGGGCTGTACAACCGGCTTGTGCTGGCAAGAAGCAGCTTGCGTGGGCTGTGTTTTAAACAGCAGCCGGTGCGGCCGGATTCGCTGGTAGCATGAGTTCGAGTTGCAGCGGTGGCACGGCTGTTACCTCATCATAGCAGCGGGTTTTGCGGCAGAAGTCGACTCACCGTTGCTGGTAACGGGCGAGAGTTACAGCTGCCTCAGGCAGCTCAGCTGCTTCGCGAGTTGTTGCCGACTACGAGGAGGTTGGCTGGTCCGCTACAAGGCACCGGCTCGAGCTACCGTTCAAACGGCAGCAATGGGTTGGTGGCTCGACGGTTTGCGGGACTCACGGCATGGATCACCAGTGAATGTTGCACGGTGGCGGGCTGTGTGCTGCTGGTTACATTGGCAAAGTAAAACTTCTGCGAGACCTGCTGTTTTGAAAGATGGCAGCAGCAGTGATGATGGAAAACTTTGGTGGCAGCTGGAAACTCGGGTTTTTGTGATTTTTATGATTGTGGTCGCTGATATATATTTTTTAATTAGGCAGAATCTTTTAACTGATTTGCATTTTAGTTACATTGGCAATGCAAAACTTCAGCGAGAGCTGCTGTTTTGAAAGATGGCAGCAGCTGTGATGATTGAAAACTTTGGTGGCAGCTGGAAACTAGGGTTTTTGTGATTTTTATGATTATGGTCGCTGATATTATATATATATATATATATATATATATATTGATAGAGATATTTTATATATTTTTTAATTAGATAGAATCTTTTAACTGATGTGCATTTTAGTCTTAAATTCATTTTTGGCTTAATAAATCTTAGTTTTAAGTCCAATAGAGATTGGGCTTAACGGATTAAAAGTGGTCCAAAAGTTTTAGTTAAAGTTATTTCAAAATTATTAATTTGGTATTTAAAAAAATATTAAAATGGATCAATAATAAATTTTGAAGCTCAAGTTGCCCTAATCCATCAACCAAGCTTTTGAAAAATGAACACTAACAAGAAATTCAATGAAAATTAGGCATAAAGTCAATGTGATTTTTCTAGAAACTCATAGATTAAGAGTTGTTTAATTATATGATTAATTGATTGGATGAATAACATGTCATTTAGATTGATGCCACATTCACATGTTCATGCATATACATAAATTTTGATATTAATAATCTAATGAGATTAGACTAAGAATAATATCATGCTTTAATATCAATTGATTATAATATTGGCTTAACCTAATTAATTATTTTATTTTTATAAAATTAGATATTAATTGGTGGAATGTCAATTAAATAGTCAATTAAGAAAATTAAAAGAAAAACTTTAACTTATAGAAATTGAGCGGGAGAGAGTTTTAGGCATAAAGCACATAGCTTCGATTGTTGGTCCTATAGTAAGGTATATTAATTAATATCTCACCTCAAATTAGATGAGCTCCCTACCGAGGATATCAAATAGAACTGGCTACTAGATAGGATTTCTCTAAAAGATAAAATCTTGAGTATGACTCATTAAAACTGACTTGCCTAGTGGTAGCTGTTTTATTTGAAAAATATAAAAAATTGAAATAATGGTTATGCACTCAATTTAAGTTTATTAATGTCCTGCCTACGAAGTTCTTACTAATTAAACTTAAGAGGTTGAATTAATGAGTAGTTTATTATTATTTGATATGAGACATCTATATGGTAATAATAAATTTGAAGGTATACTTAGTCTAATTAGCAATAAATATGATCACCCTACACATAGACTTATTTAATGGGGGATTAGATTACCGATGCATAATAAAAGTAGTTCTACTTATGCTTTTCATGCATTCATATTTATTAGGCTAAACTTCCATTCTTTAGAATATATGTATGCTCATATGATTTATTTATTTTATGTTAAATTCAAATTATGTCGTTCAGTCCACTTGCAATAACTTTTACCCAAAAAAGTTGGCTGGGCCTAACTAACTAGAGTGGAAAAGGAATCTTATTATTGTCTTCACAGTCGAAGAACACAAATTTGTGTTGACTCAAAAATGCCCCCAACACTTGGTGACAATGCAACCTAAGCTAAAAAGGATGCTCATAGTAAGTTGAAAAAGTCTGATGAGATGGCAAGGTTTTATATATTGGCTTCAATGTCCAATTCCTTGTCTAAGCAACATGAGGACATGCCCACAATTGTTAAAATGATATCAAGCTTTTCTAATATGCTCATTGAAAAGGATAGGAATCAAAAGTTAGATATCATCAATGAGATAATGAATGCTTGGCAATCTAAAAAAACACCAGTGCAAGAAAATGATAGCATTGTTTCAGTAAGTGGAGGAATTGGGTGGGAATTTTGATGTTACAGAGCAGATTAATGTGGTTTTAGCTACCTTAGCTCCCTGATTTCAACCATTCAAGCCTAATCTTTTAATGAACAAAAAAGATTGCCCATTGACATAATTGATGAATGAGTTGGAGACTACAGAAATTGATCTAAAGCCAGTGCCACTTGTTCATTTAATTGAGGGCCAGTCTTCTTATTCTAGCTCTAATCCTAAAAGAAAGTGCAGCAAAAAAAAAAAAAAAGAATACGTGTTGAGTACTGGAGAATGCATATTTATACAGGGTAAAATTGTCATTTTATGCTTCAAGTCTCACAAACATTTTCACTTTTACATGTTTAAATCCTCTAAGATATTATTATATGTGTTTTATTATAATTTAAGTATTTTATGTTTTTAAGAGATATTTTGGGTATTTCATGACTAACGAGAAGTCGGACAGTGAAACGGATAACATTTTTTAATTCAAAACTGTCGAAAACCTTAGGAGCATAAAAGGGTATTTGATATTGTTCATGTATATGACATTATTCATAAGTACGACACTGTTCACATATACGGTATGATGATGTGGTATTGATCGATGACGTGGCAGCATTCTGTTGGACCAATGATGTGGCATTGATTGATTATGTGGGGTTGACTGATAATGTGGCGTCGATTGATGATGTGATAGGATGCTATTAGACCAAGATACTGATGTTGGATTGACTGATGATGTGGTAGCATCTTATTGGACCGAAATATTAATGCGGTGTTGACTAATGATGTGTTCTAACTAATTAAAGCTTGTCACGAGGCGTAATCTTGAGCTTTCGATTTGTTTTCATCCGACGGTTATGATTTATCCATTGTATCTATAAATAGAGGGCTCCCCCTCTAATTTGACGCCCTGAATTCATTTTTTAGCTCCATTTTCTATAATTCTCTCTGCATCTTGTATTTCTAATAATTTTAATAAAATTATCATTTTATCCCTAGTTCAATAATGAGTGGCTAGTTTAGTTTCAAGCTTGGGTTGAAGGTGAATCATCGACATGATCCATGGGCTTAATTACGTAAGTTTATTTTCTTTCCTCTCTGATTTACGTGATTGTTTTGACTCATTATTGACAGACAGTGTATCCTGTCTAGATTTTGTATGGTATACTGGCTCCCTAGTGAAGGATAGTTACTGTCTGGCACAATGAGCACTTAGCACCATATTAATTAGATAGAAAATTCCCTCTAGTATTTTGTGGGTTGTCTTGACTCAATGTCAACACAGAGTGTATCTAAGCTATTTAGTGGATGGTCTTGCCACGTTGTCGACAGAATGATTATTATCGTCTGACACAACATGTTCTTGACACCACACTTAGTGGAAGATCACTACCTCTGACACGTTGAGTGCTTGATACCATATTTATTAGAGTGAAGATTATGAGGAGTGGAAATACCCCTTCATGAATTAATCGAGACTAAAAATGAATATTAAGCCCATGATGAATGTTGAGTGTGAATCTAGAGACTCAAGCATTTCATTTACATTGTTTTCATCTTTAATTCATTCTCGTCATTTTATTTTAAATCTTAAGTCTAACCAACTCACATATACACCTAAAAAATTAATCCTACGCATAATTAAATATACCTCATCATGGGATCAACATTCGTCATCATAAAATCTATTTTACAATAGATTCGTGCGCTTATAAGTACAATAAAATTTTTCAACAATACGTCTAAAAAGGCATCAAGCCCAGGGTCAGTGCAAATTCAGAAAAAGGAAAAGAAACTCAAAGGAAAGTGTTTCTATTGTGGATAGAATATGTATTGGAAGAGAAATTGCCCAGCTTACTTAGCTAAGGTTTCTCAAGCTAAAGGGAAAATTTTGTCTTTAGGTAAAGTTCTTTTCATTGAGACATGCTTATTAGTTGATTCTACAGATTCCTGGATGGTAAATTCTAAAGCCACTAATCATATTCGCAATTCATTACAAGGGTTTTAGGAAACCAAGTCACTCAGCGATGGAGAGATCAATCTTAGGCCAGGCACTGGCGCAATTGCTGCAGCTAGAGTAGTGGAAGTAGTTCATCTTCATTTTGATTTTAAGAGTTTAGTATTATATGCTTGGTTATTTGTTCTAGAACTTTAATGAAATTTTATTTCAGTTAGTTCATTGAATAAATTTGGTTATTCTATTATTTTTTACTCAACTGTGGTGATAAAAAAGAATAAATCGTTTATATGTTCTGGTACACTAGTTAGCTATTTATATTGCTTGTATCCTAAAATAAACTCTCTACATGATATAGAATCAAATAATGAATCTAATCACCATATGAAAGTTAAGTTATCTTTTAATGAAACATATCTATGGCATTTGCATTTATGTTATATAAGTCCAGATAAGATCCAAAGGCTGGTTGGGGATGAACCTTTGAGTTCATTGGTAATAGAAATATTACCAATCTGCGAATCCTGTTTAGAAGTAAAATGACTAAAAGAACATTCAATAAAAAAAGCAATAGAGCCATAGAGCCATTAAAATTGGCACATTCTTATGCATATGGATTTAAGAACACACAAACAAGAGGAGGTTATGAATATTTCATCACTTTTATTGATGATTATTTAAGGTATGGTTTGTGTACTTAATGCACCATAAGTTTAAAG
>NW_006261964.1:13990744-14016827 GCF_000493195.1 Citrus x clementina
CGACTTGATCGATGTGGTGAGTACTCCCTTAGTAAGTTTAAGACCTATTTATTAGAACGAGATTTTATCTTAGTTAGTTGCACAGGGATCGCCCAATAAAATGGCGTAATCGAGAAGAGAAATATAACACTTCTTGAAATGGTAAGGTCCATGATGAGTTATTCAAATCTACCTATCTCGTTTTGAGGCCATGCTTTATAAATAGCCATGTATCTTCTTAACTTAGTTTTATTTAAATCAATTCTTAAAACAGCCTTGAAAACATGGAATGGACGTAAGCCAGTTTATGCCATATGCACATTTGGGGTTGTCCAACACATGTACTAAAAGGAAAGGCAGATAAGTTAAAATCTAGGTATGAAGTTTGTTTGTTTATAAGCTACCTTAGAGGAAGAAGATGAGGTTTTTTTTTTCTGTAGTCCTAAAAAAAAAGGATTTTATTAGCACAAATGTAGCTTTTCTTGAGGAATACTATATAAAGATTTTAAGCCTAAAAGTAAGATAATTTTAAGTGAATTGTCTGCAAATACAAATATTGTGCCTAAGCAAGTAAGTGAGGAGTTCCACATCCAAATTCTGAAAACAACCTAATCTAATTGTAGAGCAACAACTACTAGATATGTATTAGTTGGAGATTCTTTCCAAGCCGTCTCTATAAAACATGAAATAGGTCCCACTAGTTATAATGGAGTGATGACTAATGTAGATGCAAACCATTGGCATAAAACTATGAAATCTAAGATGGATTCTACGTATTCCAATAAAGTTAAGAGCTTGTAGAAATCACTGAAAGGATAAAACCTATTGGTTATAAATTGTTCAACAAGAGAAAGAGAGAGATACATTGGAAGGTGGAAACGTTCAAAGCTAGGCTTATTGTGAAATGGTACACTCAGAAATAGGGTATTGATTATAAAGAGACTTTTTCGCTAGTAGCCATGCTTATGTCTATCAGAATTCTCTTATGCACTGCAACAAATCTTGATTATGAGATTTGGAAAACGGATTCCTAGATTGCATTCCTTAACAGGAATGTTGATGAGAGTATCTATATGATGCAGCCAGATGGTTTTGTAGTTAATACCCAAGAGCGTATAGTTTGTAAATTGCAAAAGTCTATCTACAGCCTTAAATAAGCCTCTAGGTCTTAGAACATTATATTTGGTCAAACAATCAAATCATTTGGTTTTGATCAAAATCTTGATGAACCTTATGTTTATAAGAGGATAGACAATCGTTTGGTTATATTTATAGTCTTGTATGTAGATGATATCCTACTTATTGGGAATGATGTAAGAGTGCCATCATTGGTTAAAATTTGATTATATAACCAATTTGAAATGAAATTCTAGGAGAAGCCAATTATATCCTTAAGATCAAGCTTTTACAAGATCGCAAGAATATGATGTTAAGTTTATCCTAAGCTGTTTATATTGACAAAAATTTAGTTAAGTTTGCTATGCAAGATTCCAAGAAAGGATTGATTCCTTTCAGATATGGATAATGTCTATCTAAGGATTAATCTCTTAAAACTCCTGAAGAAATAAATCATATAAGATAGTATCCTTATGCATCTATAATAGGAAATCTTATATATATTATGTTGTGTACTAGACTAAACTTATAGTAAAGCATATACTCAAGTATGTTCCAAGAATGAGAGATTATATGCTTGTGTGTTCCAGTGAATATTTTGTGCCCATAGGGTATATAGATTCAGATTTTCAAGGAGATAAGGAAACTCAGAGATACACATCTAGTTATGTGTTCACTTTAGGTAGTGGAGCTAGAAGTTTGAAGAGTGTGAAACAATCATGTACGGCGGACTTCACCATGTAAGCTAAATATGTAGCAGCTTTAAAAATTGTTAAAGAAGCTTTATGGCTTTGGAGTTCCTTATAGAACTTAAGGTGGTTCTTTGTGCTAAGATGCCTATTGTGCTTTATTATGCTAAGTGCGGGGTAATCGCACAGCCGAATAAACCTAGATGCCAGAAGAAAGGAAATCATATTAAAAGGAAATATCACCTAGTACGAGAATTAGTGCATAAGAATGAAGTCATGGTTTTTAAGATTGTGTTTGAAAAAGATCTAGTAGATCTATTAACCAAGGGCTTGCCAACTAAGAGCTCCAAGAGTCATATACTTAAAATGGGAGTTCAACAAGTACTTGACATGCTTTAGAGCAAGTAGGAGATTGTTAGTGTTATTATTATATCTTAAAGCATTAGTTGTAATAACATTTTCTAGTTTTAATAAAACATATTTATCCATAATTCATATCTGGCATATATTGTTAGTCCTTATTTATGAAGTATGTGATTATCTTCTGGCATTTGATGTCAATACTAAAAGATATAAATCATAGGTTCTTTATAAATAAAAGATTGTTCACAACTATTAATGAAATGGGCATTTCATTATGTAAGGCTGTAACTTTTCTACTTCTATCGTGAATGATATTATCTTGATCACTGTAGTGAAGACTTCAAGTAGAATAGTTAATATGTATATATGATATGCATATTGACCTAAACGATAATGAATTATAATCTAACTTAACAAATTAATGCTGTTGACCATTGTTGAGTGTTAGAAAATGCATATTTATAAAGGAGAAAACCGTTATTTTACATTTCAAGTCTTACTAACAACTCTTACTTTTATGTATTTAACCTTCTTGTGATTTAATTACATGTGTTTTATTTTAATTAAGTATTTTATGTATTTTAGGGGCATTATAGTCATTTTACAATAAAGGAGAGATCAGACGGCAAAACGGACATCACTTTTGAACTCAGGACGGTCGAAAACCTTAGGAGGAGCATAAAAGGAAAAATGACACTATTTATATGTACGGTACTATTCACGTGTACGGTATTAACTACGTTACTGTTCACAACACTGTTCACTTAGACGGATCGATGACGTAGCATTGACCGATGATGTGGCATTGACTGATGAGGTGTCACGATCCTGTTGGGCTAAAATTCTTATGTACTGTTGATGGTGACGTGGCAGCATATCAGTGGATGAAAAATCTCGCGTACGGTATTGACTGATGAGGTGTCACGATCCTGTTGGGCTAAAATTCTTATGTACTGTTGATGGTGACGTGGCAGCATATCAGTGGATGAAAAATCTCGCGTACGGTACATGCATCACACAGGATTATTTTCAACCAAACCGCGTTACTGTTCATCCGCGTGGTCAAACCGCGTACTGTTGACTGATGACGTGGTACAATTCTGAGCGTCCAAACTGTTTTTAATCCGATGGCCATGATTTACTCTATGTATCTATGAAAAAGGGGCCTCCCCCCCCTAATTTGATATCTCTGAATCCATTTTTGGACTCCATTTTCTATAATTCTCTCTCCATCTTGTATTTTCTTCGTATTTTAATAAATTTCCATTTTGCCCCTAGTTCAATTATGAGTAGCTAATTTTCTTTCAAGCTTGGGTTGAAGGTGATGTCTAACACGTGTCATGGGCTTAATTTGGTAAATTTATTTTCTCTTCCCCTCTAGTTTTTGTGGATGTTTTGACTTCTCGTCGACAAATAATAATAATCTTGTCTAGATACCGCCTTGGTTACATCGGCTCTCTAGTATAAGGTTATTATTATTTGGCACGATAAGCCCTTAACACCATATTGATTAGAGCGTGGTTCATGAGGTGTGGATTCCCCCCTCATGATTTAATTGACATTAATACGGATTATTTAGCCCATGATGCATGTTGATACGGATCCAGATACCCAAGTACGTCATTTCAATAGATTTCGCTTCAATTTATTCTCACCATTTTAATTTCAATTTTAGAATTTATTCTCGCCATTTTAATTTAAGTTTTAGCATATTCCAAATCATTTCCACCACAGATCCAATCACCAATTCACAAAATTAATTCTACATAATTAAAATCTACCTCCTCGTGGAATCGACACTCGTCACCATTGATCTATACTACAATAGATTCGTGCGCTTGCGAGTACATTAAAATTTGCACAACAAGTTTTTGGCGCCGTTGCCGGGGAGGTAAGTAATTTTAATTCATATAATTAATTTTTGTGAATAATTTCTTTTATTTGTTTTCTTGTATTTTTTTTATTATTAAAAAAAAAGAAAAAGAAAAAAAAGTGAATCTACATTTAAAGGTTAGTATTTCTTTTCTTTTTCTCTTCTTTAAAATTCTGTAATTTAATTTTCAATTTATTTTTCTTTGTAATTTTTTTTGTTTATCTTATTAATTTATTTTTAGTTAATTTATTTCACGTATTTGTTTTTATGTATTTTTATAGAAAGGTTTTAATAGCGCAATAAGGTTAGTATCGTAATTTCTCCCTCTTCTTTATTTTTATTTATTTTGTTCCCATCTTTATTTTTTATTTTATTTGTTTTGCATGCATGGTCGAAGGTCATTATTACCTAATCTTGAACCTATAAACCTTGAACTTGAGAAAACACTTCGCACACACAAACACGTTAAAAATAAAATGGATTTACAAGCACCACAAGAGAGGCCATTTAAGGATTATTTCAGTCCTTTAGCAAATTTGAGCACATCATGCATAAGATACCCAAATGTAGCTGCTAGGAGTTTTGAACTAAAACCTAGTGTGCTAAATTGTCTCCCCACATTTTATGGCCTAGAAAATGAGGACCCATATAATCATTTGAATGATTTTCATGCTATTTGTCAAACATTTAAATATGAGAATTTTTTCAGATGATGATGTTAAACTTAGATTATTCCCATTTTCTTTAAAGGATAGAGCTCGTTCATGGCTTAATACATTGCCTGCCAATAGCATTGCATCATGGGAACAAATGGTAACGAAATTTTTGAATAAATATTTCCCAGTGCATAAAACCTATGCTATTCGCAGGGAAATCTCGGAGTTTACCCAGAGAGAGGACGAGCAATTTTTCGAAACATGGGAGCGATTCAATGGGCTACTCTTGAAGTGTCCACATCATGGGTATGAGAAATGGCACCAATGCCAATACTTTTTGGAGGGATTATTGCCGAATGTGCAAGAATGGCTAATGGCAACGAGTGGAGGAGAGCTAATGTCAAAAAGTGCATCAGAGATTTGGGAATTCTTCCAGCGACAAGCAGACAATTCCCAACAACGGAGTCGATCACTCAGGACTACTAGAAGAATTAAAGGAGTGAATGAGGTTCAAATTGGCGAGTCAACTTCGGGAATCAAAGAAGTCAAGGAGATGGTTGAAGGTCTTGCTCGACAAATAGCATCGTTATCGACTGCAAAATCAACAGAACCACATGGCCATGACTCATATCCAGACCAAGCCAATGCCATAGGTATAATGAGAAAGCCATCAAACTACAACCCATACTCCAACACATATAACCCTGGATGGAGAGACCACCCCAATTTTTCATGGTCTCAAGGACTCCAACAGAATGGACCAGCAGCTCCAGCTCCACCAATGCAACCAATTCCTCAAATTTCTCAAGCCTCTCAGCCCCCATTTAGACCATACAATCAGAACCAGAACTACTCTCAACCCAGACCATGGGAGGATGCATTCCAAAATTTCAAGAATGTTAGTCACTCCACGATTGAGCAACAGAATCGCACCATTGATGGACTACGAAATGAGTTGAGAGCAGGCTTCAATTTACAAGCCCAATCAGTTTCAAGCCTCGAGAAGATGGTGGGACAGCTTGCTTCTTCAGTTCAGACCTTGGCAATGACTGTTGAGAAAGGTAAGTTTCCAAGTCAACCAGTGCTTAATCCTAAAGGAATACATGAAGCAAGTACCAGTTCACCACAACAGCATGGAGAGGTCAAAGCAGTAATGACCTTGCGAAAAGGAAAAGAAGTCGACAACAAAGTGGAGATGCCAATGACAAAAGAAAATCAAATTGTTCCTGTGAGTGTTGAGGACTCATCACCGGAGGAGAAAGAAGAAACCAACCCACGAGAATATGTTCCGAAAGCTCCATTTCCTCAGCGGTTAGCTAAAGGCAAGAAGGGAAAATCCACAGGTGAGATTCTTGAAATCTTCAAACAGGTAAGTGTTAACATTCCTTTGCTTGATGCTATTAAACAAGTTCCATCTTATGCCAAGTTTCTTAAAGACCTTTGTACTAAAAAGAGAAATATGCATGTTCAAAAGAAAGCATTTTTAACAGAAAACGTTAGTTCTATCCTCAAACATAAAATTCCTTTAAAATGCAAAGACCCAGGCTCCCCCACTATTTCATGTAGCATAGGGAACCACACAATTGAGAATGCTTTGTTGGATTTAGGAGCTAGTGTAAATTTGTTGCCTTATTCAGTATTTGTGAAACTTGGACTTGGAGAATTACACCCAACTCCAGTGGTGTTACAACTTGCAGATCGGTCCACAAAAATACCTCATGGTATTGTAGAGGACGTGCTTATCCAGGTAGACAAGTTTTATTTTCCTGTTGATTTCATTGTAATTGACACTCAACCAATACAGGACTTGAGGAAGCACATCCCCATTATTCTAGGCCGACCTTTCTTGGCAACTGCGGATGCTCACATTCAATGCAGGACCGGAAATATGCAGTTGTCCTTCGGCAACATGACTATGGAGCTGAACATCTTCAACATTGCCAAACAACCTCACAGTGCAGATGATGAAATTGTTGATGTGGATTTAATTGAAGCATTAGTTGATGATACTTTTGTTTCAAACCTTAGTGATGATCCTTTACAGACATGCTTAACTCACTTTGGTTTTGATTTTGATATTGACAGATCGGTCGAAGAGGTCAACGCCTTACTTGACTCAGCACCATCTATGGACACCAATCAATGGAAGTCAAGAGTTGAACAACTAGCACCATTAGAGAAGCAACTCATTCCATCATCAGAATCACCACCGAAACTCGAGCTCAAACCATTGCCCAACACTTTGGAATATGCGTTTTTGGGAGAAGAAAGTACTTTGCCAGTAATCATCTCATCATCCCTAAATGACGAACAAAAAGGTAAGTTGTTAGATGTTTTAAAAGAGCACAAAGGAGCATTAGGATGGACCATAGCAGATATAAAAGGTATAAATCCAGTAGACTGCATGCATTACATTCACCTCGATGAAAATGCTAAATCTACTAGGAAAATGCAACGTCGGTTAAATCCTAATATGAAAGAAGTTGTTATAACAGAAGTCCTTAAGCTATTAGATGCAGGTATCATTTACCCAATTTCTGATAGTTCATGGGTCAGTCCTGTACAAGTCGTCCCCAAAAAGTCAGGAGTCACTGTAGTTACCAATGTCGATAATGAATTAATACCCACTAAAGTGACTACAGGATGGCGTGTATGCATTGATTATAGGAAGTTGAATTCTGTCACACGTAAAGACCATTTTCCTTTACCATTTATTGATCAAATGCTTGATAGATTAGCAGGTCATGAATTTTATTGCTTTCTAGATGGCTACTCAGGATACAATCAGATCCTCATAACACCAAAAGATCAGGAGAAAACTACTTTCACTTGCCGTTTTGGCACATTTGCATATAGGAGAATGCCATTTGGATTATGTAATGCACCTGCTACATTTCAACGATGCATGTTAAGCATTTTTTCTAATATGGTTGAACGATTCCTTGAAGTCTTTATGGATGACTTTTCTGTCTTTGGTGATTCGTTTGATCAATGTTTACATCATCTAACACTAGTTCTGCAGAGATGTATCGAGAAGAACTTAGTCTTAAATTGGGAGAAGTGCCATTTTATGGTAAAACAAGGTATTGTTCTCGGTCACATCATTTCGAGCAAAGGTATTGAGGTTGACAAAGCCAATGTGGATCTCATTTCTAATCTTCCTCCACCCAAAACAGTCAGAGAAGTAAGATCTTTTCTTGGGCATGCTGGTTTTTATAGACGTTTCATTAAAGATTTTAGCAAAGTTTCTAGACCCTTATGCAATCTACTTGCTAAGGATGTACCTTTTGTCTTTGATGATTCATGTCTTGTTGCGTTTGAAAAATTAAAGCATTTGTTGACATCATCACCCATCATTCAGCCCCCAAACTGGAGCTTACCATTTGAGCTCATGTGTGATGCATCTGATTATGCAGTAGGAGCAGTATTAGGACAAAGGGTTGATCGAATTCCTCATGTTATTTATTATGCTAGTATGACATTGAATGATGCACAGTTGAGCTATTCAACTACTGAAAAAGAAATGCTAGCAGTAGTGTTTGCATTAGAGAAATTTCGATCTTATCTCATTGGTTGTAAAATAATTATATTCACAGATTATGCTGCTTTTAAATATCTTCTCACAAAGAAATATGCAAAAGCTAGACTAATTCGTTGGGTGTTACTTTTGCAGGAATTTGACTTGGAATTCAAAGATAAGAAAGGGACAGAAAATATTATGGTGGACCACCTCTCTCGTCTCCATTTTGACACAATTACAGAGCCATTAATATTGAATGAGTCATTTCCAGATGAACAATTAATGAGTGTGGAAGTATTACCTTGGTATGCTGATATAGTTAATTATCTTGTTACAGGTAAACTTCCAGAGCATTGGACCAAGCAAGATAAGGCTAAATTCTTTGCAGAGATAAAGAATTTCTTTTGGGATGACCCTTATTTGTTCAAGTATTGTGCAGACCAAATTGTTAGACGATGTGTCCCAGAAAATGAAATTCAGAATATTCTTTCATTCTGCCATGAACAAGCTTGTGGAGGCCATTTCAGTGCTAAGAAAACAGCAACTAAAGTTTTACAATGTGGTTTCTATTGGCCAACTATATTTCGAGACGCTTACACTTTCTGTTCTTCATGTGATAGGTGTCAATGAATGGGGAGCAGTACATGAAGGAACATGATGCCACTAAATCCAATTTTAGTGGTTGAAATTTTTGACGTATGGGGTATCGACTTTATGGGACCCTTTCCCCCATCTTTTGGCCATCAATACATATTGGTTGCTGTTGACTACGTATCAAAATGGGTAGAAGCAATTCCATGTAGGACCAATGATCACAAGGTGGTGATAGCATTTTTGAAAAGCAACATTGTTTCACGCTTTGGATTCCCTCGAGCAATAATTAGTGATGGTGGTGCCCACTTTTGTAACAAAGCATTCAAAGCTCTTTTGACAAAGTATTCAATCACACACAAAGTGGTGACCCCGTATCATCCGCAAACCAGTGGCCAAGTTGAGATCTCCAATCGAGAAATAAAGCACATATTAGAAAAGACGGTGAGGCCGGACAGAAAAGATTGGTCATTAAGAATTGATGATGCCTTATGGGCATATAGAACGGCTTTCAAGACCCCGATTGGGATGTCACCCTACAGGCTAGTGTATGGAAAAGCTTGCCACCTACCTGTAGAACTCGAGCATCGTGCATATTGGGCCATCAAGAAATTCAATTTTGACATGCAGCAAGCCAGCTTAGAAAGAAGATTACAGCTGGCAGAACTTGAAGAAATTCGCAATGATGCATACGAAAATGCCAAGATTTACAAGCAACAAATGAAAGTCTTCCATGATAAGCAAATTATGAGAAAATCGTTCACTCCAGGTCAGAAAGTGCTTTTATTCAATTCTCGCTTGCACCTATTCCCAGGTAAGTTACGCTCTCGTTGGTCTGGTCCCTTTATTGTTCATACTGTTTTTCCACATGGGGCAATTGAAATTAAGGACCCAAATAACGTTGTCACGTTTAAAGTTAATGGTCAAAGATTAAAGCCATATCTAGAGTACCAACCACATGAAGAAGACACCGAAATAAATTTGAGTGACCCACCAAATTTGAATTGATTTTTTTTTCTTTTCGGTGATTTGATTTTTTCTTTCTTTCTTTCTTTATATTATTCTTTTGCTAATTGAAATTATTTTTGCATAAGTGTATTTGTTTAACTATTCAGTTTTCTTTTATCATTTTTAATCATGAGTACCTTACTTAGACCGTTCCTCCTGAACATTCTTAAACCACTTCAACGTGTCAAAACTCATCTCAAACGGCAGATTCAATTTTGTAAAACACATCGCATTTGGGCTCTACAGCCACCAGAGTTAGTAGCCTATGTTGAGGGTTTAGAACGCCAACTCAGAGACATTGAGAGAAGTGTTTACGACATCCAGTTGGAGCTTGAGGTAAATTCAATAAGAGGACGATTTTAATTTTCTTTGTGTGTTTTAATTTGTTTTTCTGTTTGTGTGCTTTAGTTTGTTACCCCGGTGAAGTGGCGGATAACGGTACTCCGTGACAATCAAGTCGGTCCGAACGCATGCGATTACTCATGAGGAATAACATACCTGCTGACATCCGTTGGTTAATCGAAGCTAAAGTACGATCGGCAGGTGAGTTACCTTCAAAATTTATTGCATACATGCCTAGTTGTGGTAAAGGAAATTATGCAAGAAAATGACGAGCTCGAAGAATTTCTGTTGCTTGTCATAAGTGTGCCAGAATGAGTTGCAATAAAAACCCATGTTCTTTAGGAATGATGTCTGATAACAGGGAAGATAAGATTCAATTCATTAGGGATGGCTTGAATAAGGAGTCATTGGATGATATCCTTTTGTCTCTTGAAACGCATCCCAGTGGATATGTGCAAGGAGCGATTCTCCAGTTATGGCCATTATTCCAGAAAGAGCATGCACGATATAGTCTCGAGAATCTGACTATAAACGACCTTGTTTGCCAGTTTATAAGAAAACTGGATAGGAAGCCTATCCTCGACCCATAGAGGGCGTTCAAGCCGTTTCTGGATGTAAAACCAGAGGAAGATGTGAGCCATAGTCGCAACTACCTGTAAATATCTTTTTACTTTACTGTTATATTTGTTTTATTGTGTGCATTATTGTCTTTAATAATTTTATTATTGTTTGCTTTTTTTTCTTATTACTGTTTACTTTTTCCTTTTTACTGTTTCCTTTTTGACTCGCGAGCCACCTGCTTTACTCGTTATTTGACACTGACATGTTACCTCATACACAACTGTGACCCACTGGCACCAAGACTCTTAAATGTGATTTTTTTTGTCAAGCACTCACAAATTATTTTTTGAGAAGTATCACAATGGCAGCTACTCCAAATAGACAATTCAAGAACATTTGTGTGCTTTCTGGATTTACCTATGGCAAACATAAAGAGTTCATTGAGGCAGCCATCGATCTTGGTCGAAGTATAGCAGAGAGAAAATTACACTTGGTGTATGGAGGAGGTAACCGAGGGTTATCAAAAATGGTCTCTGAAGCAGCTTTTGTCAGAGGAAGTCAAGTGTTAGGCATCATCCCAAGAGTCCTAAAACCGTTGGGCAGTTCGTCTGACTCATCAACTGGAGAAGAGTTAGTTGTCTCAGGTATGCAAGAAAGAATAATTGAAATACTTAATCATGCTGATGCTTTTATTTTCCTTCCAGGAGATCTTGCAACACTAGAGGCACTTATCACACTAGCATCTTGGGCCCATCTGCACATTCACTAGAAACCCATCGGTTTGTTAAATGTCAATAACTTTTATGATGGCTTTATTGCATTTCTTAACCATGCAATAAAAAACTACTTCATTCCTTCCCATGTGAAAAAACTTTTTATTTGTGCTCACACTGCTAATGAGCTACTTGATATGTTACAAGCTTATAAACCGGAGCCGGACCCCTGGACCTTTGTGTTAGAGTGTCCAAATAATGATGGTAACAGTAGCGGCAGTAAGAAGTACAAATTAGATTTAACTCTCCGCTTGTAAATATTATTTTCTGTGTTGCACCACCCAGGTGATGTTTTCTAAACTCTATTTCTTTCATTTCAAACATTGAGGACAATGTTTCGTTCTGGTTGGGGGGAGGGAATAATCGACAATTGTGAAATTTTGGTTAAGTTTTTACTAATTTTTTGTTGTAGAAACTAACTGTTGCTAACTTTTTGTGTTGAAGATGGCTGAATATGGAGTGTAATGACTCTAGAAACGCATCTTCATCGTTTTAAAAAAAAATTCAGACATTTTCTTTTTCTTTATTATGTGTTTATGTTTATTTTTCTTTTTTTTAATTTCTCCTCTATAAATATACATTTTCCAACTTTTGAGTCGAAGATGGCTGAATATGGAGTGTAGTTCCTCTAGAAACGCATCTTCTTTAAAAAAAATAAAAAATCCTTTTCGTTTTCTATCATTTTACGTGTAACTTTTCTAATTAGTTTTTATGCATCATTTTCACATTTCTGCATGCATAGTTTCGTTTCATGTTTAGAATAGGTTGGGGGGTAGAATGTTGTTTAAAAAAAAAAATTTGTGTGATTTGTTTTAACATTGGGTGACATGATTAATTTTAAATTTTAGTATTTGTATTATCTTTGGTATTAAGTGATGTTACATTATGTTTGCTACTCTACATGTTGATGTCGGAGACATATATGAGTTGCTTAAAGGAATGAACATGTCATAATAAGTACCAAGTGAGTTTTTGAGCCTATCATTTTTCTTGGAGAGTAACCCTTTTGCCCATTCTTTATACAGCTTAACAGTTTATTATTGTATACACGATCTCTAGATTTCTTTTGAGTTAACCCTTAATAAAAAAAAAGAAAAAAAAGTGTGTTGCTACATTTGGAGGCCCATCTAACTAGTAGATATGGAAGGTTATTTAGAGCCCTAAAAGACGATGGAAAGGCCATCTTTGATCCGTTTGAGCCTTTCTAGCCATCCCTTTTATTAAATATCCATAGTTAACCCTTTTGAGCCTTTAAAAAAAAAAATTTCTTTGTCAACTTATCATCTTGACCCACTCCGATTTGGGGTATTACCCAATATCTTATAAGTTCCACCACCTATTTATGTTTGAGAAAATGTAAATAATTATGTTGTTCAGTAAAGTTATGGGAAAAAAAAAAACAAAAGTTGTTGTTTCAAAAGAAAGAAAAAAAATAAAAATAATAGGTGAAATCCACCTTGCAACTTCTAAAAAAAAAAATTCTCTGCATTTTTCTCAAACATACACTTTGTTTTCCTTATTTTCCTTCTTTGTTAGCCAGGTCCCTAGCCTACGTTACGTCCTAATAAAAGTCCTTCTTGATTTTAGGGAACTATAGTTTGAAGTAGAAGCTAGTTATATGGGCTAAAAAGATGTAGTGATGCATAATAAAAACAAAAAAGATAAATAAAGTGGGTTGACTAGCATTTTTGTTTGACTTGAGTTCGTATTATTTATAAGCTGAGGGCATATTTATTTCATCTTGGTGAGAGCATGTGATATCACTTCTTTATTATTTTCTCTCTCAATTACCATTCATTGGAGTGACTATTTTTATTGGTTTTAATTTCTTTGTGAGAGTGTCACTACTTCCAGTGAGATTTTGGGGTTTGACATGTCATTCTTGAAAGTAGCTATGACAAAGTCTACTGGGCTGATTCATGCGGATGGTTGATGTAGGTGTGATGTTGCTTTAGACTGGAGATAATGCTTATACTTTTATTTGATTGCTATCATTAATCTGACGGAACAAATACGAGTGCTTCTATTAAAAAAAAATATTTTGAATTTGAATTTTGTTTTCGCTTTATTTGCTAGGGACTAGCAATAAGCTGGTTGGGGGGTGTGTTGAGTGTTAGAAAATGCATATTTATAAAGGAGAAAACCGTCATTTTACATTTCAAGTCTTACTAACAACCCTTACTTTTATGTATTTAACCTTCTTGTGATTTAATTACATGTGTTTTATTTTAATTAAGTATTTTATGTATTTTAGGGGCATTATAGTCATTTTACAATAAAGGAGAGATCAGACGGCAAAACGGACATCACTTTTGAACTCAGGACGGTCGAAAACCTTAAGAGGAGCATAAAAGGAAAAATGGCACTATTCATATGTACTGTACTATTCACGTGTACGGTACTAACTACGTTACTGTTCACAACACTGTTCACTTAGACGGATCGATGACGTGGCATTGACCGATGATGTGGCATTGACTGATGAGGTGTCACGATCCTATTGGGCTAAAATTCTTATGTACTGTTGATGGTGACGTGGCAGCATATCAGTGGATGAAAAATCTTGCGTACGGTACATGCATCACACAGGATTATTTTCAACCAAACCGCGTTACTGTTCATCCGAGTCAAACCGCGTTACTGTTCATCCGAGTCAAACCGCGTTACTGTTCATCCGAGTCAAACCGTGTTACTGTTCATCCGTGTGGTCAAACCGTGGACTGTTGACTGATGACGTGGCGCAATCCTGAGCGTCCAAACTGTTTTTAATCCGATGGCCATGATTTACTCCATGTATCTATAAAAAGGGGGCCTCCCCCCCCTAATTTGATATCTCTGAATCCATTTTTGGACTCCATTTTCCGTAATTCTCTCTCCATCTTGTATTTTCTTCGTATTTTAATAAATTTCCATTTTGCCCCTAGTTCAATTATGAGTAGCTAATTTTCTTTCAAGCTTGGGTTGAAGGTGAAGTCTCAACATGTGTCATGGGCTTAATTTGGTAAATTTATTTTCTCTTCCCCTCTAGTTGTTGTGGATGTTTTGACTTCTCGTCGACAAATAATAATAATCTTGTCTAGATACCGCCTTGGTTACACCGGCTCTCTAGTATAAGGTTATTATTATTTGGCACGATAAGCCCTT
Source organism: Citrus x clementina (assembly GCF_000493195.1). Lineage (NCBI taxonomy): Eukaryota > Viridiplantae > Streptophyta > Magnoliopsida > Sapindales > Rutaceae > Citrus > Citrus x clementina. The sequence goes on from NW_006261964.1 coordinate 14,005,360, forward strand.
AACACCATATTGATTAGAGCGTGGTTCATGAGGTGTGGATTCCCCCCTCATGATTTAATTGACATTAATACGGATTATTTAGCCCATGATGCATGTTGATACGGATCCAGATACCCAAGTACGTCATTTCAATAGATTTCGCTTCAATTTATTCTCACCATTTTAATTTCAATTTTAGAATTTATTCTCGCCATTTTAATTTAAGTTTTAGCATATTCCAAATTATTTCCACCACAGATCCAATCACCAATTCACAAAATTAATTCTACATAATTAAAATCCACCTCCTCGTGGGATCGACACTCATCACCATTGATCTATACTACAATAGATTCGTGCGCTTACGAGTACATTAAAATTTGCACAACAACCATAATTCACATAAACTTTGATAAGCTTAATTGATCTTAATCCTTAGTGGATAATGGATGTGCATTCATGTATAATATCTTTTAAGTTATCACGATATAAACAGTCAAAACCTCAATAGCTTGGATATGTAATTTTATGGATCGTAAGAACATATACTTACAAGATAGAATCTATAATATTGATGCTTACGTAAGTTGTTTATGGTAATTGATCAATTAAATTTGTGGCTGCAGTTTATTCAATAAATTGTTTATTGAATAATGATATTTATTTATAAATTTATTTAAAAATATAGATATATTAAAAGTGATCATTAGAACAAATAGTGACTTAGGGGTGAATATGTAATTAATAGAGGTACAACATTTATTAATGGCCTAGCTTTAATTATGAGCATCATATAGAAGGTTAGTTAGGTGGCTATTATTGTCTAAGACCAAGTCTAAAATTAATTAAAAGGAGTTTTAATTAATTGGTGTTTTATTTAATAACATGGGTTGCTAGAGTGCAACTTTAGGTTTTCAGTGGAAGCTTAGAATTAACTTAGTAGTTTTGGTGTGTCACGAGATGACTAGGCCTTAACTATTAAGTTAGAGCTAGAAAACTTATGGGTTTTCAATCCCCCTACTAGCTCAATTCCTAGTGAAACTCTTGACTCTAATAAGTGCCTATATAAGGGAGATGAAATTAGAACAAAAGAATAACCTTTACGTGTAGATTTTCTTCACTAAGAAAAATAAAGTTCTAGGGTTTCCATCTCCGCACATAGTTGAGGGTCTTTACACGCCCACACGTATAAGGAAGACAATTGAGGATAACAGAGAAGATTTGCAACCTTCTTCTTCAGTTCTTCAACAGAAATTTGAGGTATTTCTCTTACCATATGCATGTATACATAATCAAGAAAGGTTCTTGGCCTCCGCTAGTTTTATAAATTAAAAAAGTTATTTTTGAAATATCTAATCTTTTTACCAACACTCTCTGCCCATCTAACCATTTGCGATCTGCGATCTCATTCTTTTTTCTCTAACTCTTCTCAACCTTATATAATGCCTATAAGCATAATCCTTAATGGTTTGTAATTCCAATTGTTACAAGGTGAAAGGCAAAACTTCTAAATTGATTTAAATTCAATTTTTTCCTTAATCTCCATGTGATAGCCATAAGCTTCTTTGTTTATATGTGCATGGATGAATTAATTTATTGGCTTCAGTTTCCTTTGCTTAAATTCTACATGCATGTATGCCTAATTGCTCTAAAATCAATTAATCTTTAATGCTTATCAAATTAAACTTGTTCATGCACCTTTTATCCATAATCTCTAATTATTTTCCTATTCAATAAAATAACATAATTAACTGAAATAATCAACAAATATATAACTAAGGGTAAAATATGTAAATATTATACGAAAATAACTAGCAAAAATGTAACTAAGGGTAAAATATGTAAATATTATATGCTCATCAAATACCCCCAAACTTAGAATTTTGCTAGTCCTCGGGCGAAACTAAAGCTAAAAACAAAAAAAAAAGAAAAAAAAGTAAATCATAACTAACTTTCACAGGTAATCGCGATTATATTTAGCGCATGCAATAAGCCCTTAAACCCTTAGGCGGCCTTAGTAAAAGAGTTATGATTTCGTGAAGGTTTCAATGATGATATCTACAAACATCATTTAAAAAAATAACATAAAAAGAATAACAAATTAAAAAAAAAGACATAAAACTAGCCTCAAAGATTGCATAAATTATGTAGCTCAAAGAAATTTATAATATTGTCAAAATTCTAACTTTAATTCAATTGTCAACCTCTCTCTTTTAATTCTTGTAGTGTATGTGTGTGTGAATCAATTTAATCAAAATCTATTCTAAAAAATTGTCAATATCAATAGCCTTAATAAAAGAATAGATCAAACTAATCTTATCATTTTGATCTCTTTTTTTTTTACAACCATTTATGTGCATTTTCTTTAGATTTTTTCTTTTTTTTAGCACATGCACTAGGCTTTTTCCTTTCTTTTTTTTTTAAAATAAATATATCCTTAGTCAGGAGCTTTCACTTTACCCTTAGGTAGTCTTCTTCTCATGGTAAATTATTCTCTACATCCCCGTGGTATATAGGCCCAAGTTACTCAAGGATAGCTTCACTCTTAATGATTATAGGTAGCTATCTCTAAATATGGTGTTTTTGTGTATTGCATTGTATTGAGGAGGTAAAAATCGAGGCAAACAATTCTTTATTCAATCTAAAATTCTCAATTGAAGTTGTTTCAATGTCAAATTTCAAGTCAAAATTATGAAAGAATATGAGTTAAGAGGAAATTAACATAAAAATCACGTATAAACCAAGACAATATTCAACCCTTTCTAAGAACCATGTTCATTGTCAATCAGTTCTTATCATTGGCTTTTCATATTTAAAACAAACAATTTCTTTTTTTTTTCATTTCCTCTTAATTGAACCTCTTGAACATGAGACCTATGAAAGGAAAATGGAAGTGATCTATCGGATTTTGGTAAATGATACTAACATTGAAAAGCATAATCACCTTATCTCTGCCAACCTCTGTCATGATAAGGTTTAGATTTGGTAGACTCTTAAGCATAAGGCTAAAAGCATTCTTAAAGTGAATCATAGGCACATACAGGGATAGAGTCACCTCTTTGATTTCAGTAACTATCCAACTTATGGCTTATTTTTGTTCACTAAAATCACCAATTAATTTACCAACATATTCTTCATTTAATTCAATTGCTACAATAACAAATAAGTTTTTCTAAAGGTTCTTGAGATATAGAATTGGATGACTCAAATAATGGTTTCATGAATTAAAGAAATCACAAATAGCCCCTTCATGTAGGTTCAAAAACTTCCCACCATTCATAGACTCTATTATATGATGATTTGACATATTTAGACCATTATAAAAATATTGTACTAGCCTCTTTTTTTCAAAACTGTGGTGAGGGCGCTTAAGGATTAGATCATTAAATTTTTCCAATACTCATAAAATTGTTCACCCTCTCTTTGATCAAAATAACTTATCTCTCTCCTAAGGGCATTTGTTTTAGACATTGGGAAAAACTTCAAAGCAACTTATTACTCAAATCATCCAACATAGTAATAGATCCAACTGGAAGTGAATTCAACCAAGTTTTTTCCTTGCCTTTTAATGACAAGTGGAACATACGAAGCTTAATTAACTCACCATCAAAATTTTGAAAACGAAATGTTGAGCATATGTCAAGAAATTCCTTAATGTGCAAATATAAGTCATGTCTCTCTAAACCGTGGATGGTAAAAGTTGAATGTGAAATACTAGTTATGCAACCCAAGAGGGGGTGAATTGGAATTCTAAAAAATTATTCAATTTATAATTAAAAATTGAATGCAAATATGAAACAAATTCCAAGCAATAACAAATGAATTAACTACAACAAAAAGGATAAAGGAAGAGAGAATCAAACACTGAGATTTTTACGTGGTTCGGCCAACCTTGCCTACGTCCACGCCTCTAAGCTTTCCGAGCTTGAGGATTCCACATAGCAAGCCTCCAAGGCTTCAAATGCTTACACTTGACTTCCAAGGTGTCAATAACCTTTACAACAAGAGATTATCCTAATCTCTTAAACCCAAGTGTATCCCAACACTTACAATCAATCAAAACAAAAGATTTCAGATTTGTTTTGCCTCTCACAATTTATAAGATTACATAATGATGCCCAACATGTGAATAGATGAAGCAAGAATGTATTTTAAAGCTCAATGAAGATTGTACTCTCAAGTATAAGCTCAGTAGTCGTGTTGTGATCAACCTTCTTTGAATTTGAATGAGCTTATTTATATCTGGAGCTGAAAAATTAGCCGTTATAAACTGTCGGTCCGAAAACGGTTCGCTGTTAACCATTAACGGTTAACCATTTAGGCTGGTCAAAAGTTACCGTTAGGCCAAATTTTAAATAAACGGTTTGCCGTTTAGGGTTACCCTTTTGCCGTTAGATTCCAGAGACCTGCAAGACGAATATCAGTTATCCGTTTAAAGTAAACGGTTAAGGATTTGCATGAAGTGACTTCTCTGGATATTATCGATTGACCATTTGTAATAAACGGTTCGCCGTTTGTTTCCAGTAACTTGCAAAATAATTAAGCCTTAATCGGTTTTGTTAATCAGTGATTCTGGATGTTATCGATTAACCGTTTAAATAAACTGTTCACCGTTAAGTTCCAGTAGCCTTCCCATCTTTTGTGTTTTTCGTTTTTCATAAACGGTTAGAGCTTTAGGCAATATGTTGCTCTCTGGATGTTATCGGTTACCCGTTTAAATAAACGGTTCACCGTTAAGTTCCAGTAGCCTTCCCATCTTTTGTGTTTTCCATTTTTCATAAACGGTTAGAGCTTTAGGCAATAAGTTGCTTTCTGGTATTAATCGGTTAACTGCTTAAAGGAAAACGATTTACCGTTTATTTCCATAATCACATTTTAAAACAGTTTTTTGCAGAGAAACTTTTTCTAATATGAAAGTTCATCTTTTATGAATCTTTTTCGTTTATTAAGGAATAGCTCCAACATTTTTATTAAAAAACCATTTAAAGTTTGTTATCATCAAAATCAATATTATTAACATATTTATGTTAACAATCTCCCCCTTTTTTATGATGACAAACTTCATTCACTATTTAGCTCCCCCTTAAAATGTTCTCCCCCTAAATGTATGGCTAGATTAAGAAATGTCCAATAAAAAGATTTTTGCTCAAGAAAACATTTTTAAATTCATTTTAAATAATCTCCCAATTATCTCCCCCTTCATCATCAAAAAGAAAAGAGAGAGAGGAAAAACGCAAATCCTTGAAAGAAGTTACCCGGTTTTGGCGAGCGAAAATTTTGGCAGAGTTTCCCTTTAAAAACGAGTAAAACCACTAATACAAAATGAGATTAAAACACTTCCAAAATAGATTAACACCAACTTCATCTTTCAACAACCCAACAACTTCATGAACAAACAAACCAGCACTTTAATATCCAATAAACCACAAATTTCATCAACCAATAACCAAGTCATCCAATTAGCAAGAACATCACAAACATATGTCATCAAAATCTAGAAAGAGCATATAGAGGAAACAATGTAGATAAAAATATAAATGGCAACATGCAAACAACCAAAATATGAGATGTATGTGCGAAAAAAGAACCCAGAAACTATGGAGGCGGAGAATATGTGCTCCCCGGATCATAGCCGAAGTAGCGGAGAAGAGTACGCTGTCCAGCGATAAGCTCAAGCTGCTGATCAATGCTCTGCTGCTGGAAGGTCTGAAAGTCAGAACGTAGCTGCTGGTGGTCACGGGAAACAGTGTCCAACCGATCAAGAATCAGCTGCTGGGGCTCTGAAATCCGGTGAACATCAGCAATCAATTGCTGCACAACGTCTGAAGCAGGGGGCTGAACTGGAGCTGAAGGCGGCATAGAGGCATATGGCTGCTCAGGAATAACAGATGGCTCAGGAGCAGGAGGCAGCTCGGAAGATGAGGGAATGTCAGCATCCATCGCACGCTCCTCAGAGTCTGAGTCAGCTGAAGGCCGAGGGACAAAACGACGACGCAGAGGATGAGGATGAGCTCCTAATCTAAAGTCAGGAAGCTGATCAGGAGGATAGATATCATTGAGCATCTGATCATCCTCTGGAGCAATCAAGGTATCCCGGTTTTTGGAGTTGCTTGTCTTTATCCACTCTCTATTCTTCCTAGAGAAACCGATACTAGTCATGACCTCGGGACCAATCCGTCTAGTCTCCATATGTCCAGTATCAAGAAGAGGCACCTCAAAGAGTCGCAGTATCTTAGTAATGATACTGCCATAAGGAAGCAAGCGGTGATTGACCGCGGGAGTACTCAGCATGTGTCGCACAATAATATACCCGAGGTTAATGGGACGGTCTGTAAGTAGGCTATCTAGTAGGGCAACGTCCAACCTCGTAACCTCATCCGAGTGACCCTTCCTAGGTGTCACTATGCGCTGTAAAATAGTGTGAAGAATGCGAACTTGGAGAGGTAAAAGTTGAGACCGAAAGGGAAGCAAACAAATCTCATCCGACAAGTCTCGACCACGACATATATTACAGACACCATCAGTATGACAAAAATTGTCAAAGAAAAGGACTTTCCTAGAGGTGTATATATCAAGCCCCTCACTAGAGATACCAAGAAAGTCAGCTAGATCTGCATCATCAAACTCTATCGGCACATGGCCAACTTGAGTAACTATCCTATTTGGGCGAGTATCGAAAATTTCCATGTTTGAATAAAAGACTCGCACTAAATTTGGATAAACACGGTCATCAAGGTCAATGGCAGGCTCCCAAGGCTGAAGCATATCCCAAATGCTTCTACCACATACAACTAAGTTATGGAAATCATCAATGTCAACAAAGAAGGAGTCAAGTACCTTTCGACTATCGAAGTGATCTTCGAACCTCTTGGCCAGGAAGGTGTGGGGAAGTGAATGCTTGTAAATTCAGAGACTTCCCATGGTAGTAAAGGATTCCTTTGAAGCACGGATTTACGCCTGAGATTTCTCCGAGGGGGTTCAGCCATGGAGAAACACAATGGAGTGTGAAAAATGCGGGAGAGATGTGATGAGAGGAAAATGAATCGATGATTTACTTTAGAATGAATAGAGGATGTGATTTGAATGCTCAATTTGGTTGAAGAAAGGGAAGAATCAGATTAAAAACGAAGAAACCCGACCCGCGGCAGTTAGGGTTTCGATTTGGGATTTTTAAATTTTGGGCTTAATTTGAAGTTTTGAATCGGTGAAATTGTTCTAAAGGTGATAAGAAATGATGTTGAAGGTTTGGTTTGGCAAGAAAAGCAAGAAAAATGAGGGTTTGAGGGTAGAGAAACCTTCGGCTGCGCAACAATGGCCGAAACGGTGAAAGGGTAACTGGAGAAGGAAAAGAAAAAACCTTTGAACAGTTATATACTCGTGAAAATGGTTAACCATTTATTTAAACAGTTAAGGGGTAACTTCCAGAGGCTAAAGAAAGGGCAATGGTGAAAGCTTAAGCGGTTAACGGCTAAGGAGTAACTGTTAGAGGACTCTCTGTTTCAAACAGTTCACCGATTGTATCAAACGGTGAAAGAGTAAACGGACAGACACATAATCTCGTTTCTGGAACAAAACGGTTCACCGTTTATTTTATTTGTAATTTTGCACATTTTATTTAATTTTTGGCCAGCAAATAATATATTCCAAGATCATTTAATTGATCTGAAAATATTTTATGACCCATTTTAATGCATGATTCATGAGCATGTTTTCAACCAATTTGATTCATATAATCAAGAATTAATAAGGCAAATTCATCATTTGACTATCAAGCTCAAGCATTTCATAAATATTTAATCACAACTAAGTCAATCAATTTAGTACACTCAATAGCATGAATAGAGATGTTAATGCGAAAATTTCATCATCCCAAGTTCATGCAGAATTTTTGAAAATTGTTCTTCGCAAAGCGGTTTTATGAAAATATCGGCAAGTTGTTTTTCCGTAGAAATAAACTCTAATGCAATATCTCCCTTTTGAATATGATCTCTCAAGAAATGATGTCTAATTTCTATATGCTTGGTTCTAGAGTGTTGAATGGGATTCTTTGAAAGATTTATAGCACTAGTATTATCACACTTAATAGGAATTTGTTCAAGATTAATGCCATAATCTCTAAGTGTTTGTTTCATCCAAAGTGCTTGTGCACAACAACTTCCGGCAGCTATATATTCAGCCTCGGTAGTTGAAAGTGCAACAGAATTTTGTTTCTTACTAAACCATGAAACAAGTGAGTGTCCTAGAATATAGCAAGTTCCACTAGTGCTTTTCTTATCCACTTTATAACCGGCAAAGTCTGCATCCGAATAACATGTTAGATCTATATGAGTTCCCCTGGGATACCAAAGGCCAATATCTATGGTTCCACTCCAATAACGGAAAATTCTTTTAACAGCAAGCAAATGGGATTCATTGGGACATGATTGAAATCTTGCACACAAACATACACTAAACATGATATCAGGTCTACTTGCAGTCAAATAAAGTAAAGATCCAATCATACCTCGATACATTTTGATATCTACTTCTTTGCCCTTTTCATCTTTGTCGAGCTTGATGGTAGTACTCATAGGAGTGCTTTTTGCCGTTCCATTATCATATCCAAATATTTTGAGTAGATCTTTCACGTACTTTGCTTGGTTTATGAAAATTCCTTCCTCGTTTTGTTTGATTTGAAGTCCAAGGAAGTACTTCAACTCTCCCATCATACTCATCTCAAATTCTTGGCTCATACATGATGAAAAATCTTTACACAACAACTCATTAGTAGAACAAAAAATAATATCATCAACATAAATTTGAACAATAAGTATGTCTTGGTTCTTATGCTTAACAAAAAGAGTTGTGTCCGCTTTTCCCATCGAAAATTGTTATCCAACAAGAAGTTTTTAAGCCTATCATACCAAGCTCTAGGTGCTTGTTTTAGACCATACAAAGCTTTGGATAACTTATACACATGATTTGGAAATTTTTCATTTTCAAAACCAGGAGGTTGTTTCACATAAACTTCCTCCATAATATATCCATTTAAGAAAGCACTCTTGACATCCTTTTGATATAAAATAAAATCTTTATGACATGTATATGCTAACAACATCCTAATGGATTCTAACCTTGCTACAGGTGCAAAAGTTTCATCAAAATCAATTCCTTCTTCTTGGTTGTAACCTTGAGTCACTAATCTAGCTTTATTTCTTACAACCACACCGGATTCATCCATCTTATTTCTAAACACCCATTTAGTACCTATGACAGATTGATGTGCCGGTTTAGGAACTAATTCTCACACATTGTTTCTTTCAAATTGATTTAACTCCTCTTGTATTGCCATAATCCAAGATTCATCATTTTCTGCATCCGCAAAGGATTTGGGTTCAATTTGAGAGATAAATGCATTATGCTCACAAGTATTCTTAAGAGATGATCTAGTTGTAATACCTCGTGAGGGATCTCCTAGAATTACATCTTTAGAATGAGAAGAGACATACCTCAACTCCTTGGGGAGTGTTTGAGAAATACCTTCTTGATGCTCCAGCTCCGTATTTGTTTGTTCTTCTTGTCTATCCTCTTGATTTTCTTGTGGTGCGTTCTCTTGATTCTCTTTTGATGATTCTTTTTGTAGCTCTCTATCTGCATCATCATTAGCAACTCCTTTCTCCGCAAAGGAGGGGTTAGATTCATCAAACGTAACATGCATGGATTCTTTCACAACTAAAGTTCTTTTATTATAAACTCTATAAGCTTTGCTTGAGTTTGAATATCCGAGAAAGATGCCAACATCAGATTTTGGATCAAATTTACCAAGATTATCTTTTGTGTTTAAAATAAAGCATTTGCATCCAAAAACTTTGAAATAGCCAATGTTGGGTTTTCTATCTTTCCAAAGCTCATAGGGAGCTTTTTTGAGATGAGGTCTAATAAACACCCGATTTAAAACATAGCAAGCGGTGTTGACGGCTTCGGCCCAAAAATATTCAGGTATGCATTTTCATTTAACATGGTCCTAGCCATTTCTTGAATAGACCTATTCTTTCTCTCAACAACTTCATTTTGTTGTGGAGTCCTAAGTGATGAGAATTGATGCTCAATACCAAGATTATTGCAAAAGTTCTCAAATGCATGATTTTCAAATTCTCCTCCATGATCACTCCTAATGCATATAATATCATGCCCTTTTTCATTTTGTAATTTCTTATAAAGCACTTTAAAAGAATCAAGAGCATCATCCTTATTGGATAAGAATAATACCCATGTATATCTAGAATAATCATCCACTATCACAAATGCATAATATTTTCCATTTAGACTAGCATATCTAGATGGTCCAAATAGATCTATGTGAAGAAGTTCAAGCAGTTTTGAAGTAGAAATATGGTTTTTGTTTTTTAAAGAGGTTTTGATTTGTTTTCCAAATTGACAAGCTTCACAAATCTTATTCTTTTGAAAACCAATTTTCGAAAGACCTTTAACTAAATCATTTTTAGAAATTTTTGAAATCAAATCCATACTTGCATGTCCTAATCTTCTATGCCATAGCCAACTATCATCATGTAATGCGGAAAAACATTTATCAAAAGTAGATGCACATTCTATGTCAATGATATAAACATTACCACATCTATTACCAACAAACAAGGTTTTGCCATCACATGAGTTCTCAATAACACAACTAAATTTATCAAAGATAACTTTATAACCTTTGTCACATAATTGACTAATGCTAATTAAGTTGTGTTTCAAGTTCTCAACCAAACATACATTCTCAATTAGAGTTGAAGAGACTTTACCAACATTTCCAATTCCAAGAATTTTTCCTTTTGAGTTGTCTCCAAAAGATACGTCTCCACCATTTTCAATTTTGGTGAAGCTTGAGAACCATGCATAGTTTCCGGTCATGTGCCTTGAACAACCGCTGTCCAAATACCATTTATTTTTCTTCTTCTTCAAGCCCTACAAGAGAAAATCTCAAGGTTTAAGTACCCAAAGCTTTTTGGGTCCTTGAGAGTTAGCAATGGTTCCTTTTGGAACCCAAATGCATTTGACACCATAATATGCATTCCTTTTCACGGGACATCTATATTTCATGTGACCATTTTGATTACAATAATGACAGACAATCTTATGATCATTTGTGGAGGTAGCTTTAACAAAATAATTCTTATAATACTTTTGCTTCAAGTTAGGCTTATATCCAAGTCCTCCTTTATCAAAAACACATTTTTGTGAGGTAAGCATATTATTCAACATCTTTTGCCCATTTGTAAATTATTTCATTCAATTCATTACTCTTTTTCTTGAGCATTTCGTTCTCATTTTTCAACTAATCTATGTGTGATTATAGATGCTCATGTAAGATACTAGGTTTCTCATTTGATAATGCAATTTCATCATGCAATGTTTTGTTCCCTATTTCTAGGCATATAATTCTTGCATTTAGAGATTCATTTACGTGGTATAGGGTCGGGAGGATCCTCAATAAGTTGGGCCCG
>NW_006261964.1:14018377-14029377 GCF_000493195.1 Citrus x clementina
TTTGCCATTTCCTTTTTAAGACATACATTCTTTTTACCAATCTTCATCAACTCATTATGCAAATCTTTAAAAGCATCATACAATTCATCATAGGTGGGATCACTTACCTGATTGAGATCATCATCCCCTCCTATTGCCATGAGTGCTAGGTTTGATACTTTGTGCGATCCTTCTTCATCACTTGATTCTTCCTCACTATCATCCCAAGTTGCAACCATTGCTTTCTTCTTGAGTTTGTTGATAAGTGGGCACTCCGATCTTATATGTCCAAGCTTTTTGCATTCATAGCATGTGATTGCCTCCTTCTTATCCCTATAGTTCTTGAAGTTTCTGAAATTTCTTCGCTCTCCGGTTTTCTTGAAGAATTTTCTGAACCTCCTTGCTAGCATGGCTAGCTCTTCATCATCCGGTTCACTCTCCCCATCACTCTCATATTTTGAAGCTTTGAGAGCAATGCTTTTCTTCTTCTCCTCATGTCATTTTTCTACAGCTAAATCCTCTTCATATGAAATGAGAGAACCAATTAAATCATCAAGAGGTAAAGTATTTAAATCTTTGGCCCCTTCAATGGCGGTTCTTTTAGGTCTCCATTCTTTTGGAAGTGACCTAATGCTTTTCTTAACTTTCTCACTATTTGAGAAGGTTTTCCCTAAGGCACCTAGGGTGTTCACTATGTCCGTGAATCTAGTATACATAGAATACACATTTTCATTTTGTTCCATTTGGAACAACTCATATTGACGAGTGTATCTACTGATTTTAGACTCTTTTACTTGATTTGTCCCTTCATAGACAACTTCGAGTTTGTTCCATATCTCTTGTGCACTTTCACAACTAGATACTCTATGGAATTCTTTCTTATCAAGGGCACAAAACAAAGCATTCATAGCCTTGGAGTTTAGAGACATTTTTCTCTTTTCTAACTCACTCCATTGACTTAATGGTTTAGGAATATCATCTCCTACTTCATCTTTAAACGTAGGCATGAATGGACCGTCACAAACAACTTCCCAAATTTCATAATCTAAGGCTTGCAAGTAGATTCTCATTCTAGTTTTCCAATAAGCATAGTCATTTCCATGAAAGAATGGTGGTCTAGTTGTAGATTGCCCTTCTCTAAAGATTGAGTAATTTAGGGTTGCCATGGATCTTTTACTCTAGACGATTAAGTCTTAACAAGAGAACAAGGCTCTGATACCAAATGAAATACTAGTTATGCAACCCAAGAGGGGGGGTGAATTGGAATTCTAAAAAATTATTCAATTTATAATTAAAAACTCAATGCAAATATGAAACAAATTCCAAGCAATAACAAATGAATTAACTACAACAAAAAGGATAAAGGAAGAGAGAATCAAACACTGAGATTTTTACGTGGTTCGGCCAACCTTGCCTACATCCACGCCTCCAAGCTTTCCGAGCTTGAGGATTCCACTAAGCAAGCCTCCAAGGCTTTAAATGCTTACACTTGACTTCCAAGGTGTCAATAACCTTTACAACAAGAGATTATCCTAATCTCTTAAACCCAAGTGTATCCCAACATTTACAATCACTCAAAATAAAAGATTTCAGATTTGTTTTGCCTCTCACAATTTATAAGATTACACAATGATGCCCAACATGTGAATAGATGAAGCAAGAATGTATTTTAAAGCTCAATGAAGATTGTACTCTCAAGTATAAGCTCAGTAGTCGTGTTGTGATCAACTTTCTTTGAATTTGAATGAGCTTATTTATATCTGGAGCTGAAAAATTAGTCGTTACAAACTGTTGGTCCGAAAATGGTTCGCCGTTAACCATTAACGGTTAACCGTTTAGGCTGGTCAAAAGTTACCGTTAGGCCAAATTTTAAATAAACGGTTTACCGTTTAGGGTATCCCTTTCGCCGTTAGATTCCAGAGACCTGCAAGACGATTATCAGTTATCCGTTTAAAGTAAATGGTTAAGGATTTGCATGAAGTGACTTCTCTGGATATTATCGGTTGACCGTTTGTAATAAACGGTTCACCGTTTGTTTCCAGTAACCTGCAAAATAATTCAGCCTTAACCGGTTTTGTTAATCAGTGATTCTGGATGTTATCGGTTAACCGTTTAAATAAACGGTTCACCGTTAAGTTCCAGTAGCCTTCCCATCTTTTGTGTTTTCCATTTTTCATAAACGGTTAGAGCTTTAGGCAATATGTTGCTCTCTGGATGTTATCGGTTACCCGTTTAAATAAACGGTTCATCATTAAGTTCCAGTAGCCTTCCCATCTTTTGTGTTTTCCGTTTTTCATAAACGGTTAGAGCTTTAGGCAATAAGTTGCTTTCTGGTATTAATCGGTTAACCGTTTAAAGGAAAACGGTTTACCGTTTATTTCCAGAATCACATTTTAAAACAGTTTTTTGCAAAAAAACTTTTTCTAATATGAAAGTCCATCTTTTATGAATCTTTTTCGTTTATTAAGGAATAGCTCCAACATTTTTATTAAAAAACCATTTAAAGTTTGTTATCATCAAAATCAATATTATTAACATATTTATGTTAACAGAATGACAGCGGGCTTAAGTTCAAAGTATGTAGCTGTAGTTTGTGGCAACAAATACAAGACGGTTGGTTAGATGCAAATGCTGAAAAATACTCTCTAAGGGTTTTCTTTGCTCGCATTGGTGGTAGTGTTGGTAGTACTCTATTTTGGTTGTCCATCACTTCAGTAGAACTGGCTTGATCACTTTCAATTTTAGACTATTTTTTGGCTATGATAATTCAAATAAAACAAGATCAGGATGAAATTTTAATAAATCAAGCTAAGTATGTGAAAGACCTACTCAAAAGATTTGGCTATGATTTGGCTAAGTATTGATGCAAAAAGCACTCCACTGAGTACTACCATCAAGCTGGACAAAGATGACAAAGGTAAGAAGGTTGACATCAAGACATATCGAGGTATGATCGGATCTTTACTCTACTTGACTTCTAGAAGGCCTGATATTATGTTTAGTGTATGCTTATGTGCTAGATTTCAATCTTGTCCTAAAGAGTCACACTTACTTGCTGTTAAATGAATTTTTTGATATTTGATCGGTACCATTAATCTTGGCCTTTGGTATTCTAAAGGAACTCATATTAACTTAACTTGTTATTCGGATGATGACTTTGCCAGATATAAGGTTGATAGAAAAAGTAGTAGTGGAACATGTCACTTTCTAGATCATTTACTTGTCTCTTGGTTTAGTAAGAAAAAAAATTTGGTTGCACTCTCGACTACCGAGGTAGAATATATTGATGCAAGTAGTTGTTGTGCACAAATTATTTGGATGAAACAAAGCCTTAGAGACTATGGTATTAATCTTGATCAAATACCTATTTTATGTGACAATACTAGTGCTATTAATCTATCCAAGAATCCTATTTAGCATTCTAAAACTAAGTATATAGAAATTAGACATCATTTCCTAAGAGATCATGTTCAAAAAGGAGATATTGTGATTAAAATTTTTTCTACTGAAAATCAACTTGCAGATATCTTTACAAAATCTCTTAGTGAAGAACAATTTATAAAGATAAAACATGAGCTTGGAATAATGAATGTTGCATCTTGAATTGTGATTTGTTGATTAAATTGATATGTTTGCTCTTGTATGAATTTATATTTCATGTATTAAATAGCTTATTGAAAAGTTTTGAATCACAAAATGATTTAAAATTGATCAAATTTTAAGCCAAAAATAAATTAGTGTGCATAATACAAGTCTAAGAGCTTACCAAAATTCAATAAAAAGGCAAAATGATTTTCAAGGATTAACTAGTATACCGCTTCTAATAAACCAGAAAGCTGTTTTTCTTATTGTTACTCACTAGATCAAATCTAAATAGCCAGATATAGAAAATCGGTAAGCCAAATTCATTTTCGAGCTCACTGGATCATAACCAGTCAGCCAGTTATTGACAACTGGTAAGCCAGATTAACTTTGGTGCTCTCTGGAGCATAACCAGTCAGCCGGTTATTGGCAACCGGTAAGCCGGATTGCCTTTTACACTTGCTGGAAAAATTCGGTTAGCCGGTTAGGGAAACCGGTAAATCGCTTGCGTTTTCTCACTCACTAGACACTAACCAGCAATCCAGTTAGTGGAATTCGGTAAGCCGGATTCAGACTGTTTAAAACTATTCATCTTCTTCTCTTCTTTCGGTAAACCGGCTAGTTTTTTGGATCAAACTATATAAACTCAAATCCAATTCATGTTTAAGCTCTCAAAAAGCAAAAACAAAAAGCACACAACATATATTGAGCTTCCATTTCGTAAATTATCATACATTGAATCATCATTCAGCTATAATTTGTATATCCACTCTTAAAGAGATTTTTTTTGTAATCTTCAATTTCACATCAAAATTGTGAGTCTATAAGTGTGAGAAACATTTGTGTGAAGACATTTGAAGATAATCTATTGATTGTAAAGGTCTATTGACACCTTAGAAGTCAATTGTAAGTATTTGAAGCCTTGGAAGGCTTGGATAGTGAAATTCTCAAGATTGATGTGCTTGGAGGCGTGGGCGTAAGCAGGGATTGCCAAACCACGTAAAAATCCTTGTGTTTGTTTTCTCTTCCCTTACTCTTTTATTATTGTGATTTATTGAATTTATTGTTTTCGATTCCATTAAGGCATTAGACTGAATTGTTGTGTGGTTTGCTTAGCTTAAGTTTTTAAAATCCCAATTCACCTCTCCTCCCCCCCCCCCTTCTTGGGTTGCATAACTTGTATTTCATTATGTTCTCTCTTATAAGCTCCTATTCTTTTTTAGATTCAAATTGATAGATACCATTCAAGGTTTTTAAACTAACAAGACAATAGCTCCCAGGTAAGTGAAGAGAGCCACTTGGTCTATTGAAAATCTAAGACTAACCTAACTAGAATTGACCATCTAATGTTAAATTAATAAATTACTTAGTAAAGTGACTAACAATAGGATCTTTTCTAGAGGTCCTATGAACACGAAACCCTAATGAAGGCCAATTTTTAATTGCTTTTAGATTTTAATTTATGGCTTGGGTTGAGAGATGCAAGAGATTTTTAACTTGTGGGCAAGGAATTGGTGATGAAATCAAATCCTTATTTTCTTAGGGTTATTGCCCTGACTATAATTTTTATAGAGAATGTTGAATGCAAATCAAACAAAAAAAAAGAAAATAAAAAGGATGGGTGTGTGCAAATAATTGGTGTCTTAAAAAGAGAGTTGCTAAGTTATTCTATCTTATCTTTTGTCCTAAAATTTATAGCAACTTAAACTAGAAATGTAAGTTTTCTTAAAGAAGTAAATAAACTAGCATTAATGAAAATAAATGAAAATTCTAATTATTTATTGATTTGTTTTTTGCTTTTTTTAATAATAAAAGACAACCTAAACTATAATCAATGGAAGAATCAAATCAAACTAGATTAAATGGAGTTTTTAGCACACTCCCCAGCAGTGACACCAAAAACTTATTGTGTAAATTTTTTTCATATTCACAAGTGCACGAATCTTTATAAATAGAATACCGATAATGGGGCTGAACCCAAAGGACTGCTATAAATTTAAAAATATAATTTATACCTAAAATCAATATTAATCCTAACTTAGTTGAGAAAATTGAGTTTTAAGAGTAATTAAACTATTTAAACTATTTAAACTAAGAAAATAATTGAAGCAAAGGAAATTTAATAAGACAAAAGTTACCAAAACTTTAGAATCCACCACTATTCAACTAGTAAATATCTAATTATTATTAATCCCCCAATTTAGAGTGACAACTCAAAATCAATTTATATAATCTCATGGATATAACAATTAAGCCCAAGTAATTAAATCTAATGTAGGTTTTTTTTTTCACTTCAAGGTAGGATTTCTAAACACTATAGATCTTATTAGAAAACAAAGAATCAAAGTTTCCTAAGCATTTTATGTATCATATTTACTGTGAAACAAATAATTGAAGAGAATCACATTATAAGCTTAGATTTAATCAAATAATCTCTTAACTATAAAAAATTCATGATATTAAATATGAAAAGATAATCATTAAATTAATCATGTGAAACAAGAACCATAATCATCAAAAAACACATATAAGGATAAGGAATAATAAAATAAAAGACAATTATTTCATTGAATAGGATTTCATCCTAAACCTCAGTATAATAAACGAAAATTAGCTAGATATACTTGAATGAAGAGCAATAAAGTAACTAATATCAGCCATGGGAACATTGAAGGGCTGCTACTGCTCTCTGCCCATCTAGCTTTCTGTGATCTACAATCTTGCTCTCTCCTATCTTAATCTTTGTTAGGAAATTTTAATTCTACTCAAAATGTTACAAGTAAAAATATCAAATAAATAATAAATAGAAAATAGATGGAGAATAAAACTAATCACAATCCAAGAATTTTTATAGAAAACGTATATATAGAATAAAAACCACGATCGCCAAGGACAATGAGAGAAAAATTTACTATGTGAAAAATTATTACAACCACTCTAATATTTTTCTCACACTCAAAACCCTAATAACACCCAATCTCTCAATTGATCTATCGTTCCTCTCACATTAGAAGTTGTCTACTTATAGAGAACTGACTGTTGTGTTGTATTATATAAACAAGTGAACTGACCTCCCTATGTGTAGTGATCATTTCTTGTAGGAGAATTATTCCTTTCTTTATATTAGTTGTGTTCCTCCTTGAATAAATTAAGTTGCAAAGAAAAAATTACTTATTTCTTAAATAGGAATCTTACTAAAGAAGAAAATATCCTATAAAATTCTTATTAAAAAATAAGACAAATTTCTTAACAATCTTGTGAGGCTTAGAAGCCGAATCCTTAATGTCTATAAGCCGAATCCTTAATGGAATATAATTTGGGCTGTTACAACTCAAAAGCCAAGCTACTAAATTGATTTAAATTCATTTTCTTCTTTAATCTCCACATGATGGCCATAATCTTCTTATGCATGTGCATGGATGAATTAATTTATTGGCTTTGATCCCATATGCATGTATGCCCAATTGCTCCCAAAATCAATTAACCTTTAATGCTTCCTCAATTGAAAATTTTCATGCACTTTGTATCCATAATCTCCAATTATTTTGCTATTCAATAAAATAATAGAATTAATTAAAAATAAAAGCTAGCCTATATATAACTAAGGACAATTATGTAAATATCATATGCTCATCAAAACACATCAACTCCAATGCGTTAAATAAAAAAAATATTGCATTAAAATTTTTCTTAATTCTTTTTTTTTTTAATTTCAACTTTCTCATATTAAGTAATCAGTAAAAATTACTTTGGAGAAGGCAGAGGTTAAACACCGATTGTCTGAGGACTTATTTATTGGATCATTCTATGATGTTGTTGTATAAAATTATAGCATCCATAGTGGCATAAATAGCATAAATGTACCTTTTCAATCAATGGTTCACAGAATTAGTTAGGACAATATTTTGGTTTTATAATTTAAAATTAATTTACCCTGTTATACAATTGAGTAAAACATAATTTTGAAAATTAAATAATAAAAAATAAACAAGTATAGTTCAATCTAAAATTTTATTTTGGTTACAAAAAATAGTATTTTAATGTTATTTATCCATCAATTAAAAAATAAAATTATACTCATGGACCTACATATTACCAACAACTTTAGATAATTATTATTAAGTAACTGGTTAGTTATCTACTAAGATAAATCAATAGTGATGATTAAAACATTTAAATCTATGAGTCCATTTTAACTATTGTTATTAGTACTGTAAAAAGTCCATTTAACTACTGTTATCAGTACTGTAAAAGTTCATAAGATCATAAAAATCTTTATCATTATGGACAATTATTCCCTTCTATTCCAAAGTACTATAGAAGTAACAAAAATACATTTATAGTTTCCTCTAGTCTCAACCATTTACATTTCATATTCTTATTACAATATTAAAAGTCAAGCGTTTGAATTCAGAGAACAACACAAAATAAAACAAGATTGCATTGACACAAAAAAAGAAAACTTTTAAGTAAAGTAAAAGATAATAACTCCGCATTCAAAAAAAGAAGAAGATATAACTCCAAAATCAAAAAATTAAAAAAAAATAAATATGACTTAAAATATTTATTGTATGTTATCCCATAAATCACTTTGCAAGGGTGGTTTTTTGTGCTTTTTTGTGGTTTTTCTTTGTTTTGGTATTTTGTTAGTGGTACTTCTTTTTTATGTTTTAATGTGGTTTTTTCTCGCTTTCTTTTAATGTTTTGTTAGTTTTTAATAGTCATTGGTCTTATATTTATTTGTTCAAATTTAGCGATAGTATTGTGTGCTGTAAATATTTAATGAAATAAATAAAATGATAGGAAGTAGAAAGTGGTTATAAAGTAAGAGTAAGATCGTAACATATTTATTAGTAGAGGTGTCTTGAGAGATTTTTCAAAATATAACAACTAAGTAGACGTTAAAATTAAAATATAAAGACTAAACGAGTATTTACCCTAAATAAAAATCAAGGCGTGGTATGCACTTTGTTTAAGACTATTTCTATCCCTCAAAATAATTAATATTTTGATGCTTGTTGACAGATAGTCCCAAAGACGCAATGACTATAATCATTGCAAGAGTACACACTCAATACAACAATTTAGAAAAACAGAAAAATAAAATATGGTGTTGTAGGTGGTAGTATTTGGGATATGAAAGAAGTATAGTTGAAGAGAAAGTAGAAAGAAAAGCCAATATTTGAAAGTATATAGGCTAATATTTGTATATTAATGGTATCTATTTTAAATCAACTTAATTTAACTCTCTTTAACTACTTTCAACTTCTTTTAATGATATTTTAAATAAATTTAATGTTGTTAAAATGAGTTAATTAACTGTCAACAATTTTTATTAAAGTGAGGAGAGGGGTGGATTGTTAGTGTTGTTGGTTTTCCATTAAATTCAAAATCGAACTTTTTTTCAATTTAACTCATATTCAATAGCGTAGGGTTCGGAATTATTACCTATCACACACTCACAACATTGTGTTGTTATAAGGGACAACATAGTGATTTTCTTTTACTAACTGGATTTTGGTCTTCACCTAGCTACAATAGCTGCAGTGGATCAAAAAGTTCTATCTCATTCCTTATCAAATTTGAGTGTGTGCGGCCATTATTTACTTTCGGCTTTATATGCCCTATGGATAGTGTATAGTAGATTACATGGTTGGAATAAATGGTGTTTAGTTTCCATCTCAAGGAAAGTGTATTAGAAAAGTTGTACTGCAGTCGGGTTCATCCCATCTCTTCCTTGGTCATGACAGGTGTCGTGTTATGCCTATGAAAATAGAAGCAGGTCCAAAAGTGTGGATCACTTCAATAATTCAGCGCATGTAAATTACGTCGATATCTGGCAATTGTGACATTCTTTTGACTTCCACCTTGAGTTGAGCATTAGTTTAATACTTCTAGATGAGTAGACAACTTTGACTTTATTCCCCTATTTGTAAAATTGGACTATACATTCATGATTTTTTCATATATTTGGTTTTTATATGTGCTCAGATGTCCACTTTTTATAATTACTAGGAAATAGAACCGCGTTTCGCGTGGCTTTGAAAATATCAAATTAAAAATTAAAAAATTGATGAAATCCAAATTTCTTTAGAAATCGTACTAATCTCTTCTCAAAAGGAAGATTAAACAAGTTCATTTTGTATGTTTATTTCAATAATAATAAATATCGCACATAATAATAATAATAATAATAATAATTGACACCTGGCGACGCTGAGGCTCATGAGCATTCCAAAAAATATAAGTTTCAATTGCATCGAGCCCTCCATCCTTTGCCTTCTGTATAAGATCTAGCCACATCTGCACAAATACAATGCATATAGAAATAAATCATATCAAAATTTGCATATTTAAAGAATAACAATGCTATTTGATCCAAAAATATTGCCCATAATTTTTTCTAAATATGAAAGCGCACCATTTTGAATGTGGGATCATGTTTGGCTTGTTAGGAACAAAAAAATTTAAGATAATATTTTCGCAACAAAGTAACATTTTCTTGGGGGGGTCAAAAGAAGAAGAAAATGTGAAAGTGCAAGTGATTTGAGAAATTGTAAATTAATTATTTGCATGCAGTACTTGTGGAGTGCTGCAAGGATATAGTGAATTGCACCAGAGAAGATAACTCGTTGTTCTCAATTAATTATAATGGCAGTTGCATCATAATCGACTTGTGTTGCTGATGATAATAAGCAAATGAAACTTAAATTTAGAATAAGAAGAATTAGGCCCTAGTGGCATTGTTGAGGGAAAATGAAAGAACCTCTCTTCCTATGTTAATTAATTAATGTATTTTAAGCCACTAAAGTTTAATTGCTAGCATAATAAAATTTGAAGAAGTCAAAAGACACTAAATAAAAGGTTGCATAATTAAATATTGGATTATTGCATTAAAATTAGGCGCTAGTGGCATTGTTGAGGGAATATGAAAGAACCTCTCTTCCTATGTTAATTAATTGATGTATTTTAAGCCACTAAAGTTTAATTGCTAGCATAATAAAATAAATGAATGTTTCAAAAGACTTATAACTAATTATTATTAATGGTTACATATTGTTGGATTTAAATAGAAAGAGGAAGAGACAATAGAATTATTAAAATTAAACTTAGGCTCTAGTGGCATTATTGAGGGAAGATGAAATAACCTCTCTTCCTACGTATATTAATTGATTGATGTATATTCAGTCACTATAATTTGCTTGCTGGCATAATAAAATGAATGAATGTTTCGAGACATATAAATATATATTATTAGTGGCACATATTGTTGAATTTTAGATAGAGAGAGGGAGAGACGTGTAATCATTTATCATCTAACTAGTTATTTTCTATTTTTTAATATTATGTAATGTAAGTATTTTTTTAATTTCACTCAATTTACTAGATAATAGTAGAATATGAGAGATGAGAATTGCCGATGCCACCATCACCTCTTG
>NW_006261964.1:14029477-14033009 GCF_000493195.1 Citrus x clementina
TACCATTCCTCATGGGTAATATGTTGTATTATCTAAAAATCTAAATCTAAAATATGGGTGGATATTCTTTACATGGTTTCCTTCCTCTTTCTATTTAAATTCAACAATAAGTAACCATTAATAATAATTAATTATAAGTCTTTTGAAACATTCATTTATTTTATTATGCCAACAATTAAATTTTAGTGGCTTAAAATACATTAATTAATTAACATAGAAGAGAGGTTCTTTCATCTTCCCTCAATAATGCCACTAGGACCTAATTTTAATGCCATAATTTCATATTTAATTATGCAACCCTTTGTTGAGTGCCTTTTAACTTCTTCAAATTTTATTATGCTAGCAATTAAATTTTAGTGGCTTAAAATACATCAACTAATTAACATAGGAAGAGATGCTCTTTCATCTTCCCTCAACCTCATCTTTTTATATTTTCTATTTTCTATTATCTAAAATCTATATATATCTATATATCTATATAAAACTGAGACTTGAGGAGGTGATGTGGCATCACCATTTCTCATCTTTGTATATTCTCTATTATCTAATAAATAGAGAAATTTTCTTTTAGATTTGGCTTTTCATCCTCTCATAATTAATTTGATTGTTATTACACAATAATAATTATGTAAAGGTTTTAATGAGACATATTTTTTGTAATGAACATCCAAGGGAGAGTGTTATGAATTTATTAAAATAAATGTAGATGTTCATAACATATATCTCTTAGTCTCCCCACTATCTCCTATTAGCAACCTTTAACTTTCCTATAACTCCCACTATCTCACAAGGAATTATGATCCATAATTTTTCAATAATTTCATGGAGTGATTATGTAACTATAAAATGAGAGTTCATCTTTTTTTTTTGTACACACACAATTGTAATGAATAAAACCACTCTATAATATATTCTCTCATTTTATTCTTTATCTCGCGTTGCTTCTTTATTTGTATTGCTAACTAATAGCTTTTTTTGTTTTTTATAAGGCTGCCTCATCTTAAAAAAAAAATCAATTCATATTTTTTATCAGTTTCATCAAGTGTAAAGTAAGAAAAAAATATAATACTAAATTCTTTTTTTAAAGCCGCGTGAAGCGCGGTTCTATTTTCTAGTTTTTATATATTCACCAGGTACAAACAAATTATATAAGAGCGTTGTCATCAAATTAATTTATTATAGGAAAATAGTAAAAATCGTTCAAGCTTTCTATATTATCATCATTTTTTCTTTATTTGAGAAACACACCTGTAGCTAGATCATATCTAAGGTCCCGATTATCCTGCTTCAATATTTTTTCAATAGCAACTGAACCATCAAATCCAAGAGCACAAGCAATAGTATGCACGGGAGTCTGCGGGCTTAAATTATTTGTAACAACATTAAGTAAGTGAGTCAACCTACCATGCAGTGCTATATCTCATACAGCGCATGCATGCAACTGGTACAACCGATTTTTAACCGGATAATATAATGAAAATTATATTTTTATTTGTTTTTAATGTGAATCAATTATGAAAAAATGATAAAATTGTAATTAAATGAGGAAAAATATTGTAATAATTTAAAATTTAAAAATAGTATAAAAAAAATTTTAAAAATTAACATATCACAAAATGGTTACATTCCTACTTATTTTGTCACATTCCAATAATTATAATGCATATTTCAAGTTTACTTTTCAAATTCCTATTTCTCATGGTTATTTATCTAAATTTTGGTACGTTGTTTCAACTCGTTTTCCCACTAGTATATATATAAAGTTGAGACTACAAGAGGTGATGTAGCATCACTATTTCTTATCTTCTTAAATTCTCTATTATCTAATATATTGGTTGAGATTAAAAAATAATTACATTACAAAATATTAAAAATAAAAAATAATTATTAAATTACAAAAGATTACATGTCTCTTCCTCTTTCTATTTAAATTCAACAATAAGTAACCATTAATAATAATTAATTATAAGTCTTCAAACATTCATTTATTTTAGTATGCCAACAAATAAACTTTAGAGGTTTAAAGTATATTAATTAATTAATATAGGAAGGAAGGTTCTATTGTGCAAATTTTATTGAACTTGCAAGTGCACGAATCTATTGTAGAATAGACTAATGGTGACGAGTGTCGATCCCACAAGGAGGTGGGTTTTAATTGTGTGTAGAATTAATTTTGTAAATGGGTGGTTGGATTTCTGGTGAAATTGATTTGGAATATTCTAAAACTTAAATTAAAATGGCGAGAATAAATTAAACATAGATCTATTGAAATGAAGCACTTGGGTATCCGGATCCGTATCAACATGCACCATGGGCTAAATATTCCTTATTAATGTCAATTAAATCATGAGGGGGGAATCCACACCTCATGATCCACATTCTAATCAATATGGTGCTAAGGGCTTATCGTGCCAAATAATAATAACCTTGTACTAGGGGGCCGGTGAAACCAAGGCGGTACTAGACAAGATTAGTATTATTTGTCAACGAGAAGTCAAAACATCCACAAAAATTAGAAGGGAAGAGAAAGTAAATTTACCAAATAAAGCCCATGACACATCTTGAGACTTCACCTTCAACCCAAGCTTGAAAGAAAATTAGCTACTCATAATTGAACTAGGGGCAAAATGAGAATTTATTAAAATACGTAGAAAATACAAAATGGAGAAGAAATTACAGAAAATGGATCCCAAAAATGGATTCAGAGCTATCAAATTAGGGGGGGAGAGGCCCCTTTTTATAGATACATTCAGTAAATCATGGCCATCAGATTAAAAATAGTTTGGACGCTCCTTGCACATATCTACTGGGATGCGTTTCAAGAGACAAAAGGATATCATCCAATGACTCCTTATTCAAGCCATCCCTAATGAATTGAATCTTATTTTCCCTGTTATCAGACACCATTCCAAAAGAACATGGGTTTTTATTGCAACTCATTCTGCCACACTTATGACAAGCAACAGAAATTCTTCGAGCTCGTCGTTTTCTTGCATAATTTCCTTTACCACAACCAGGCATGTATGCAATAAATTTTGGAGGTAACTCACCTACCGATCGTACTTTAGCCTCGATTAACCAACGGATGTCAGCAGGTATGTTATTCCTCATGAGTAATCGCATGCGTTCGGACTGAGCTTTATAGATTGTAAAGAGGGCATTCTGAGGAAGTGATGGGAATTGCTTGTGAAGCTTCACTAGAGTCTCGTTTATGTCCATACCTTCGCTTCAGAATATCAGTTATTATAGGAAACTGAAGCAACCGACTTGATTGTCACGGAGTACCGTTATCTGCCACTTCATCGGGGTAACAAACTAAAGCACACAAACAGAAAAACAAATTGAAACACACAAAGAAAATTAAAATCATCCTCTTATTGAATTTACCTCAAGCTCCAATTGGATGTCATAACACTTCTCTGAATGTCTCTGAGTTGGTTTTCTAAACCCTCAACATAGGCTACTAATCTGGTGGTTGTAGAGCCCAAATACGATATGTTTTACAAATGATCTGCTATGAGATGAGTTTTGA